>NC_088356.1:12665000-12998750 GCF_036884655.1 Musa acuminata AAA Group | reverse complement strand
TCCAGTGGCACACCGTGAGAAGGCTGTTTCCAACTTGTCGTGCAAGTGCAAATTAAAGTACATAGACATCAAACTGAGGAAAGCAGGCATAACAGGTTTCATTCCGCTTCCAATGTACTCATCAAAAATTGTTTCTGTTATTTCAGTCTCCTCAGCTTTTGACATGACCTCAATGATCTTAAGATATGCAGCAGAACTGACAGGTTCATTTTGCCTCTTCATCCCTTCAAATATCTCCAACGATTTCATCGGTTCCCCGACCTTTGCATAAACCTCCATGCGATAAACAAAGGCTTTAGGAGGGATTCTACAATCACTCTCAAGAAGCATGAGCCATGTCTTTTCAGTTTCCTCTACATTGCCTGCCTTGGAACAAGCTCTCATGATGGAAATGAGCACATCAGTGCTCTCCTTGAAACCGGCATTCTTCATCTCCTGCCTTAGATCTGCAATTCTTTCCCAGTCGATAATGTCTTGATAGCTATGGAGCCAGATCAACCCCGCATAGATATCCTGATGCACCTCGAATTCAGAAGTCACTATATTGTGGAAGATGAACTCAGCCTGTTTGAGATAGTACTTTCCCCGGCCATCGGACCGGCTCACGAGGGCTCGGAAGAGAGAGTTATGCAAGCTAAGGCGGGGCCTGTAACCACCCAGCTGAATCATCTTATTGTAAACACTGCATGCCTCGTCAAGGCAGCCTTCGACGGGAGCACTCAGATAAGCTACCGTCAAGATGTGAAAAGTGGACTCGCTGGGCACACGACCTTGATTAATTATAGCATCAAAGATCTCCCGGCATTTTGCGAATTTCCGGTCCTTCCCCAAATAATCAGCCAGCTTTGTCGCGAGAGAGAAATCGAAGTGGAACCAGTGCTGCTGGGACATCCATTTGTACACCTGGACGCAGCCATCAACAGTTTCAGACGGAAGAAGGACCATCTACAGAATCGATTCTTGAGGACAATAAAGAGTACAGAGAGTCCAAGCAAGCGATTTATTTGCTTTAGGCATACAAACGAACACGTCGTGAGCAAGGTGAAGATCGATGCTACCACTAACCCGGAAGCTGGCTTCGTTCTCCCGGATTCTCATGCAGTGGACGGTAACGTACGTGGCGTCGTCCTGTGTGATCCACTTGCGCTGGGCGTTGAGTATTCTGACGAAAGTAGAGTGCTTGTAGGAAGGCAGTTCCTTGCAGAGCCATGCGATCTTGGACCGCCTCCACTGCTCGGGGAGCTCCTCCAGCTCCTTCACCTCGAGTTCAGGGGAGGGAAAGGACCTCATCTCCCTCTCCGCGGCCACATCATGGAAAGGCTCCACGGAAGGCCGCACAGTTTCCGTCAACTCCTCCTCGTCCGATGCTTCCTCCTGCTGAAGCGGCTGCGCGGTCGCCAGGGTGGAGCTTCTAGGCGGTCCGAGAAGAGTGGGCGAAGAACACGTCTGCAAGGAGCGAACAGGAAGGGAGGAGGGGGCGTGACGGAGGCGGAGAGGAGGGGAGGGGAAGGCGAGGGCGAGGGAGCTTTTGAGAACGGCGAAGGAGGCGGAATAGACAGAGGCGTTCATTGCAGGCAGAGGAGGAGGAGGAGAGAGTGGTGGCGTCCGGGGGGAAGAAGAACAGCTCTGGCCTCTTGAGTTTGATAGCGTCGGTTCGTCGTCGGCCGCCCAGGCTTACAACAGAAGACCACTGAATAACTGGGCCGGATCACTGACCCGGTTCCTTAAGGGTGGTTGGGCTGTGGCGACTGACGAGCAATCTGTTCGATGGCCGTTGAGCATTCCACTATCAGAAAAAGAGATTTCGGAGGTTCCAAGCTCATCGTCTCTGCAGACCGCTGGGTGATCCCCAGAAGTTGCATGGAAAGACCAAGCCCAGTAAATATTGTTTCTGCAACCTCACTAATTTTGGGTACTTGGAACTTATCCGAGTTTGTAAGATGCGTATCACCCGTGATAGAGTAAACGGTGACCTTTTATTCTCATCTTATCTTCTTCCCTGGAGCGAGCCGGACTCTTTCTACTGCTCTTCCAAGTGCCGTAGATCAAGTGAATCACAATCCGATGAAGCGCATTACCATCGTGTCGTCTCCCTCGACAACGTCGTCTCCGGTAGAACACACCGGTTTCCGGGCGCCACGATTGTCCAAGAAAAGTAATCCCCAAGGCAACCAACCACGATATCTCACCAGGCGATGTTACTCCACGACATAAAGGTTTCCGCACAATGTAACTCGCACACTGCCCGAACTTGGAATCGTCCAAATGCAGCAGCAGCAGCAGCAGCCCCAACAAGTTCGATTTAAGATACTCCTGCTCCTTAGTACGCCCATTGCCACATTTCAGAAAATTTACAGAATCAGCCCATCGTTTCTGAAATATATTTCAGCTGGACCTCATCATGGCTTCCAACATGTGTGGATGAATATAATAAGACACGTTATGGGCACCCATCCAACAGCAACTTCTACTTCATCAGGGAAACGAAGTACCAAGCGAACTCAAAAACATGAGCGGATTGCCACATGAACCGAGCTAGTAAGTAAAGAAGCAACCGAGATGGGTGATAGAGCCTGAAACCAAACATGAATGATAGCTTTACCAGCAGTAATCCATAAGTGGATTTGATCATGATTAACACATGAGATGTAATCCTAAAAGCATTTTCTAATGGGCATCACAACTCGAAAGGAGTCAGCTTATTTGTGTAGAATAATACTGACTGAAAATGAAATTTGTCCTGCCAAAAAGGAACCACATTATTACATGTTTTTCTTTTTGGAGTGCCACTTCTCTATGAGGCTGAACCAATTCCATTGGAAACATAATCCCATGAAGCGCATGAATCCAGCACCAAGCACCTCAGCTAATGCCGTGAAAAATGAGCTCTGCGGGGACAAACCGGCCGTAGCTATAGACAGCATACTTCCCTCGAAGTTACAGGGAACGATAAACATTGAAGATTTGATGCCATTCAATGCTTTTTTAGCGACATCATCAGCCTTCATACCACCCGAAGATCCTGCTATGATATTGGTGAGGTCCGGCCTCCTCTTGTGCTCTGTACTCAGCAACAAAGTGTTGGTGATCATGACAGTTTGCTTTAGGAAAATGATTGAGAGCAAATATGTATGTTCTATATGATGTTGTCGCGATGGTAACAGACGGTAAAATGAGTTAAATCAGAAGGACGACGCACGTGCATGCATTAAGACATAAGATCACTAAAAAGCCAAGAATAGCTCAAACCATACATACGCAGTAGAAAAGCAAAACCAAACAGGTAAAGATTTATAAATCTCGAGCAGAACCTGGAAACTTGTTCTTCCCGTGCATTTTGCTGCTACTTTTATCTGAACATAATTTTGCTCATGGACGTCTCTCTATAAATCAAACTTAGGTGAAACTGAAACTGAGATTACCTCGAAAATTGCAAACATGATTTCTTCTTCTGCACCAGGATGGAAAGACTTTCTATGAGATGAACAGCGGCTGACAGTAGGGATTGATTGCTTTTACAACCAAGAAAGGGGATGAAGCCAGCTAGCTAGCTAGCTAGCTAGCGAGCCCCTTGCTTGAAATGACCAGAAACGAAGGACATAGGGAACCGGTAAGTCGTGCAGGGAAGGTTTGATGGCCCGAAAAACCAATTAATTAATACTCTTTCGAATTTGTTAAGTGGATTGCCAGCCTTGTTGTTCAGATTCAAACCTAGCAAAGCCAGGAAATCATTGAAGGAGACTTTGTGGTTTCGTTAGTTAGACAGACCTCTCTTTTAACAGCCAAGAAACAAAGAGTAAAAGAAAGATTACAAGAGACACAAGGCACGTTTGCTTACCTTCAGCAAAACCTGGAGTATCCGTGTCTGGAGGAAATATCATTGACACATGAATGTTGTGGGCGATGACCTCATGCTGCAGAGCCTCTGCCAACCCACGAAGTGCGAATTTACTAGCAGAGTAGGCGGTGTAACCATATACCCCCACCTAGAACACGGAAGCCACCACTTGTAATAAGCAATGAGGTCTCATAATGCGGAGATCACGACGGCTATAAGCTAAAGGCACTTGTCCATTTTGGTCGGGAATAAAGTCACAGTCGGGCTTCTCGAGAGCATGTTCAAGAACCCGACTGCCGGATGAAGGAACGCTTTCTTAATCAAACATGAAGTAGTTTAGTAAACAAATTCAACAAAACTTGGATTTTTGAACCCTGCCAGCCAAGGAATGGAGGTGGCAAAAGATTGAACAATTAGCATATCGGTAGGATTGGTGAAAAAAGCGACTGGTATATAATAGGAAAAGGGCCACCTAAAAAAGCACGTTCTTTAGGAAAGGTCAAGGGTCGAACAATTTCAAGGCGGTACCTGACCGGCCTGGGAGGACATTATGGCGATGGAGGCAGGGAGTCCCGTGGCCTTGGCCCTCTGTTTCATGGCGGGTAGTGCAGCCTTGATGAGGTGGAAGATACCCATGAGATTGATCTCCACCATGAACCGCACCTCCTCGAGGTCCTGCTTCTCGAGCTCCTGCGGCGTGAATACCCCGTGGTTGCACACCAGCACGTCGACGGGCCCGGCCTCCTCCACCGCGTTCGCGACGGCGTCGGCGTCCCGGACGTCGGCGCTAAATATTGCGACGTCAACGCCGGTAGCCAGGCGGATTGCGTCGCGGGCTTCCTGGAGGCGGACGGCGCTACGGGCGAGGATGGAAACGCGGGCGCCTTCGGTGGCGGCGAGACGGGCGAGAGCGAGGCCGATGCCGCTGGAGCCGCCGGAAATGAAGACGTGGCGGCCTTTGATGGGGATGCGCACGGAGCGTGGGCGGACGATGAAGGCTAGGACGGCGGCAAAGGCGACGGGAGCCATCAAGAGGGGAAGGAGAGGAGACGCAATAGGGAGCGGGGACGGAGCCATCGAAAATGTTTGCCTTGGGCGTTGGGTCTCTCCGATCTGATGGAGAGAGCGAGGGCGAATAGGGCGCTCACTATGTACAGATGTATATATAAGTATAAATACTATAGTGGACTGCGAATATGTTTGTTGAAATATTCAAAATCGTTTGTACTCCTCTCGGTTCCATTTTCGCCCACACCATCAGTTAGAATCGGGGAGCCGTTGTTGGTTGACCAATGGGAGATGACCGAGGAGCCGTATGGGTCCTAATCAAAACGTTCGACTCGAACCCATCCATAGGACAAGACGGTGCTTTCTTTTCATAACGTGACGCATCCGCCACTCTCTGACCATGACAAGGTCGCCGCACGAACCCACCCCTCCGTCATGCTAACTCGGGACGTTGGACCCCACCCGGTGAGCAAGATGGGTCCCGAATGGCGTCTCCCGATTCAACAGCGGAGACTTGACCTTTTATGTGCATATATTCCTACTGCGTTGGACGGAATGCGTTCATTGTTCCATTTGAATCTTCTCCATTTCGCACTTGATCGATCGTCAATAGATGGTCTTTCGCATCCAATCTGGCCTGACCCACCAAAACAATACGGCCATTGTCGACCGATCAATCCGGCTCCTTCATGTGGGCTCGTCTTCTTCGTTCTGCTGCTACCACGCAAAGACACATACGAAGCTTTCCCTAGAGCTCAGTTAACGCCTTTGCAGACCCACGACTTTGTTTGCTTATTTGTCTGTGCATCCGTCGCGGATGCACCATGCACGACGAGTCTGAGGCTGTTCATTGATTTCCTGACGGAACTGCAAGCTCAGACCATCACTGGGGGCAGCTGCTTCTTCGTCCGATCAACGTTTCAACCCAATAAAACAGAAATAAGCGACAGAACATGACTCGCTCTTATTCGCATGTGAAGAAGAGAAGCAGCATCACGCTTTCATGTCCAATTTACTCACATTCCCCCCCCTTTTCTCGCGTTGTGCATTTGCTTCTTCTCCTCACTCGCCACGCCGAAGCCAGAGAAAGTCATCGTCGCTTGGTCGCCTCTCCAGATCAGGCGATCATCTTAAAGCGAGAGATCCCTCGTCACATGGCCCTTCCTTAAGGAGAGTCAAATAATTGTTCCTTTGTCCCGGTATCGCCTCGGTTTTAGACGGGTATATGGGCCTCGGACGGTGCCGAGTGCGGCAAAAGGATGAGCCCACAACGACGAGTGGCGGAAGTCTTCTGCATCGACCAGCGTTATTTCATTCATTTCACTTATTTCATATCCACAGGGAAAAGAAGAAAAGCAGCAGCCGTCGGAGGAATGAGTTGGCTAGCATCCTCGCACGGTCGATGCTTGGAAATAATGCATGCTCCTCCAAGGTACATCGACATCTCTCTGATGGATGAGATGTATGTCTATGGTCTGTCTGATGTCTCGTTTGCTCGTGTTCCTGTTGCACTTGCTGTTTCTCCATCAGTAGACGTCTGTCTTTTTATGACAAGTTTATGCACAGGCATCTCCACATTTTCAATCTCATCGCGTTGCATGGATCCAAAGGTTGGGTTTCTGTGGCAGGCCGATCATGTACGTAGCTGGGCGCTTCCAAACTGCCGGTTGGGCTGTTGCACGGGTGCCCATCACACGTGAATCTAAAGGCCCAAACCATTTACACCATCATCATGCTGGCGGATTGAGATATTCAACCACCGGCCTGTCAGATCACTCTGATATTTGCCTTTGATTAATCCAAATAAATTCGAAGGCAGCAGCTGCCAGCTGTATCATTAGCGACCTTCATCGCAAACAACTCAAACCCGCTTCAGCTTATTCCTATAGCGAGATATTATTTGACATGAGATAGCGATGATTAAGACTGGTCGAAGCTACTACACTTCCCTCTGTCTCTCTCTACGTTCTTCCGATGCCAATTGTTAGAACACGTGTTTGGATGAAAGCAACCGTAGGTAAGTAAGCGGGTGTGGCGTACTCTGCCTATATCGCGGAAGGATCAAACGCAGGAAGGGTACGTAGGTGGAGCGTAGCGGACACTCGGAGGTTTGATGTTATTGTTAGTATAAAATTATGCTAATGCGAAAAAAATTTTATATTAAGATTAAAATTAAATAATATTAAATTAGATTTACGATACGTATCTTTCGATGCTATCTGAAAATAGATATTCTTTTCTTCCTATCTTTTCACAAGACCACTATGAATTCGTAATCTCTCAACTGATTCTCTATGACAAAAAATTCAATTAATTCTATTATATATCTTGTCTAATCATAAATGACTACATAATCTAACATTTTACTGCTTGACCCATTAATTGATAAGATATAAAATATATTTAAAATTAAAATAAATAAAATAAAATTTGTTTAAAAATAATTTTACCTAATTGGATTCCAAAAAAAAAAATTGAAAAGCATTTTATACATGACTATGAATTTTAAAATAAGTCAATAAATTTAATAAGCATAATAATAATATATTAAGTTCAACTATCAATACGAATCATAGTTCTTGTATATCATCAATTTTATACTTCCTTCTATATACCATAATATTATTAATCTTTCCTTATATAGTTCATAGTGACCCATGTAATTTATCTTGTCAAGATAATCTACTTATTACATTTAACTATAATATGCATAAATATAAATATAAATAGGATAGCAGAAACAAATAACTTTAATTATGCAAGAGAAATGTCAATAATAGCATCCATTTAAACATACATCATTGTATCTTTTATTGCCTGCTCACAAGTCTCATTCTAAGAACATATTCTTTGAATCTTTTATATAGTAAAGACTTAGTAAATAGATCAACAATGATCATAGTGGTGCTCAGATTCTCAATTGACACTTTTTGTAGTTGAATTTCGAATTTTGATAATAAAATCAATTAATAAATTAATGATCTAATTCATGTGTTGAAAAAAATGATGCTGGACTAATTACGATCGTGAAAAGGCAAAATAATTAAAGAAGAATCGAATGTTAGGCTGGAGTCAAAGATCAAGCATCAAGCCGAAAGAATCATGGGATATGCCAAAGGTTCAGATGATACATCGGAAGCTCATCGGGAGTTCATTGAAAGCTTGCCGAAAGATCATCGGGAGTACGTCGGAAGTTTCATCAGGAGTTTGGATGAACAATTGATGTGTCGAATAACTTAAATTACTTGTATCATAATTATTTATGCCTTAACTATCGTAGTTATGACCTTAATTTGAGTTAGTTTTGGGAGAAATTCCACTAACTTAATTATGGGCCAACTAGGCTTATAACCGGGCTGAATTGGGCTGGTTAGATGGCCCATTCAGCCACTTTGAGCCACATCAAGTAGTGGCACCACCTAAACTGGGTAGTGGAATCGCTTGAGGCTCGACCTCCGAGGGGGTCTGGGCGGTGGTGTTGAATCTTGGATTTTGATAATAAAATAAATTGATGAGTTTGTGATCTAATCTGTGTTTTGAGTGATGTCGGACTAGCTTCGATTAAGGAGTAGTAAATTGATTAAAGCATAAGGAATCAAATGTTGGGCTAGAGTGAACATGTCAGAAGATTGGACATCGGGCTAGTAGATTAGTCGATTTGTCAACAGAAGGCTTTGTGTCGTGAATTTGAGCATCGTGCCGAAGGATCAGACATTGCGCTAAGGAGATCGAAAGTTGCGGGAGTCAATATGCCAATTGGGCAATATGCCGAAGGAGAGGACGATGCGTTGAAAGATCGAACGAAGCACTGGATGAACCAATGACATGCCAGATAAAAGATTCATGCCTTGTAGTTATTTATCTAAGATCTGTTGAATCTCGTATTTTGATGATGAAACCACTTGATATGTGTTTATGATTTAAACTGCATTTTGAGCGATGCAGGTCTACTCGATCAGGTTTAGACAGTTGACGCAGGAGGAATTGACATTACGCCGGAAGAGATCACGTCAGGATATTGGATGGCTGAATGCTTCGAACGTCGGGCATCGGGCCAAGGAGAGCGAAATTGCGCCAAGGATATCGGGGTTGCGGAGGTCAATCGCCGATTGGACAACAAGCCGCAAGAGAGGACGATGCACTGAAGAATCGGACGAAGCGCCAACCAATGACGTGCCGGGCAACAGAATGTCAATTCGCGTTGTAATAATTGTCTAGATCGGAGTAGAGTTTTAGCTTGTGTGTGCAGGATTAACTACGATAACGATGAAGACATAAAGCAAAACAAAGTGTCGGAGTCAAGCGCGAAGGATTCGTTGGGAGTTCGAGAGTTCGACGGAAGTCCGAAGGTTCGTCGGGAATGTTGCCGGAACTAGCCGAGAATGAGTAGGGAGCTTGCCGAAGGGTTTTTCGGAAGCTCGTCGGAAGGTTCGTTGGAAGTTCGCGGAGCTCACCGAGAAAGATCGGAGCTTGCCGAAGAAGCTCGTTGGAACTCGCCAAGATCAAATCGTGAAGTCTAGGAGCTTGTTGGGAGTCCGCAGAATGGTTTTCGAGAGTTTATCGGAAGACCATCGGAAGTTCGCCGGAAGCTCGCCGGAAGAAGTCTTGACTTACGGACTTTGTAATAGCTTAGAAAATGTCTTTAAATTCGTAGTTAGCACGTTAATTAGGGTTAGGATGAGGTGTTAAACCTATAACCCAAGTAGGGGCCAATTGGGCCCGAGTTCGGACTGGTTTGGGCCAAGTTTGGAGCCCAACCAGTGAGATGATTTGGCTTAGGCGGTGGCACCGCCTAGGCTAGGCGGTGGCACCGCCCAGCACCCGAGAGCTGGGCGGTGACACCTCCTGGGCTGGGCGGTTGCACCGTCCAGCACCCGAGCGCTGGGCGGTGGCACCGCCAGCATCGGGAACATAAGAGAATTCAAATTTTTGGAGCCCAAATTTGAATCCTCTTGAGGCCTATAAATACCCCTCAAGTCTCAGCTGAGAATACAACTTTTGTGCAGCAAGTGATTGAGAGAAAAGTCTTAGAAGAGTCTTTGCCTTTCTTGTTTTCAATTTGCTAGAGTTCTCCTCATTCTTTCTTGCTGAAAATTTGTAAGAGGTTGAACTGCTTGTAAAAGGTTGTAAGAGGGGTATTTGCCCTTCCATTTCAAGAGATTTGCTAGTGGAAGGTGGGAGCCTCATCAAAGAGGGGCCTCGCAAGTGGATGTAGGTCATTTGACCGAACCACTCTAAAATCGACGTAATCTCTGGTTTGCATTTCATTATTGCTATTTACATTACTGCAAACCTTCTTACATGCTTTAGTTCCTTATTACCTTTGCTGCACAACTTTAAGAATACGCTTTCAAGTTTAGCTTTTCAAGTTCCATTCTTATCGTACGAAAGATTTGTCGAAACCGAAGTTTTAATCCGCTGCACTAATTCACCCCCCCCCTCTTAGTGCCGCTCCGATCCTAACAATTGGTATCAGAGCCACGTTTTTCTACCTTGGTTTAACACCCAAATAGAAATGGTTCTTTACGGCTTTCAAGAGGGTCACTCTCTCATTTGTCCTCCCTTTTTCAATGGGACGGACTACACTTATTGGAAAACTCGAATGAGAGTTTTCTTACTTTCTTTGGATTTGAATTTATGACACATAGTTGAAAATGGATTTGAAATGTCTTCTCTTCCAATGAACCATTGGAATGATTTGGAGAAGAAGATGTTTTCTTTAAACGCAAAGGCTATGAATGCCTTATTTTGTGCTTTGGATAAAAATGAGTTCAATCGGATTTCAACGTGCGAAACGGCTTTTGATATTTAGCGAATACTTGAAATCACGCACGAGGGAACTAGTAGAGTCAAAGACTCGAAAGTTAACATTTTAATACATGATTTCGAGCTTTTTCGAATGAAGCCGAGCGAAACCATTGTTGACATGTACACCCGTTTTACGGATGTCGTCAACGGTTTACAAGCTCTTGGCAAATGTTTCTCAAATTTTGAACTTGTTAGTAAAGTTTTACGATCACTTTCTAAAGCTTGGGAATCAAAAGTAACGACAATATAAGAAACAAAAGATTTAAATATTTTTCCACTTGAAGAACTTATCGGCTCATTGATGACATATGAAATTGTGCGCAATGCACATGATGAACACAATGAACACTTGAACCACCTTCCAAAGAATAGGAAGGATTTGGAACTCCGGACAAATGAATACCACTTGAGCGATGACTCAAGTGATGAGGACAATGATGAACTTGAACTTCGAACACTAAATATTAATAAGTTTATTAAACAAAAATCTAAAATAAATAATGAACTTGAATGGAGGAAGAGGCCAAAGAAAAGGAAGGCACCCAAGGATGAATCAAGAACTTCCAAAGGTGAAACGACGAATTGGGCTTTGACGGGCTTCGACTACAAGGTAAGTAACTCAACTCTCTTGAATTATTTTGAAATTACTTGAAGTTTTTCATGAGTTCTTAATTTAGATAGTAGGAATAGGAAATAAAAAAAAATTATTTTTCAAAAATTATATCATGTTTTTCTTTTTTAGCATCTTTGAAAAAATTAAAATTTTGATCAATGAAAAGTATATTGCTAAGGTTTCATGCATGTTATGTTTTGAAATGTTGAATGATGTATGCAACATTATGGATTATAGTTATATGATATGTGATAATGCTTAGGATTACTCCATGTGTACTTTGATGATTTTATGTCATGCATGAGTTTTTGAAGTAAATGTTGATTTGATACTCTCATTTTGGATTAACATATTTTTGGTTTAATCATTTTTATGACGAATTCAGATGATATTCTCATGACATATTAAGATGACATAGTGCATGTACATCTATGTATGAATTTCTTGAAAGTCTTTTGATGATAGATGTGATATCATGATGTTTTATTTTTGATGTGTTTGGTCTTGACGGCTTTATGACGAAACTTATGTTTTGACTTTAAATGATGATACAATGTTTTCAAAAAAAGACTTGAACACTCTCACATGAAATCAATTGTATGAAATGGAAATGAATTTTCTATTCTATTGAGATTAATGAATTTATTTTACCAATCTTATGAATCTCATGAAAATAAACATGATGAATATGTTATAAATGAGTTGTCTTATAAGATTTTGCCTTTACATCTTGAACTTTAATGCTTATATTGATTTGGTATATAAAGACTAAGGCATGCTCATAAGAAGCAAATCACATGAATAGAAATTTATAAAAATGAAATGTAATCCTCTATCTTATTGATTTCTACCTAAGAGACCAATAAAACTATCTATGCCATTTTGAATCTCTTGAAAGAAATGTTGAGATTTTGATGATTTGGATGATTTGAATTTGAATGAGTTTTATTCAAAATCATGATCTTGATTCCGTGATATTTACAAATTAAGATTTATTATGAATCAAGATTTTTTCATTAATCGAACTTCTAAGATTTTCTTTTGATTATTTATGAGTAAGTTTTTCAAAAAGAAATCATGCATTTTGGTATTCATATGTTCTAATATTTCATGATATGATTTTTATACAATTCCTTGCATTCATGAAATGTTTATCACATCACCCAATTACTTTCCTCTTGATATTCCTTATGTGGTGATTAAAATTATGCATGAAATACTCTTGATATTATTTTAATGTATACAAATGAAAAGTTATAATCATGAATGATCGGATGAAATTTGACAAGTTAATATCTTCATGATTTGAAATATTTATAATTTGAAATTATGCATGCAATTGCTTTGTATTGTGATGATATATGTATCATGAATACTTTATTATCATATATGAAAATAGTGATAAACATTTTGAAAATAAATGTTTATATCATGGTAGATGATTTTACATTTTGTGCATGATGAGTTATAGTGATGAGTGAAACAATGATTGAAATGTTTTAAATGATGAATGTTTGGTATCATGATCAACATGTTGATAAATGCTTGAAAATTTTAATGTTTGAGTATCATGTATGATATGCTTATTAATGATGATTGATTTATTTTTCGGTATCGTGCATGAAAAATAAGGTTATTGAAATTGTGTATGTTTTAATTTGAATATATAATGATGCACAAATAAGAATGATACTTACCTTTGTCATAATATGAAAATTGATATAAGGGTCTTTTCCTTCTTTTTGACAATGACAAAGGGGAGCAAGAATTTCTAGCGTGGACATCATGAAAAGAGGCAAACTAACTAGCTTGCACAATTCAAGATGAAAGCAAAAATTGTACTTCTCAAAAGAGAAGATGCAAATGTAACATTTGCCAAATTGTTTGCTTGCCTCATGTAAAACATTATCTCTTGCTAGTTTGACATTTTTGCTAGCTTGTATGTTGCAAAACTTGATCACTTTTTCAAATATTTTGCTAGCTTGCATGATGTAGAACTTGCTATCTTGAACATTACCAAAAGTGCTATCTTGTATGCTATAAAACTTGCATATCTAAAACTTGATAGCTTGAATGTCCTAAGCATGATGCAATACTTGCTAAATTTTCTAGCTTCAAAACTGCATGATGATAAAACTTGATATTATGTTTTTCATGCAATGAGTTGAACTTATATTAAAAACACAAAGAATAATTGTACTTCTCCTTTTTGTTGATGACAAAGGGGGAGAAGTATGTTGATGACATGATATGCATAAGTTTATGCATATGTTCATGATGATGTGTTGCAAGTATTCATGATGAATATTGCAATGACTTGAATTCAGTTTGAATTCAAGGTTCTATCAATATGGCATATTGATAGGGGGAGTTTGTTTAAACTCCCGGAGTTAAGGTTAACTCCGTCATCAAGTGGTTGTCATCATCAAAAAGGGGGAGATCGTTGAATCTCGTATTTTGATGATGAAACCACTTGATATATGTTAATGATTTAAACTGCATTTTGAGCGATACAGGTCTACTCGATCAGGTTTAGACAGTTGACGCAGGAGGAATTGACATTACGCCGGAAGAGATCACGTTAGGATATTGGATGGCTGAATGCTTCGAACGTCGGGCATCGGGCCAAGGAGAGCGAAATTGCGCCAAGGATATTGGGGTTGCGGAGATCAATCGCCGATTGGACAACAAGCCGCAAGAGAGGACGATGCACCGAAGAATCGGACGAAGCGCCAACCAATGACGTGCCGGGCAACAGAATGTCAATTCGCGTTGTAATAATTGTCTAGATCGGAGTAGAGTTTTAGCTTGTGTGTGCAGGATTAACTACGATAACGACGAAGACATAAAGCAAAACAAAGTGTCAGAGTCAAGCGCGAAGGATTCGTTGGGAGTTCGAGAGTTCGACGGAAGTCCGAAGGTTCGTCGGGAATGTTGCCGGAACTAGCCGAGAATGAGTAGGGAGCTTGCCGAAGGGTTTTTCGGAAGCTCACCGGAAGGTTCGTTGGAAGTTCGCGGAGCTCACCGAGAAAGATCGGAGCTTGCCGAAGAAGCTCGTTGGAACTCGCCAAGATCAAATCGTGAAGTCTAGGAGCTTGTTGGGAGTCCGCAGAATTGTTTTCGAGAGTTTATCGGAAGACCGTCGGAAGTTCACCGAAAGCTCGCCGGAAGAAGTCTTGACTTACGGACTTTGTAATAGCTTAGAAAATGTCTTTAAATTCGTAGTTAGCACATTAATTAGGGTTAGGATTAGGTGTTAATCCTATAACCCAAGTAGGGGCCAATTGGGCCCGAGTTCGGACTAGTTTGGGCCAAGTTTGGAGCCCAACCAGTGAGCTTATTTGGCTTAGGCGGTGGCACCGCCCAGCACCCGAGAGCTAGGCGGTGACACCTCCTGGGCTGGGCGGTTGCACCGTCCAGCACCCGAGCGCTGGGCGGTGGCACCGCTTGGTTGGGCGGTGGCACCGCCAGCATCGGGAACATAAGAGAATTCAAATTTTTGGAGCCCAAATTTGAATCCTATTGAGGCCTATAAATACCCCTCAAGTCTCAGCTGAGAATACAACTTTTGTGCGGCAAGTGATTGAGAGAAAAGTCTTAGAAGAGTCTTTGCCTTTCTTGTTTTCAATTTGCTAGAGTTCTCCTCATTCTTTCTTGCTGAAAATTTGTAAGAGGTTGAACTGCTTGTAAAAGGTTGTAAGAGGGGTATTTGCCCTTCCATTTCAAGAGATTTACTAGTGGAAGGTGGGAGCCTCATCGAAGAGGGGCCTCGCAAGTGGATGTAGGTCATTTGACCGAACCACTCTAAAATCGACGTAATCTCTGGTTTGCATTTCATTATTGCTATTTACATTACTGCAAACCTTCTTACATGCTTTAGTTCCTTATTACCTTTGCTGCACAACTTTAAGAATACGCTTTCAAGTTTAGCTTTTCAAGTTCCATTCTTATCGTACGAAAGATTTGTCGAAACCGAAGTTTTAATCCGCTGCACTAATTCACCACCCCCCCTCTTAGTGCCGCTCCGATCCTAACAATTGGTATCAGAGCCACGTTTTTCTACCTTGGTTTAACACCCAAATAGAAATGGTTCTTTACGGCTTTCAAGAGGGTCACTCTCTCATTTGTCCTCCCTTTTTCAATGGGACGGACTACACTTATTGGAAAACTCGAATGAGAGTTTTCTTACTTTCTTTGGATTTGAATTTATGGCACATAGTTGAAAATGGATTTGAAATGTCTTCTCTTCCAATGAACCATTGGAATGATTTGGAGAAGAAGATGTTTTCTTTAAACGCAAAGGCTATGAATGCCTTATTTTGTGCTTTGGACAAAAATGAGTTCAATCGGATTTGTAAATGTTGCCTCCAAAACCTGTGAAAAGGAGAAGAGTGTTGTAAAATGGTAGTTGATCTTCGCTCGTTGAAAAAAGATCATTAGTGGATGTCGATAACCTTGACGGAAGGGGAATCGGTGGAGTGGATCTAGGTCACGACGACCGAACTACTATAAATTAGTTTACATCTTTGTTCTGCTTTTAATTCTCATATTGCAAATTGATTTACTTACTTTATTTGCTCATGACATTCTTGCAAATGTTTAAAAGTTAAGCATCTTTCTGAGATCGTTTTTAATCGTATGAAGGTTTTCAAAATCGATGTTTTTATCGCTACACTAATTCACCCCCTCCTCTTAGTGCCGACTCGTTCCTAACAGTTGGTATCAGAGCTATATTATTTCTCATTTGGTTTAACACCCAAGAAAAATGGCCTTTTCGGATTTCAAGATGGTTTTTCAATTGTTTATCCGCCTATGTTCAATGGGATGAACTACACTTATTGAAAAACTCGAATGAGAGTTTTCTTGCTTTCTATGGATTTAAACTTATTGAATATTATTGAAAATAGATTTCAAAATTCTTCCACTCGAATGAATGAATGAAATAATTTGGAGAAGAAAACTTTTTCTTTAAATGCTAGAGCTATGAATGCTCTATTTTGTGCCTTAGACAAAAATGAAGTCAATCGAATTTCTATATGTGAAACGACTTTCGATATTTGACACTCTTGAAATCACACACGAAGGCACTAGTAGAGTAAAATATTCTAAGATAAATTTTTTAATGCATGATTTTAAACTTTTTCGAATAAAGCCAAGCGAGACTATTGGGGGCATGTACACTGGTTTTACGGATATCATCAATAGTCTAAAAGCACTTGACAAATGTTTTTCGAATTTTGAACTTGTTGATAAAGTTTTACGATCTCTTTCAAAAAATTGGTACTCTAAAGTAATGGTCATTTAAGAGGCCAAAGATTTGAATACTTTTTCGATCGAAGAACTTATTGGGTCTTTGATGACTTATGAAATGACCAATGTGGCACATGATGAACTTAAGAACTGTTGAATCTCAGATTTTGATGATGAAATCAAATGATGGATTAATTGATCTAATCCATATTATTGAGTTAAGTGTGCAGGATTAACTACGATAGCCTGAAAACATAAAGCAAAGATACCGGAGTCAAGTTCTATGGGTGTTTGAGAGTCCGAAGATTCATCGAAGATGTTGCCGGAACCAACTAAGAAGAAATCGGGGACTTGTTGGAGTTTTCGGAAGTCCATCAAAGAAATCGTTGGAGGTTCACAGAGATCACCGAGAAGGCTCGTCTACTCGCTGAACTTGCCACAAGATCGGGAGCCTGCTGAGAGTCCGCTGGAAGAAATTCGAGGGTGTATCGGAAGTCCACCGGAAGATCACCGGAAAGATCGCCGGAAGGAGACTCGACATATGCCGGTTGAAAACTTACGTAGGACTATATTTTCAGTTGCGTAGTTTACATGTAATTAGGGTTAGGATTAAAGGATAATCCTATATCCTGGTTAGGGGCCAACTGGGCCTAATATTATCTAGTTTGGGCCAGATTTGAAGCTCATCTAGTGACCTATAGGATCGGGCGGTGGCACCGCCCAGAACCCGAGGATCGGGTGGTGGTACCGTCGGACTGGGCAGTGGCATCGCCTAGCACCCGAGAGGTCCGGCGGTGGTACCGCCAGACTGGGCGGTGGCACCGCCCAGCACCCGAGAGGTCCGGTGGTGGCACCGCCAGTACACTATCCGTGTCAAACACTAACAGGCGGTGGCACCGCCAGTATCGGGAACCCAAGAGAATTCAAAATTTGGAGCCCAAATTTGAATCCTCTTAGGGTCTTTAAATACTCCTCAATTCTCAGTAGAGAATACAACTTTTGAGTAGCAATAGATTGAGAAAAAAGGCCTTAGCAAAGTAGTGTTCACCTCCTTCTTTCTTGTTGAAAATTTGTAAGAGTGTGAACCACTATAAAAGGTTGTAAGAGGGGTATTTGTTCTTCCCCTTCAAAGTGATTTGCCAGTGGAAGTTGGGAGCCTCTTCGAAGAAGGCTTCACAAGTGGATGTAGATCATTTTAACCGAATTACTTTAAATTGGTGTGTTCCTTGAATGTGTGAGTTCTTACCTTCCTGAAATTATTATTTACACTACTGCTAGCTTTCGGTTTTCATCTACTCAAGTTACTATCGAAACAAAATCTCCTCGTATTTACGAATTCGTTTTTAAACTTACAAGTTTTAATCTGCGCACTAATTCAACCCCCCTCCCCTCTTAGTGCCACTCCGATCCTAATAATTGGTATCAGAGCAAGGCTTACTCTCATATTTGGTTTAATACCTAAGAGAGATGACTTACTCCAGCATGCAAGTGGGTCACTCTATTACACGTCCGCCTATGTTCAATGGGTCGGATTACATATATTGGAAGACTCGTATGAGGATCTTCCTTATTTCTATGGATTTTGAGCTTTGGACTATTATCGAAAATAGATTTAAAAAATCTTCTCTTCCGATGAGCAAATGGGATGAATCGGAGAAGAAGGTTTTTGCTTTAAACGCAAAGGCTATGAATACCTTGTTTTGTACATTAGACAAAAATAAATTTAATCACGTTTCAATTTATGATTCGGCTTTTGATATTTGGAGAACTCTTGAGGCCACTTATAAAGGCACTAGCCGAGTGAAAGAGTCCAAAATCAACATTCTTGTGCACTCTTACGAACTTTTTCGAATGAAACCAAGTGAGTCCATCGTAGACATGTATACCCGTTTCACTGATGTCATCAATGGACTCAAAGCTCTTAGTAAATAATTTTCTAACTTTGAACTAATAACTAAAATCTTAAGATCCCTTCCAAAAAGTTTGGATCCAAAAGTTATGGCCATTCAAGAGGCCAAGGACCTTAAAACATTTCCTCTTGAAGAACTTATTGGGTCTCTAATGACCCAGAAATGATATGCCATGCTTATGAAGAGCTCAAGAACCCCCTTCCAAAGAACAAGAAGGATATGACGCTTACATCACAAGAAGACCACTTGAAAGGAACATCAAGTGATGAGGACAGTGAAGATGATATTGCACTTTTAACTCAAAAATTTTAAAAATTTATAAGAAAGAACAAATTTAAAAATAACACCAAAAACAAACTTGAACATAAAAAGGACCAAGTAATATGCTACGAGTGCAAGAAGCTGGGGCACTTCAAAAATGAATGCCCCCAAGCCAAGAAGAAGCAACCGAAGAAGAAAAAAGCTTTAAAAGCGACTTGAGATGATTTAAGTGATTCAGAAAGTGAAGAAGCTAGCAACAAAGAGGAGACAAACTTTACGCTAATGGCTTTAGGAGAAGAGACAAACCTATAAGTTAGGAGCAAGAGATGATATCTTGATAGTGGATACTTAAGACACATGACTGGAGATTCATCTCATTTTTCTATGCTCACTAGCAAAGAAGAAGGGTGCGTCACCTTCGGAGACAATAACAAAGGCAAAATCATTGGCAAGGGAACCATAGGTAACAAATTATATTTTTCAATTGATGATGTATTACTAGTTGATGGATTAAAATATAATCTCTTAAGTATTAGTCAATTATGCGATAAAGGTTACATCGTTAGATTTGAATCTAATGCGTGCATTATTGAAAAACCAAACAATAACTTATCAATGATTGATTTAAAACAAAATAATGTCTACACCTTCAACCTTGATGAACTAAGTAATGAAATGTGCTTCTCTGCTTTAAATGATGATGCTTGGCTTTGGCATAGGAGATTAGGCCATGCAAATATAAACCTAATATCTAAGATCTCATCTAGAGAATTAGTACGAGGGATTCCCAATATGAAGTTTGTTAAGGACAAAGTATGTGATGTATGCCAACTAGGTAAATAAATAAAAACTAGTTTCAAACCAAAAAATCAAATTAGCACCACTAGACCATTACAATTGATCCATTTGGTGTAATCACATCAAATATTTAAGTTAGGAATTGATTTTATTTTCTTACTTGTTATTATAATTTAAGAAAATCTTAATCTACTTCCTTGTTTTTTTATATGAATTAAAGAAATAACTGTTAAGTATTCCAAATATGATGATATCATATTTGTTAGTATATTAAATAGAAATAATTTATATTAAATAAATATAAAAATTAAAATGAATTTCCCTTAATAGAGGCTCACCTCCTCCTATTTAAGGGGAGGGATTTCTCTCCTTCGTTCCTCACCTAGTCGAGCCTAGCAGTAGGAGGAACGAGGAGTTACACCCTGTTGACAAGATGTAGGTTTTCCTACATTTCTTAAATTTAAAAGTTTTAGCTTCTATTTTGATTCTTTAAATGTTGAAAGTTTTATAGTTTAAAAAATATGTATCCATTCTTTAAATGTCAAAATTTTTTGCATTAAAGTAATTAGTTAAAGTTTTCATAATATTCTTTGACCCATGATTAAGGTTTTTATTGTAGAGTTAAATATGTTAAAAATATATTTATTTTATATGATATTTTCTATATTACAGTTTATCTTTAATATTATTTGGATTAAAATATTGTTAGATTAGAATATGTTATCTAAAATCTTTTTTGATATTCTTTGATCTGAAATTTAAAATATATTATTCTGAATGATTTAAAATATGACTAGAATATGTTGAAAACATGATTTTTATTTGAATTTAGAAGGCTATTTCCTTGTATTAAAACTTATCTCCCAGTCCCTCTTTTAATATCTTATGATTTCTAGTCAAATTTAGAATGTTATTTCCTTGTATTAAAGCTTTTCTCCTCATCTATCTTTTAATGCATTATTATGTTTTTATTTATATTGTTAATGGGTATATGCTATGATATGAAATTGAATATTAATTGGAATGAAATTTCTTACTGGCCAGGCCCAACCCACGGTTCAGGCCTTGGCCTGTAAGCTACCTCAGTCCAACCATTATGGGCGGTCACATGCGACGCACATGACTAGTCCATGGGCCAGGGCTGAGCTAGTTTTTATTTATATCTAGATGGATTGGCTCAATCTAGCCCAATATTATTGTTGAACTTGAGCCCAAATATTGATTGAACTAAACTAGACTTGATTAGTCTAGATCAATTCAGGGTGATTCCGAATTGATTGACTTATTCAAGTTAGTTTAACCCAAATTGAACTTAATCTAGTTTAAATTATACTAGTCTAGGGTGGTTCCAGACCAGTTAAATAAGGATTAGAGATCAGTTCAGTTCAGCTCTAGTAAATCGAGTTCAATTGAATCGATTAAACTAGAGTTCAAGTCAATTGAGGGCTAATTTATATTATTTGATATTGATGATATTTGAAAGAGACGTTTTAAATATGTTATTTGATCCCGAAATGGACATGACCAGTGTGAGATTATATTATTTTCCTGTCGAGAGCAGGTAGAGCGATTCCCTTCGGGGATTAGCGGGTTGTCAGACGTGGCGATTGGACGGTTCCTCCATCTACTGTTAGGAGGAACGTGTCCCCACTTTGGCGGGGGTGGGACACCACTCTATCCATTGTTGGGAGTGTGATATGAGTTTGCCTCCATCCGCTGTTGGGAGAACACAAACTTATCCCATAGGATAAAGCCTCTCCATCCGCTGTTGGGGGAGTGCTCCTTCGGGTATTTGATATACGCCAATGGGATGATTGATTGAATTTTGATTACGTATACATTTTGAGTTGACTTTTGGGGTTCCTACTCAGCGTTGCTGAATTTTCTTTGTTTTGATTTTCAGAGCAACCTCCCTCTAGTACTAAATCGGATTCCAGTGGAGAGTGGACCTTCCTCTACCGCTAGGTAGAGCCACTTGGATGATTTTTGAAGTTAACATCACTATGTTTACTTTTCTATTTATGATTTGATGAATAAATGGATTGTAATAAATGAATTGTAATAAAGTTTATGAATGATGAATAAAGTGATGTTTATCTATTTGGCCTAAATATGTGGGAAGATAAAAAAAAAAAAAAAATCCAGGATGTGACATCTTTTATGGTATCAGAGCCGACCTAGCATTTGGGCAGGGTGAGAGGGCTCGAGTAGGAAAGGGCTACCCGTGGATGGAGTCAGAGAACTCATCACGGCATGGAGCCACCACTGGGTTAATCCTCACATGCACTATGCTAGGGTTCGATCTAGGATATATTGGACCTTAATGAGGACGTCAAGCTAATTGAGTTGGGGATATTATAACATCTCATTAGTCCCACATCGAAATAGGCCAATAACTCCATTTTGGTCCTTCAACCACAGACCAAAATGCTTAAGCGAGAGTTAACGTAGTTAACTCATCAGACTCAGGTCGTGACATTTGGTATCAGAGCCGATCTAGTATTTGGGCAGGGTGACAAGGCTCGAGTAGGAAAGGGCTACCCGTGGATGGAGTCAAAGAACTCATCACGGCGTGGAGCCACCACTGGGTTAATCCTCACATTCACTATGCTAGAGTTCGATCTAGGATATGTTGGACCTTAACGAGGACGTCAAGCTAATTGAGTTGGGGATATTGTAACATCCCATTAGTCCTACATCAGAAGTGGGCAATGTGTATGATTAGCTTATATGGGCCTGATGAGTGTACTACGTTAACTCGCGCTTAAGTATTTTGGTTCGTGGTTGAAGGACCAAAATGAAGTTATTGGCTGGCTTATCAGACTCGGGTCGTGACATTTGGACTTATTTGGACCAATTGACACGACAAGTCTAGGAGGAAGCAAATATGCTTTTGTAATTGTAAATGACTATACTAGATACACTTGGACCTATTTCTTGGCTCACAAAAGTGATTGTTTCAAATGTTTCTCTAAATTTTATAAATTCACTCAAAACGAAAAAGGCTTCATGATTTCATCAATTCGGAGTAATCATGGTGGCGAATTTCAAAACCGTGACTTCCAAAGTTTTTGTGAAGTTAATGGATATAACCACAACTTCTCTACTCCAAGAAATCCTCAACAAAATGGAGTAGTTAAAAGAAAAAATAGAAACCTACAAGAAATGGCAAGAACTTTGTGAATACGGCTTGCTACATCATGAATAGGGTTTTAATAAGACCGTCTCTATCAAAAACTCCCTATGAATTATGGAATAATAAAAAACCAAATGTTTCTTATTTTAAAGTTTTCGATTGCAAATGCTTTATTTTAAAGGATGCTTTAGAAAAATTTGATGCCAAATCTGATGAAGGCACCTTTCTTGGTTACTCTTTTGTTTCTAAGGTTTTTCGTGTTTTTAACAAAAGAACCTTAGTTATAGAAAAGTCTATTCATGTAGTTTTCAATGAAAATTTTGAGTTAAATAAAAATGATTTTGATGATGATATTGATTTTGAAATTTTAAATTTAAATAAACCCCCTCCTCAAAATAGAAACTTGGATGCATCTTCTTCTTTACCTAAGGAATGGAAATATGTAGATGCTCATGCAAAAGAGCTAATTCTAGGAGGTACATCAAAAGGGGTTCAAACTCATTCTTCCTTCAAGAATTTTTGTGCTAATGCCACCTTCCTTTCTCAAATCGAACCTAAATGCATTGACGAGGCCTTGAAAGATGATTCTTGGGTTATTGCAATGCAAGAGGAATTGAACCAATTTGAGAGGAATGAGGTATGTAAGCTTATTCCTAGACCTAGTGACCATTTAGTCATTGGTACTAAATGGGTCTTTTGAAACAAGCAAGACGAATGCGGTATCGTGGTTAGAAATAAGGCTAGATTCGTGGCCAAAGGTTTCAACCAAAAAAAAGGTATCGACTACAAAGAAACCTTCGCTCCTGTGACAAGATTAGAAGCCATTAGGATGCTCCTTGCCTATGCTAGTAGTAATAATTTTAAACTATTTCAAATGGATGTCAAAAATGTCTTCTTGAATGGTTTTATTTCCGAAGAAGTATATGTCGAACAACCTCCCGGATTTAAAAATTCTCTTCTTCCTAATCATGTATTCAAACTGACTAAGGCTCTCTATGGCTTGAAATAAGCTCCAAGAGCTTGGTATGAAAGACTTAGTTCCTTTCTTATTTTAAATAATTTTACCAAGGCAAGGTTGATACTATATTGTTTATCAAACACTTTGAAAATAATTTTCATATTGTGCAAATTTATGTTGACGATATTATTTTTGGTTCTTCGGATAAATCATTATGTGAATCATTTGCTAAGTGTATGAGTCATGAATTTAAAATGAGTCTAATGGGTGAATTAACTTTCTTTTTAGGATTATAAATTAAATAACTTAGTGATGGTATATTTCTTAATCAATCTAAATATACATTAGAATTGTTAAAACGATTTAACATGGATGGTTCAAAAGCGATAAACACTCCTATGAGTACTTCGACGAAGTTAGATATGGATGAAAATGGTGAGAATTTCGATCGAAAAACGTATAGGGGAATGATATGTAGTATACTTTATCTCACCTCGACTAGACCGGATATCATGTTTAGTATAGGACTTTGCACTATGTTTCAATCTAATCCTAAATTATCTCATCTTAAGAGTGTTAAAAGAATATTTAGATATATTAAAGGAACTCCTAATTTAGGATTGTGGTATCCGAAATCCGATAAATTTGATTTAATAGCTTATGCAGATGTCGATTTGGCAGATGTAGGATAGATAGAAAATGTACATATGGAACATGTCAATTTTTAGGACATGCACTTATTTCTTGGACTTCCAAGAAACAAAACTCAGTTGCACTATCTACGGTGGAAGCCGAATACATTGCTGCAAGTGCATGTTGTGCACAAGTTGTTTGGATGAAGAATACATTAGAAGACTATAAAATTTACATGAAAAACATTTCCATAAAATGTGATAATACAAGTGCCATATGTCTTACTAAAAATCTAATTCAACACTCTAGAACTAAGCATATCGACGTTAGGCATCATTTCATATGCGATCATGTCCTTAACAATAATGTCATTCTAGAGTTTATTGATACAAAGTATTAATTAGCAAACATTTTTACAAAAGCCTTAAATGAAGACCTATTTGAATTCATTAGAAGGGAACTAGGCATGTTAAATTGTCCCTGAGAATAAGCTTGTTTGAATGTATTTTTCGAAAAGTTTTTCATCCTCTTTCCATTTTTTCGTGGATTTGATTTCTTCCTTCTCTTTCGATTTCAAATGACATATTAAAGTGCAATCCAAGATCCTATCCTATCTTGAGCCAAACACCTCTGAAAAACAAAAGGAGGGAGGAAAGAAATTTTTTCTTTCTCTTTCTTGGCATGCCAGTAGTGGCACCGCCAGAACCGACGGTAGCATCGCCTGAGCGCTCGGTCGCCAAGTGGTTGTTGGGAAATCTTGGGGGCGACATCACATACGTAGCGGAAGAACAAGAAAACAAAATCCCCGATTCCCAAAGAGATGTTCGTTGTCGTGCGAAGATTGGTGCGCAAAATCCGTGAAACTTAAAACTATGTATAGAGTAGATTGTGTTACCTAGGAAGATCGTATATCCCTGTTTCCTCGCAGATCTTTAGGAGAGGGTAAAGGAGGTCAAGCGTCCTCCTCTCTAGCGGTGATCCACACAGCAGGGTTGCGACGATGCTCCTCAAAACTCCAAGCCTACTCTGAGGTGGAGAGGGGGAGGAGAATAGGAGAGGCAAGCAAAGACTCTAGCCTATGAGACTCTGAATCCCTCCTATTTATAGAGGTCCCCTGTCAAACCCTAATGGGTCCTCCCCTAGTGGGTATTGGATCTGCATCCAATAAGACAAGGGCTCCGTCGGATATCTCATATCCGAACCTCTACTCATCGCAATGCCTACCATATGTGTGTGACCCTCTAGGCCTAAAATCGAGCTGGCCGTGAGTCATACCTGTCAGAACTCTTTTTAACTCAGTGAATTATTATCTCTGTAATAATTCACTTGACTCATCGACTACGGACGTACTAGGCCACTACGCCGTAGTCCCCAGACGATACAAGGGAATCCAATCCATTGGACCTGTATGTCCTCAGTTACCGTGTACCTATAGTCCCTCATCCATCTAATATCCCTGAGACCGTATATCGAGCATGGTGCTATCAGACTCATACGGTTTCTAATCGAGTCTCGCTCTAATCGGATTCTCCCGGAGAACTCTTTCTCTCTCAACCCGAATGACATTGGCCAGAGATTTGTCTGAGCAAGAACATATGGGATATTCCTCTCATGACGCCGAGAGTGGATGATCCTCTATCGACACTCAATAGCCCTCGTAAGGTCGACTACCACTCCCAATGACCAACTGTTCTAGATCTGGGACAGCCAAACCTATAAGTCTGGTATCAAAGAGTGGAGCACTCATACAGGACATCCTTGGTGTCTCAAGTCTAAGGATCAGATATACCACTAGGACTACGGAATCACTGTCTGACAATAAGGCATCATTAACCATCCAGCATTCTGTAAGCGGATCAATCAGTGAACTCATTCTCCAATGAGCACCTGTACTATATCCCTAGTGTCCGTACACGAGCAGCTATGAGACCAGATGCATCCATCATATGGATGGGTATACAGCACACTAGTCTGTCCGGTTATCACGATGTCCCTATCGAGTAACCTATAACCGGGATTATTTAGGATATGTGTTTAAAGGTGAATCGATCTCATTATCGTGATCTCATCACGATCCGATTCCCATTGAACAAATCTAAGGACATCAATATATATATATATATATATATATATATATATATATATATATATATATATATATATATATATATATATATATATATATATATATATATATATATATATATATATATATATATATATATGCAATAGTTATAAAGTGATATACGCCAAAATATAATAAGCAAAAAGATTTTGTATCAAGTCACATGTGCCATCACTCACGTGATTGGCTTGCTGGGCACCTATAAGTAATAATCTCCCACTTGACCTAAAGTCAATCACCTATGTGTCTGATCCCCATCAGACCCCTATGACGCTCAAAGTCAATATGAGACAACAGCTTTGTCAGTGGACCTGCAATATTATCTTCGGATGGAACTCTTTCCACTGCTACATCTCCTCGGGTTACGATCTCTTTGATAAGGTGGAACCTCCTCAGAGCACTTCTGATGAGACCCGGGTTCTCTTATTTGAGTAATTGCCCCCTAGTTGTCGCAATATAAAGAAGTCGGCATCTCGCTATCCGGCACAACTCCCAAATCTGTGATGAACTTCTTCATCCAGACTCCCTCCTTTGCTGCATCTGATACAACAATATACTCCACCTCTGTGATTGAGTCAGCAGTAGTATCTTGCTTGGAACTCTTCAAGCACACTACTCCTCCATTCAAGGTGTACACGTACCCCAAATTTGACTTGCTATTATCGACATCAGACTGAAAACTTGAGTCTGTGTAGCCTTCAACCTTAAGGATACTACCTTCATATAGTTGTAAAAGATCCTTAGTCCTTCTCAAGTACTTAAGGATACACTTTACTGCTTTCCAATGTTCCAAGCCTAGATCCGCCTAATACCTACTCGTGACACTCAGAGCATGTGCTATATCAGGCATAGTACCTAGCATGACATACATGATAGACCCTATTGCTGAGGCATAAGGTATCATATCTATGTTCGCCCTTTCTTTTGGAGTCTTTAGGTGTTGAATCTCGTATTTTGATGATGAAACTACTTGATATATGTTTATGATTTAATATGCGTTTTAAGTGACGCAGGATGCTTTGATCAGGATGAGACAATTAAAGCAGGAACATCATGTTGTACCGGAGGAACATGTCAGAAGATTGGACGTCGGGCCGGTGGATCGGTCGACGTATCGACAGAAGGCTTCGGGCCGTGGACTCGGGCATCGGGCCAAGAAGAGCGGTTATTATGCCAAGGATATCGGAGTTGCGGAGTCAACTGGCCGATTGGGCAATAGGCCGCAGGAGAGGACGATGCGCCGAAGAATCAGACGAAGCGTCGAGGGACCAATGACATGCCGGACAACTTGGTTAATTGCTTAGGATTAATTGTCTCGATCGAAGTTTTGTTTTAATTGTGCAGGATTAACTATGATAACGATGAAGACATAAAGCGAAACAAAGTGTCGGAGTCAAGCGCGAAGGATTTGTTGCGAGTTCGAGAGTTCGACGGAAGTCCGAAGGTTCGTCGGGAATGCTACCGGAACTAGCCGAGAATGAGTTGGGAGCTTGCCGAAGGGTTTTTCGGAAGCTCGCCGGAAGGTTCGTTGGGAGTTCGCGGAGCTCGCCGAGAAAGATCGGAGCTTGCCGAAGAAGCTCGTTGGAACTCACTAAGAACAAATCGTGAAGTCTAGGAGCTTGGCGGGAGTCCGCAGAATGGTTTCCGAGAGTTCATCGGAAGACCGCCGGAAGTTTGCCGGAAGCTCGCCAGAAGAAGTCTTGACTTGCGGACTTTGTAATAGCTTAGAAAATGTCTTTAAAATCATAGTTAGCACATTAATTAGGGTTAGGATTAGGTGTTAATCCTATAACCCAAGTAGGGGCCAATTAGGCCCAAGTTCGGACTGGTTTGGGCCAAGTTTGGAGCCAAACCAAGTGAGCTGAAATAGTGAAAGAGGTGGCACCGCCCCAGCCAGGAGGTGGCACCGCCTGGGCTAAGCCTCCCAGCGAGACTGGGCGGTGCAACCTCCCCAGCCAGGAGGTGGCACCGCCTGAGCTCAGTCTTCGAGCAAGACTGGGCGGTGCAACCTCCCTGACAGAGAGGTGGCACCGCCTGAGCTCGGTCTTCGAGCTCTGGCAGAGAGGTGCAACCGCCTCAGTCAAGAGGTGGCACCGCCTGGGCTCAGTCTTCGAGCTCTGCCAGGCGGTGCAACCTCTCCAGTCAGGAGGTGCAACCGCCTGATCCCGGAATTCCGGGATTTGATCGTTTTGAGCTCCAAATTTGAACTGGGTTGGGGCCTATAAATACCCCACCCATTCAGCACTGAAAGCAGAGAACACACACTCGAAATCTTGCTATCTTTCTGTGTTTCTTAGAGCTCAAAACTGCTAGTTCTCCTCTTTCTATTCTTCAAGTTTGAGTTGTAAAGAGAGGAGAGAAAACTTCTGTAAGGGTTGTCTCCTAAGCCCGTCAAAAGGAGTGAATCTGTAAGAGGGTAGTTGGCCTTCGCCTATTGAAGGAAGGCTTCTAGTTGACGTCGGTGACCTCGTCGGTGGAGGAAGCCAAAAGTGGAGTAGGTCAAGACTGACCGAACCACTATAAATCTCTGGTTTGCTTTCATTTTGAGCACTTTATCATTACTGCAAACCTCCTACATAGCTACTGCTCTCTGCGCTTTTACGAACAAGTTTCTAAGTTCTGTTCTTTTCAAATCTGCATCCAGACGTAAATCGGTGTTTTCGTACGATCTCTACATTACGGTTTACACTTACGTTTTGATTCTATTTATAACTGTAAACTGTCTTCTGCGCTTTTACGAACGAGTTTCTTTGCAGTTTACGTTTACGTCTTGATTCTGTTTATAACTGCAAACTGATTTCTGCGAACGAGTTTCTTTGCAGTTTACGTTTACGTCTTGATTCTGTTTATAACTGCAAACTGATTTCTGCGAACAAGTTTCTTTGCAGTTTACGTTTACGTCTTGATTCTGCTTAGACGTAAAACTGTGTTTTAGACGTAAACTACTTTTAAACATAAAACTACGTTTAGACGTAAAACTGCGTTTAGACGTAAACTGCGTTTAGACGTAAAACTACGTTTAGACGTAAAACTGCGTTTAGACGCAAACTGCGTTTAGACGTAAAACTACGTTTAGACGTAAAACTATGTTTAGACGTAAAACTGCGTTTAGACGTAAACTGCACTACGCTCAGACGCAATCTGATCTTAGACGTAAACTGCGCTCAGACGCAAACTGCGCTTAAACGCAATCTGCGCTTAGACGCAAACTGCGCTTAGACGCAATCTGAGTTTAGACGTAAACTGCGCTTAGACGCAAACTGCGCTTAAACGCAATCTGAGCTTAGACGCAAACTGCGCTTAGATGCAAACTGCGCTTAGACGCAATCTGCATTTAGACGCAAACTGCAAACTGCATAAATTGCGCTTAGACGCAAACTGTGTTTAGACATAAACTGCACTTAATCATAAGTAATCTTAGAATTGGCTTTTGCATTAAAATAGTTTTTATCGAACGAACGCAGCTTTCGTTTTTAATCGCTGAAAGATTTCCGCTGCACTAATTCACCCCCTCCCCCCCTCTTAGTGCTCTCGATCCTAACAATTGGTATCAGAGCGGGGTATTTCTCATTTCGGATTTACACCCGAGAGAAATGGCTCTTCAAGAGGGCTTTTCGATCTTTCGTCCACCGTTCTTTAACGGATTGGACTACACTTATTGGAAAACTCGAATGAGAGTTTTCTTGATTTCTCTAAATCTGGATTTATGGAATATCGTTGAAAACGGTTTTCAACTTCCCTCTAAACCGATGAACGAATGGTCGGATTTAGAGAAGAAGTATTTTTCTTTAAACGCAAAGGCTATGAATGCCTTATTTTGCGCTTTGGACAAAAATGAGTTCAATCGGGTTTCTTTGTGCGAAACGGCTTTCGATATTTGGCGTGCTCTTGAAATCACGCACGAGGGAACTAGTAGAGTCAAAGACTCGAAAGTTAATATTTTACTGCATGATTTCGAGCTTTTTCATATGAAACCAAGTGAAACCGTTGTTGACATGTACACCCGTTTTACGGATGTCGTCAATGGTTTAAAATCACTTGGTAAAAGCTTTTCGGATTTTGAACTCGTTAACAAAGTTTTGCGCTCACTTTCTAAAACTTGGGATTCAAAAGTAACTGCTATTCAAGAATCGAAAAACTTGAACCAATTTCCACTTGAAGAACTAATTGGTTCATTGATCACATATGAAATGACGTGCAATGCACGTGAAGAACTTGAGAACCACCTTCCAAAGAACAGGAAGGATTTGGGACATAAAACATTTGAAGACCACTCGAGCATAAGCTCAAGTGATGGTGAACTTAAACTACAAATGAAACAAAAATTAAAAAGTAAAAAGAACGGAACTACTTGCTTTGAACGCAAGAAGAAGAACAAAAACTGGGATGAATCGAGCTCCTCCGAAGACGAGGAGAAAATCAACAAAGGCGAGGTGGCAAACTACGCCTTTATGCCTTTCGACGCTAAGGTAATCAAAATGCCTTTAATTTACTTTGAAATTACATGATGTTCTTCATGATGCATTTTTCTTTTTCTTTAAATTTTCTTGAAAATTATATTTTTAATAATTTAATAATGTAAATGCAAAAATATGAAATGATATGGTTGCTATTACTGATAATGATATGGTGGTTGCTATTACTGATGTTGATATGGTTGCTATCACTGATGCTATGATTAGGCCGTACTTGCATCACCAAGAAATATATGATTGCTATCATTGCTATATGCCCTGTATCAAGATATCAAACAAAATCTTGCTTCACACTTTTACGCATTGATATCTTACCATATGATGAAATGCTACAATTGATGAACACTTGAAATGTAATCCTCTATCTTATTGATCTTTCAATAAATCTATGCTTGTCATACATGAATTTATTGAATGTAATTTTGAGGATGATTTCAGATTTGTCAAATGCTTGATTCGTATTTACGACATAAGATACACTTTAAATATGAAACATGCTTCAATCATTTTCTATCTCTAGAGTTCTCGATTTTGATGAAATACAAGTGATAAATTCATTTATGATATCTTGTAAATCACTTGAATTATGAATGAGTTTTTTATGATGTGTTAAAAGAATCACTTAAAAAGAAAATGCTTTTCCCATCTTATCGAGATTAATGATTTCATGATATTGTGTGAATCTCGAAATTGATTTTGATGAAATAGTAATAACGTTATTCATGTTATGAATCTCAAAAATGATAATATGCTTCATGTGATAATATGAATACACGAAACACTTATGATATGATTTTTATACAATTCCGTGTATTCATAAAATATTTATCTCCTCATCCAATAACTTTTCTTGATATTCCTTATGAGATGAAATGAAATAATGCATGAAATACAAATGAGGAGTTATTGATCATGCATGGTAGGATATAATTTGACAAATTTGATACCATCATGATATGAAACATTTATGATTTGCAATTATGCATGCAATACTTGTGCTTTCTAATTATGATGTGATGTATTGCATATGATGTAAATCATGATGAGTGCTAAGTTACACATTTTGAGAAGAAATTGCTATATTGAAACATTAATGTAATTATGAATGATGATATGATATTATGCATGTAATACTTCAACTTATGATAATGCAATGATAAAATATCCATGATGAAAAATTGTCTTGACATTCATAACTTGATTATTCATCCTTTGTCATGATTTTGAAATCGTTGTAAAAGGAAAAAGAACTACAAAACTGTATTCTTCCTTTCTTTTTGACAATGACAAAGGGGGAGATAGCTAGCTTGCACAAGTCAAGAAGATGCAAAAACTTGATTGCTAGCTTGCCTATCTTAAGTAGCAAAGATTGCTAACTTGCTTATTTCAAGAAGCAAAAGTTGTCTTCTTGAACATCACCATCTTGAATATCTCAAGAAGCAAGACTTGCAACCTGCACATTACAATAGGAAGCAATAATCATGAGCCTACACAAGAAAGTTATCTTGCATTTGCTTTCGAAGTTTTTGCTAACTTGTATATCGTAAAAAAATTGCTAGCTTGTAGTCTAAAGAGAAGCGAAAAGTTGCTATCTCAAAAGAAGCAAATGTGCTATCTTGCCTATCTCAAGAGGCAAAAATGCTAACTTGCACATCTAGCAAAACTTGACAAATTTGCATATCTCAAGAAGCAAGAGTTGCTTTCTTGAACATCTCTAAATTGCTAGCTTGCATGTTCTAAAAGTGCTATCTTGTATACTGTAGAACTTGCATATCTGAAACTTGATAGCCTGAATATTCTAAGCATAATGTAACATTTGCTAAATTTTTTGGCTTCAAAACTGCATGATGATAAAACTTGATAATATGTTTTTTATGCAATAAGTTAAACCAATATCACAAACACTCGATTGTGATACTTCTCCTTTTTGTTGATGACAAAGGGGGAGAAGTATGTTGATGAAAGTATGTTGATGACATGACATGTTATGCATAAGTTTATGCATATGTTCATGTTGACGTGTTGCAAGTATTCATGATGAATATTGCAATGACTTGAATTCAGTTTGAATTCAAGGTTCTATCAATATGGCATATTGATAGGGGGAGTTTGTTTAAACTCCGGGAGTTAAGTTTAACTCCGTCATCAAGTGGTTGTCATCATCAAAAAGGGGGAGATTGTTGAATCTCGTATTTTGATGATGAAACTACTTGATATATGTTTATGATTTAATATGCGTTTTGAGTGACGCAGGATGCTTTGATCAGGATAAGACAATTAAAGCAGGAACATCATGTTGTACCGGAGGAACATGTCAGAAGATTGGACGTCGGGCCGGTGGATCGGTCGACGTATCGACAGAAGGCTTCGGGCCGTGGACTCGGGCATCGGGCCAAGAAGAGCGGTTATTGTGCCAAGGATATCGGAGTTGCGGAGTCAACTGGCCGATTGGGCAATAGGCCGCAGGAGAGGACGATGCGCCGAAGAATCAGACGAAGCGTCGAGGGACCAATGACATGCCGGACAACTTGGTTAATTGCTTAGGATTAATTGTCTCGATCGAAGATTTGTTTTAATTGTGCAGGATTAACTATGATAACGATGAAGACATAAAGCGAAACAAAGTGTCGGAGTCAAGTGCGAAGGATTTGTTGCGAGTTCGAGAGTTCGACGGAAGTCCGAAGGTTCGTCGGGAATGCTACCGGAACTAGCCGAGAATGAGTTGGGAGCTTGCCGAAGGGTTTTTTGGAAGCTCGCCGGAAGGTTCATTGGGAGTTTGCGGAGCTCGCCGAGAAAGATCGGAGCTTGCCGAAGAAGCTCGTTGGAACTCGCTAAGAACAAATCGTGAAGTCTAGGAGCTTGCCGGGAGTCCGCAGAATGGTTTCCGAGAGTTCATCGGAAGACCGCCGGAAGTTTGCCGGAAGCTCGCCAGAAGAAGTCTTGACTTGCGGACTTTGTAATAGCTTAGAAAATGTCTTTAAAATCATAGTTAGCACATTAATTAGGGTTAGGATTAGGTGTTAATCCTATAACCCAAGTAGGGGCCAATTAGGCTCAAGTTTGGACTGGTTTCGGCCAAGTTTGGAGCCAAACCAAGTGAGCTGAAATAGTGAAAGAGGTGGCACCGCCCCAGCCAGGAGGTGGCACCGCCTGGGCTAAGCCTCCCAGCGAGACTAGGCGGTGCAACTTCCCCAGCCAGGAGATGGCACCGCCTGAGCTCAGTCTTCGAGCAAGACTGGGCGGTGCAACCTCCCTGACAGAGAGGTGGCACCGCCTGAGCTCGGTCTTCGAGCTCTGGCAGAGAGGTGCAACCGCCTCAGTCAAGAGGTGGCACCGCCTGGGCTCAGTCTTCGAGCTCTGCCAGGCAGTGCAACCTCTCCAGTCAGGAGGTGCAACCGCCTGATCCCGAAATTCCGGGATTTGATCGTTTTGAGCTCCAAATTTGAACTAGGTTAGGGCCTATAAATATCCCACCCATTCAGCACTGAAAGCAGAGAACACACACTCGAAATCTTGCTATCTTTCTGTGTTTCTTAGAGCTCAAAACTGCTAGTTCTCCTCTTTCTATTCTTCAAGTTTGAGTTGTAAAGAGAGGAGAGAAAACTTCTGTAAGGGTTGTCTCCTAAGCCCGTCAAAAGGAGTGAATCTGTAAGAGGGTAGTTGGCCTTCGCCTATTGAAGGAAGGCTTCTAGTTGACGTCGGTGACCTCGTCGGTGGAGGAAGCCAAAAGTGGAGTAGGTCAAGACTGACCGAACCACTATAAATCTCTGGTTTGCTTTCATTTTGAGCACTTTATCATTACTGCAAACCTCCTACATAGCTACTGCTCTCTGCGCTTTTACGAACAAGTTTCTAAGTTCTGTTCTTTTCAAATCTGCATCCAGACGTAAATCGGTGTTTTCGTACGATCTCTACATTACGGTTTACACTTACGTTTTGATTCTATTTATAACTGTAAACTGTCTTCTGCGCTTTTACGAACGAGTTTCTTTGCAGTTTACATTTACGTCTTGATTCTGTTTATAACTGCAAACTGATTTCTGCGAACGAGTTTCTTTGCAGTTTACGTTTACGTCTTGATTCTGTTTATAACTGCAAACTGATTTCTGCGAACAAGTTTCTTTGCAGTTTACGTTTACGTCTTGATTCTGCTTAGACGTAAAACTGTGTTTTAGACGTAAACTACTTTTAAACGTAAAACTACGTTTAGACGTAAAACTGCGTTTAGACGTAAACTGCGTTTAGACGTAAAACTACGTTTAGACGTAAAACTGCGTTTAGACGCAAACTGCATTTAGACGTAAAACTACGTTTAGACGTAAAATTGTGTTTAGATGTAAAACTGTGTTTAGACGCAAACTGCACTGCGCTCAGACGCAATCTGATCTTAGACGTAAACTGCGCTCAGATGCAAACTGCGCTTAAACGCAATCTGCGCTTAGACGCAAACTGCGCTTAGACGCAATCTGAGTTTAGACGTAAACTGCGCTTAGACGCAAACTGCGCTTAAACGCAATCTGAGCTTAGACGCAAACTACGCTTAGATGCAAACTGCGCTTAGACGCAATCTGCATTTAGACGCAAACTGCAAACTGCATAAATTGCGCTTAGACGCAAACTGTGTTTAGACATAAACTGCACTTAATCATAAGTAATCTTAGAATTGGCTTTTGCATTAAAATAGTTTTTATCGAACGAACGCGGCTTTTGTTTTTAATCGTTGAAAGATTTCCGCTGCACTAATTCACCCCCCCCCCCCCCCCTCTTAGTGCTCTCGATCCTAACATTAGGGACATACTCGTAGAAAGCGATATCCCATGTCTCATCGGTATGAGACCTCTCTTGGAATTTTTCATGCCAAACCTTTTGACAATGGTTTCTATGTACCTAGATTGGGACAAGCCAAGCATCCTCTTGGATCTATCTCTATATATTCTAATCCCCAAGATATAGGATGCTTCCCCTAAGTTCTTCATGGAGAAGTGTCTAAATAACCAAGCCTTTACTGTGGATAGCATTCCTATGTCATTCCCAATGATCAGGATGTCATCCATATATAACACCAAAAAGGTGATAGCGCTCCCACTTACCTTCCTGTACACACAAGGCTCATCTTCGTTCTTAACGAAGTCATAAGATCCGATTGCCTCATCAAATCTTATGTTCCAACTTCGAAAAGCTTGCTTTAGTCCATAAATGGATCTAAGCAACCTACACATCTTATCTGGGCAGTTCTTGGACACGAATCCCTCAGGTTGCATCATATATACCTCCTCCTCGAGGTTCCCATTGAGAAATGCGGTTTCACATCCATTTGCTAGATCTCATAATCATAGTGTGCTGCAATAGCCAATAGAATTCTGATAGAATTTAGCATTACTACGGGTGAGAAGGTTTCGTCGTAGTCAACACCTTGCCTTTGACGATACCCCTTAGCCACTAGCCTTGTTTTATAGGTCTCTACCTTTTCATCTACTCCGATCTTTTTCTTAAAGATCCACTTGCAATCGATGGGTACAATACCTTCGGGCGTATCAACTAGGTTCCAAACCTTGTTGGAGTATATAGAATCCATCTCAGAATTCATGGCTTCTTGCCACTTCCCGGAGTCTATACTCATAATAGCCTCCTCGTAGGTCTGAGGATCAATATCCTCAGCATCCTCTCCTCTAATATGTGCCACATATCTCTCAGGAGGATGAGATACTCTATCAGACCTACGTAAAGTTGAAACATGTGTATTAGGTACCTGAACAGACTCGGGCTGTAGAGTGGTGCTTGAGCTTGGTTCTCCAACCTCGCTCAACTATATCATTCTCCCACTATCTCCACCAAGAATGTGTTCCTTCTCAAGGAACACTGCTCTCTTAGCTACAAAGTCCTTTTGGTCCTCGAGATGATAGAAATAATACCCACAAGTTTTCTTGGGGTATCCCACAAATTTGCATCGCTCTGTCCTTGATTCTAACTTATCGGGGTTGTGTCTTTTAACGTGGGCAGGGCAGCCCCAAATCTTAACAACCTTAAGATCAGGCTTCTTCCCTTTCCATATCTCATATGGTGTAAACACTACCGACTTAGTTGGAACTCTGTTCAGAAGGTAAGCTACGGTCTCTAGGGCATATCCCTAGAATAAGATGGGTAGGTTAGCGAAACTCATCATGGATCGTACCATATCTAATAGCGTACGATTCCTCCTTCTAGAGACACCATTGAGCTGAGGTGTATAAGGAGGTGTCCATTGGGATAATATCCCATGGTCCTTGAGGAACTGAGTAAACTCTGTACTTAATTACTCACCTCTTCGATTTGATCGAAGAGTTTTAATACTCTTTCCAGTCTGGTTCTCCACCTTATTCTTATACTCTCTGAATTTCTCAAAAGCCTCAGACTTGTACTTCATTAAGTACACATATCTATACCTTGAGAAATCATCAGTAAAGGTAATGAAGTAGGAGTAACCACCAATGACATGAGTTAACATGGGTCCACATACATCACTATGTATGAGTTCCAACAGCTCAGTGGTTCTCTCTCCAGTTCCACTAAACGGAGAGTTGGTCAGTTTTCCACGAAGGCATGGCTCGCAAGTTGCATATGACACATAGTCGAATGGATCTAGATATCCATCATTTAGCAACTTTTGAATCCTTCTTTCATGGATGTGTCTTATCCTACAATGCCACAGGTATGCACTGTTCATCTCATCTCGTTTCCTCTTAGACACTTACATTTATGATACGTGGAGTAGTGTCTAGCATAAACAAACCTTTATGCAATATTCCTCTCGTCAATCTCCCCTCGGCTTTGTTAGAATTTACAATAAATTATAGATGTGATAAGCAATACTGGTATCCAATACCAATGCACTATCACAAAAATCTGATAATTGGAGATTGATCATGAATGTACCTGAAGCTTCTTCAGGCTTCTAATTCGCCCTTTTTGTAAGGTACTCTTTGCAGTTCCTCTTCCAGTGCCCATCTTTACTATAGTGGAAGCACTGGGATTTGTCCTTTGCTGGGTCTTTCTTAGTAACCTTTGCTTTACCTGGTCTGCCCTTGCCTTTTCCCTTCTTAAGGGACCTTTCTGCTTTCCTTTTCTTTCTGGTCTCACCAGTGTAGAGAACTGGTTTCTCTTTCTTAATAGTACTCTCTACCTCCCTCAACATATTGAGGAGCTTTGGGAGAGTCACCTCAAGCTTGTTCATATTAAAATTCATTATGAACTGTGAAAAGGAATCTGGTAGGGACTGAAGCATAATATTCACACACAAGTTATCCTCTAGGACCATTCCTAGACCTGTGAGTTTCTCTATCCACTCAATTATCTTTAGGACATGGTTCTGAACTGGTGTCCCCTCAGTTATCCTAGCGCGGAAGAGGCTCTTAGATATCTCATATCGCTGAGTCCTTCCCTGTTCCTCATACAATTTACGGACATGTAGGAGAATGGATCTGGCATCCATCTTTTCATGTTGTCTCTGTAACTCAGGAGTCATAGAGCCCAACATATAGCACTGAGCAAGAGTGAAGTCATCAATGTACTTCACGTAGCGAGCGATCTCATCCTTGCTTGCCCCTTCTTCGGGCATAGGCATCACTGTATCAAGGACGTACACAATTTTCTCCGCCATGAGAATAATTCTCAAGTTACAGAGCCAATCCTTATAATTTGGACCAGTGAGGCGGTTGATATCAAGTATGCCACGTAAGGGATTTGAAAGCGACATTTTCCAAAAAATAAAGATGCAGTAGAAATGAATAACATGCAGATTTTACAAAAAATAAACTATCAAGATATGGACTCCTATTTTAATATGCTCCCACTATTTTACTAACGAGTCACGCGACACCCTCAGCACGTGAAACGGAAGTCTCCGACAGACTTCTAGTGGGGATCAGGATCCAATCAGCGTCTTAGTGTAACCTCGAGGAACTCGATCAATAACACTAGGCCTAAAAGGTAGGCAACTCTTGCCGATCACAACTCCTTGTGATTCCCGTCCTGTTCGGCCTCCGAATTACCATGGCCTCGAGAGACTCGACCAACCATGATGCTCGGTTAAGTCAATACCTTCGTTACAAGATGAGTCTGATTTGATGATATACCCTCAAGGGACTCGACCAAGCATACCATGCCCTCAGGTTACCGGTGACATCTCTATGTCGTAAGCAAGATAGCGAATCACGATATAGGTGAGTCTCGAGGGACTCAACCAACTCAACCTACACCGGGAATCGGTTCCTAATTATAACGATGGAAGGCCACGTGGGTCAATCTAATTGTCTCACGTTTACCGACTTAATATTATCGAGAGAGATGTTTCTATGATTTGGTCTCCTAATATGATATATCACACATATACATATTTAATATATATCTACATCGCATGTAAATAAATAAATAAATAAATATATATATATATATATATATATATATATATATATATATATATATATATATATATATATATATATATATATATATATATATATATATATATATATCTAGTATGTGTATAAGCAACCACACCAGATGATCATGGACCACAACCTAATGTGATTATGCTCGAGCCAATAGGCTTAATCACTCACATCAAGATCTATATGTGTAACGGTGCATCTTCATGCCCTGTGATCATCCATCTCGTCCTCGTCGATTCCGTCAACATCTGGATGCATCTTCATGCATCGCGATCGTCCGTCTCGTGGGTCCCGCTACCGCATCCACGCTCCCGCTATGCCTCCTCATGTGATTACAACTTAATCATAGGCACACAGGCCCGACAATAAACGAGAAAATATAATGGAGGCTCGCAGACCTCAATAATAATAATCATAAGTACACACATCATACGGTCCATGATCGTCCATCCACACATCATACATCACATGTATAATTAATCATCATTATGTAGGATTACTAGATAATGATAAAAATAATAATCAACTAAACCTTTTAATTAATTAATATTTTTTAAAAATCAAGGACATGTAGGGAATTTTTAAACTCATAGGAGTATTTTCGTAATTTATATAAAAGGATAGAATTTGAATTTCTGAAATTCACATGGATAAAACTATCTTTTTACCCAAGAATGCACTAATGCCCTACTCCCCTACTGTTGCCGCCGCCTCCGCGAGGTTCTACCGGCGAGGCAACGCTAGTAAGCGGTGTTGCCCCTACAGGTTGGCGCCCCTACGGGCGTCGCCGCCTCCATGGGTGGTTCTGCCTACGGGGCAACGCCCGCAAGCGGTGCTGTCCCATCGGGCTGCCGCCCCTAGGGGTGTTTGCCCGCGGGACCAGCGACAGCAAGCGTCGCTGCCCGGCGATGCCTCACCCCGCGGGAGAAGCGGTCGCAGGCGCCTCTGCCCGCGGGCTGCCAGCCCCGTCGGACGCAAGCCTACTGCAAGCAGGCCGCCAGCCGGCTGCTACAGACGCAGCCCCTGTGCTGCCTACCTACGGCTGCGCTGCACACACGTAGATCGAGGGAAGCAACTGTTGCTGCCCTTTCTTTTGCGTCAACGATTTTGACGTCAAAAGTTTCTTCAAAACACAACACACGCAGTTCAAAACCAATCTGTCACATGAACAACCTGGCTATGATACCACTGTTGGGAAATCTTGGGTGCGACGTCACATGCGCAGCGGAAGAACAAGAAAACAAAATCCCCGATTCCGAAAGAGATGTTCGTCGTCGTGCGAAGATTGGTGCGCAAAATCCGCGAAACTTAAAACTGCGTATAGAGTAGATTGTGTTACCTAGGGAGATCATATATCTCTGTTTCCTTGCAGATTCTTAGGAGAGGGTGAAGGAGGTCAAGCATCCTCCTCTCTAGCGGTGATCCACACAGCAGGGCTGCGACAACGCTCCTCAAAACTCCAAGCCTACTCTGAGGTGGAGAGGGGAAGGAGAATAGGAGAGGCAAGCAAAGACTCTAGCCTATGAGGCTCTGAATCCCTCCAATTTATAGAGGCCCCCTGTCAAACCCTAATAAATCCTCTCCTAGTGGGTATTGGATCTGCATCCAATAACCCAAGCCTTTTAGAATAGTGGATCTCTATCCAATAATCTCTTAAGGGCTCTTATTGGATCTCGTCCATAGGATCCAATAACTCAAGAGCTTGTTGGATATCCAATAAGACAAGGGCTCCGTCGGATATCTCATATCTAAACCTCTACTCATCGTAATACCTACCATATGTGTGTGACCCTCTAGGCCCAATATCGAGCTGGCCGTAAGTCATACCTGTCAGAACTCCTTCTAACTCAGTGAATTATTATCTCTGTAATAATTCACTCGACTTATCGACTACGTGTTGGGAAATCATTGGGGGGCGACATCATATGCGCAGCGGAAGAACAAGAAAAACAAAATCCCCAATTCCCAAAAAGATGTTCGTCGTCGTGTGAAGATTGGTACGCAAAAATCCGCAAAACACAAAACTGCGTATAGAGATTGTGTTACCTAGGGAGATCATATATCCCTGTTTCCTTGCAGATCCTTAGGAGAGGGTGAAGGAGGTCAAGCGTCCTCCTCTCTAGCGGTGATCCACACAGCAGGGTTGCGACGACGCTCCTCAAATCTCCAGGCCTACTCTGAGGTGGAGAGAGAGAGGAGAATAGGAAAGGCAAGCAAAGACTCTAGCCTATGAGGCTGTGAATCCCTCCTATTTATAGAGATCCCGTGTCAAACCCTAATGGGTCCTTCCTTAGTGGGTATTGGATCTGCATCCAATAAGATAAGGGCTCCGTCAGATATCTCATATCCGAACCTCTACTTATCGCAATGCCTACCATATGTGTGTGACCCTCTAGGCCCAATATCGAGCTGGCCATGAGTCATACCTGTCAGAACTCCTTCTAACTCAGTGAATTATTATCTCTGTAATAATTCACTCGACTCATCGACTACGGACGTACTAGGCCACTACGTCGTAGTCCCTAGATGATACAGGGGAATCCAATCCATTGGACCTGTCTGTCCTCAGTTACCATGTACCTATAGTCCCTCATCCATCTAATATCCCAGAGACCGTATATCGAGCATGGTGCTGTCAGACCCATACGGTTTCTACTCGAGTCTCGCTCTAATCGGATTCTCCCGGAGAACTCTTTCTCTCTCAACCCGAATGACCCTGGCCAGGGATTTGTCTGAGCAAGAACACATGGGGTATTCCTCTCATGACGCCGAGAGTGGATGATCCTTTGTCGACACTCAATAGCCCTCGTAAGGTCGACTACCACTCCCAATGACCAGCTGTACTAGATCTAGGACAGCCAAACCTATAAGTCTGGTATCAAAGAGTGGAGCACTCATACAGGACATCCTTGGTGTCTCAAGTCTAAGGACCAGATACACCACTAGGACTACGGAATCGTTGTCTGACAATAAGACATCATCAACCATCCAGCATTCCGTAAGTGGATCAATCAGTGAACTCATTCTCCAATGAGCACCTGTACTGTATCCCTAGTGCCCCTACACGAGCAGCTATGAGACCAGCTGCATCCATCATATGGACGGGTATACAGCACACCAGTCTATCCGGTTATCACGATGTCCCTCTCGAGTAACCTATGACCGGGATTATTTAGGATATGTGTTTAAAGGTGAATCGATCTCATTATCGTGATCTAATCACGATCCGATTCCCATTGCACAAATCCAAGGACATCACAATATATATATGCATTTATGCAATAATTATAAAGTGATATACGCCAAAATATAATAAGCAAAAAGATTATGTATCAAGTCACACGTGCCATCACCGTGATTGGCTTGCTGGGCACCTATAACTAGCAATCTCCCACTTGACCTAAAGCCAATCACCTATGTGTCTGATCCCCATCAGACCCCTGTGACGCTCAAAGACAATCTGAGACAATGGCTTTGTCAGTGGATCTGCAATGTTATCTTCAGATGGAACTCTTTCCACTGCTACATCTCCTCGGGTTATGATCTCTCTTATAAGCTGGAACCTCCTCAGAACACTTCTGATGAGACCCGGGTTCCCTTATTTGAGTAATCACCCCATAGTTGTCGCAATATAAGGAAGTCGACTTGTCGCTATCTGTATCGACTCCCAAATCTGTGATGAACTTCTTCACCCAGACTCCCTCCTTTGCTGCATCCGATGCAGCAATGTACTCCGCCTCTGTGGTCGAGTCAGCAGTGGTATCTTGCTTGGAACTCTTCCAGCACACTACTCCTCCATTCAAGGTGTTCACATACCCTGAATTCGACTTGCTATCATCGACATCAGACTGAAAACTTGAGTCAGTGTAGCCTTCAACCTTAAGGCTATTAACTCCATATATTAGTAAAAGATCCTTAGTCCTTCTCAAGTACTTAAGGATACACTTTACTGCTTTCCAGTGCTCCAAGCCTGGATCCGCCTGATACCTGCTCGTGACACTCAGAGCATGCGCTATATCAGGCCTAGTACATAGCATAGCATACATGATAGACCCTATTGCTGAGGCATAAGGTATCATATTCATGTTTGCCCTTTGGAATTTTTCATGCCAAACCTTTTGACAATGGTTTCTATGTACCTGGACTGGGACAAGCCAAGCATCCTCTTGGATCTATCTCTATAGATTCTAATCCCCAAGATATAGGATGCTTCCCCTAAGTCCTTCATGGAGAAGTGTCTAGATAACTAAGCCTTTACTATGGATAGCATTCCTACGTCATTCCCAATGATGAGGATGTCATCCACATATAACACCAAAAAGGTGATAGCGCTCCCACTTACCTTCCTGTACACACAATGCTCATCTTCGTTCTTAACGAAGTCATAAGATTTGATTGCCTCATCAAATCTTATGTTCCAACTTCGGGAAGCTTGCTTTAGTCCATAAATGGATCTAAGCAACCTACACACCTTATCTGGGCAATTCTTGGACACGAATCCCTCATGTTGCATCATATACACCTCCTCCTCGAGGTTCCTGTTGAGGAATGCGGTTTTCACATCCATCTGCCAGATCTCATAATCATAGTGTGCTGCAATAGCCAATAGAATTCTGATGGATTTTAGCATTGCTACGGGTGAGAAAGTTTCGTCGTAGTCAACACCTTGCCTTTGACGATACCCCTTAGCCACTAGCCTTGCTTTATAGGTCTCTACCTTTCCATCTACTCCGATCTTTTTCTTAAAGATCCACTTGCAACCGATGGGTACAATACCTTCGGGCGCATCAACTAGGTTCCAAACCTTATTGGAGTACATAGAATCCATCTCAGAATTCATGGCTTCTTGCCACTTCCCGGAGTCTATACTCATAATAGCCTCCTTGTAGGTCTGAGGATCAATATCCTCAGCATCCTCTCCTCTAATATGTCCCACATATCTCTCAGGAGGATGAGATACTCTATCAGACCTGCGTAAAGTTGAAACTTGTGTATTAGGTACCTGAACAGACTCGGGCTGTAGAGTGGTGCTTGAGCTTGGTTCTCTAACTTCGCTCAACTCTATCATTCTCCCACTATCTCCGCCAAGAATGTGTTCCTTCTCAAGGAACACTGCTCTCTTAGCTACAAAGACCTTTTGGTCCTCGAGATGATAGAAGTAATACCCACAAGTTTCCTTGCGGTATCCCACAAATATGCATCGCTCTGTCCTTGATTCTAACTTATCGGGGTTGTGTCTTTTAACGTGGGCAGGGTAGCCCCAAATCTTAACAACCTTAAGATCAGGCTTCTTCCCTTTCCATATCTCATATGGTGTAGACACTACCGACTTAGTTGGAACTCTGTTCAGAAGGTAAGCTACGGTTTCTAGGGCATATCCCCAGAATGAGATGGGTAGGTCAACGAAACTCATCATGGACCGTACCATATCTAATAATGTACGATTTCTCCTTTCAGAGACACCATTGAGCTGAGGTGTATAAGGAGGTGTCCATTGGGATAATATCCCATGGTCCTTGAGGAACTGAGTAAACTCTGTACTTAAGTACTCACCTCCTCGATCTGATCGAAGAGTTTTGATACTCTTTCCAGTCTGGTTCTCCACCTCATTCTTATACTCTCTGAATTTCTCAAAGGCCTCGGAGTTGTACTTCATTAAGTACACATATCCATAACTTGAGAAATCATCAGTAAATTTAATGAAGTAGGAGTAACCTCCAATGGCATGAGTTGACATGGGTCCACATACATCACTATGTATGAGTTCCAACAACTCAGTGGCTCTCTCTCCAGTTCCACTAAATGGAGATTTGGTCAGTTTTCCACGAATGCAAGGCTCACAAGTTGCATATGACACATAGTCGAATGGATCTAGATATCCATCATTTAGCAACTTTTGAATCCTTCTTTCATGGATGTGACCTAGCCTACAATGCCACAGGTATGCACTGTTCAACTCATCTCGTTTCCTTTTGGACACATTTACATTCATGATATGTGGAGTGGTGTCTAACATAAATAAACCATTATGCAATGTTCCTTTCGTGATGATCTTATCATCTAATAATATCGAACAACCATTGTTCTCAAAAACAAATTTATATCCACTAACTGTTAAACATGAAATGGAGATAATGTTTTTGATAATAAAAGGAACAAAATAACATGCATCTAATGCAATAAAAGCTCCACTAGGCAGATGTAGGGCGACCTCGCCAACAGCTAATACAGCAACTTTTGCTCCATTACCCATCTTGAGGTCCATCTTGCCTCTCTCTAGTCTCCTAGGCCTTGCCAGAACCTGTAACGAATTGCATATATGATAAGCACTATCGATATCCAATACCCATGTGTTATCATAAGAGTCTGACAAATGGAGACTGATCATGAATGTACCTGAAGCTTCATCAAGCTTTTGTTTCGCCCTTTCTGCAAGGTACTCTTTGCAGTTTCTCTTCTAGTGCCCATCTTTACCATAGTGGAAGCACTAGCCTTTGTCCTTTGTTGGGTCTTTCTTAGCAACCTTTGCTTTACCTTGTTTGCCCTTGCCCTTTCCCTTCTTAAGGGACCTTTCTACTTTCCTTTTCTTTCTGGTCTCACTAGTGTAGAGAACTGGCTTCTCTTTCTTAATAATACTCTCTGCCTCCCTCAACATATTGAGGAGCTCTGGGAGAGTCACCTCAAGCTTGTTCATATTAAAATTCATTATGAACTGTGAAAAGGAATCTGGTAGGGACTGAAGCACAATGTCCACACACAAGTTATCCTCTAGGACCATTCCTAGACCTGTGAGTTTCTCTATCCACTCAATCATCTTTAGGACATGGTTCTGAACCGGCGTCCACTCAGTCATCCTAGCGCGAAAAAGGCTCTTGGATATCTCATATCGTTGAGTCCTTCCCTGTTCCTCAAACAATTTACGGACATGTAGGAGAATGGATATGGCATCCATCTTTTCATGTTGTCTCTGTAACTCTGGAGTCATAGAGCCCAACATATAGCACTGAGCAAGAGTAGAGTCATCAATGTACTTCACGTAGCGAGCGATCTCATCCTCGCTTGCCCCTTCTTCGGGCGTAGGCATCACTGTATCAAGGACGTACACGATTTTCTCCGTTGTGAGAACAATTCTCAAGTTACGGAGCCAATCCGTATAATTTGGACCAGTGAGGCGGTTGACATCAAGTATGCCACGTAAAGGATTTGAAAGCGACATTTTCTGAAAATAAAGATGTAGCAGAAATGAATAACATGAAGATTTTGCAAGAAATAAACTATCAAGATATGGACTTCTATCTTAATATGCTCCCACTATTTTACTATCGAGTCACGCGACACCCTCAGCACGTAAAACGGAAGTCTCCGGCAGACTTCTAGTGGGGATCAGGATCCAATCAGCGTCTTAGTGTAACCTCGAGGGACTCGACCAATCAACTAAGCCTAAAAGGTAGGCAACTCTTGCCGATCACAACTCCTTGTGATTCCCATCCTGTTCGGCCTCCGAATCACCATGGCCTCGAGGGACTCGACCAACCATGATGCACGGTTAAGACAACACCTTCGTTACAAGATAAGTCTGATTTGATGATATACCCTCGAGGGACTCGACCAAGCATACCATGCCCTCAGGTCACCGGTGACATCTCTATGTCGTAAGCAAGATAGCGAATCGCGATATAGGCGAGTCTCGAGGGACTCGACCAACTCAACCTACACCGGGAATCGGTTCCTACTCATAACGATGGAAGGCCACGTGGGTCAATCTAATTGCCTCACGTTTACCGACTTAATATTATCGAGAGATGTTTCTATAATTTGGTCTCCTAATATGACATGTCATACATATACATATTTAATATATATCTACATCGCATGCAAATATATATACATATCTAGTATGTGTATAAGCAATCACACCAGATGATCATGGACCACAACCTAATATGATTAGGCCCGAGCCAGTAGGCCTAATCACTCACATCAAGATCTATGTGTGCAACGGTGCATCTCCATGCCCTGTGATCGTCCATCTCGTCCTCGTCGGTTTCGTCGACATCTTGATGCATCTCCATACATCACGATCGTCCGTCTCGTGGGTCCCGCTATCGCATCCACGCTCCCGCTGCGCCTCCTCATGTGATTACAACTTAATCATAGGCACGCAGGCCCGACAATAAACGAGAAATATAATGGAGGTTCGCAGACCTCAATAATAATAATCACAAGTACACACATCACACGGTCCATGATCATCCGTCCACACATCATACATCACATGTATAAATAATCATCATCATGTAGGACTACTAGATAATAATAAAAATAATAATCAACTAAACCTTTTAATTAATTAATATTTTCTGAAATCAGGGATATATAGGGAATTTCTCAATTCCTAAGGGTATTTTCGTAATTTTGACAAAAGACAGAAACTGGAATTTCTCAAATTCACAGGGGCAAAACTATATTTTTGCCCAAAACCCTAATTCCCTCTTACTGCTGCCGCTGCCGCCGCTGCCACCCTGCTGGCGGCGGCCTGTGCGGCGGGGCGAGGGCGCTGCCCTCGCCTACAGGCGGCACGCCCGCTGGCGGCGCTGCCGCTGCAGGTGGGCTCCCCCTTCGGGCGTTGCTGCCTCCGTAGGCAGTGCTGTCCCGCCGGGCGGCCGCCCCTGTGGGGGGGGTTCGCCCGCGGGAGCAGCGGCGGTAGGCGCCGCTGCCCTGCGGCGCCTCTGCCCGTGGGCTGCCAGCCCCGCCAGCAGCAAGCCTGCTGCAAGCAGACCATCGGCCGGCTGCTGCAGGCACAGCGCTTGCGCATGAGCCGGCGCTGTGCTGCCTGGCTGCGGCTGCCGCTGCAGGTGGCTGCAGGCATGCAGATCGAGGGCAGCAACTGTTGCTGCCCTTTCTCGCTTTTGCGTCAACGATTTTGACGTCAATATTCTTCCTAAACACAACACACGCAGTTCAAAATCAATCATTCGCACGAACAACCTAGCTCTGATACCACTGTTGGGAAATCATTGGGGGGCGACATCATATGCGCAGCGGAAGAACAAGAAAAACAAGATCCCCGATTCCCAAAAAGATGTTCGTCGTCGTGTGAAGATTAGTGCGCAAAAATCCGCAAAACACAAAATTGCATATAGAGATTGTGTTACCTAGGGAGATCGTATATCCCTATTTCCTTGCAGATCCTTAGGAGAGGGTGAAGGAGGTCAAGCGTCCTCCTCTCTAGCGGTGATCCACACAGCAAGGTTGCGACGACGCTCCTCAAATCTCCAGGCCTACTCTGAGGTGGAGAGGGAGAGGAGAATAGGAAAGGCAAGCAAAGACTCTAGCCTATAAGGCTGTGAATCCCTCCTATTTATAGAGATCCCGTGTCAAACCCTAATGGGTCCTTCCTTAGTGGGTATTGGATCTGCATCCAATAAGACAAGGGCTCCGTCGGATATCTCATATCCGAACCTCTACTCATCGCAATGCCTACCATATGTGTGTGACCCTCTAGGCCCAATATTGAGCTGGCCGTGAGTCATACCTGTCAGAACTCCTTCTAACTCAGTGAATTATTATCTCTGTAATAATTCACTCGACTCATCGACTACGGACGTACTAGGCCACTACGCCGTAGTCCCCAGACGATACAGGGGAATCCAATCCATTGGACCTGTCTGTCCTCAGTTACCATGTACCTATAGTCCCTCATCCATCTAATATCCCAGAGATCGTATATCGAGCATGGTGCTGTCAGACCCATACGGTTTCTACTTGAGTCTCACTCTAATCGGATTCTCCCGGAGAACTCTTTCTCTCTCAACCCGAATGACCCTGGCCAGGGATTTGTCTGAGCAAGAACACATGGGATATTCCTCTCATGACGCCGAGAGTGGATGATCCTCTGTCGACACTCAATAGCCCTCGTAAGGTCGACTACCACTCCCAATGACCAGCTGTACTAGATCTGGGACAGCCAAACCTATAAGTCTGGTATCAAAGAGTGGAGCACTCATATAGGACATCCTTGGTGTCTCAAGTCTAAGGACCAGATACACCACTAGGACTACGGAATCGCTGTCTGACAATAAGGCATCATCAACCATCCAGCATTCCGTAAGCGGATCAATCAGTGAACTCATTCTCCAATGAGCACCTATACTGTATCCCTAGTGTCCCTACACGAGCAGCTATGAGACCAGCTGCATCCATCATATGGACGGGTATACAGCACACCAGTCTATCCGGTTATCACGATATCCCTCTCGAGTAACCTATGACCGGGATTATTTAGGATATGTGTTTAAAGGTGAATCGATCTCATTATCGTGATCTCATCACGATCCGATTCCCATTGCACAAATCCAAGGACATCACAATATATATATGCATTTATGCAATAATTATAAAGTGATATACGCCAAAATATAATAAGCAAAAAGATTCTGTATCAAGTCACACGTGCAATCACTCACGTGATTGGCTTGTTGGGCACCTTTGACTAGCACTACGGACGTACTAGGCCACTACGTCGTAGTCCCCAAACGATACAGGAGAATCCAATCCATTGGACCTGTCTGTCCTCAGTTACCGTGTACCTATAGTCCCTCATTCATCTAATATCCCAGATATCGTATATCGAGTATGGTGTTGTTAGACCCATACAGTTTCTACTCGAGTCTCGCTCTAATCGGATTCTCCCGGAGGACTCTTTTTCTCTCAACCTGAATGACCCTGGCCAAGGATTTGTTTGAGCAAGAACACATGGGATATTCCTCTCATGACGCCGAGAGTGGATGATCCTCTATCGACACTCAATAGCCCTAGTAAGGTCGACTACCACTCCCAATGACCAGCTGTACTAGATTTGGGACAGCCAAACCTATAAGTCTGGTATCAAAGAGTGGAGTACTCATATAGGACATCCTTGGTGTCTCAAGTCCAAGGACCAGATACATCACTAGGACTACAAAATCGTTGTCTGACAATAAGGCATCATCAACCATCCAGCATTCCGTAAGCGGATCAATCGGTGAACTCATTCTCCAATGAGCACTTGTACTGTATCCCTAGTGTCCCTACACGAGTAGCTATGAGACTAACTGCATCCATGATATGGACGGGTATACAGCACACCAGTCTGTTCAGTTATCACGATATCCCTCTCGAGTAACCTATGACGAGGATTATTTAGGATATGTGTTTAAAGGTGAATCGATCTCATTATCAATATGCCATGTTGAAATAAGGCATCATTCAAATAAATGATGATCTTTTAGGCAAAGTTGAAACTATTTTAATCACATCATATGCAATACATCATATATATCATTATAATAAAATCATGAGTATTGCATACATCATTCCAAAACATAATATATATTTTCAAAATCATTATTACATGCATGATCATCATACATAATTTTAAATTATCATTTTTGGCATAATATGCATGATTATCATCATACCTTCTCCCTTTTTATCATCAACAAAAAGGAGAAGTACAACAAGCAAATTTTTAAATATGCAAGCTAATAAGATGGTAAGTTAGAACATGCAAGCTAGTAAGTTATGGAGATGTGCAAATTTAGCAATTTTTGCTTCTTGAGATTGGACAAATTTAAAGATAGGCAAGATAGCATATTTTGCTTCTTTTTTGAGATATGCAAGCTAGCAATTTTTGCTTCATTTGCAATATTGAAGCTAGCAAATTCAGCAAGTTTTATACCATTTTTGAACATACAAGCTAGCAATTTTACTTTTTTTTTGCGATGTACAAGCTAGAGTGATTTGCTTCTTATTGAATTATGCAAGCTAACAAATTTCGGTTCTCTTTTGAGATGTGCAAACTAGCAATTCTTTCTCCCTCCTTGTCATTGGCAAAAAGAAGGGAATAACACAAAGGTGCAATTCATTTTCCTTTACATCAATTCTTTAAGTATCACATAAGGTATACAACCATAAATACAAAAAAAATATACATAATAAAAATCATGACATGAAAGATATCAATATCAAAGATCATGAAGGATCAAGTCATGATTCATTTTAATAAGTCTTTTCTTTTGTAAATAGTAAAAAGAAATCTTAAGAGATCAATTACAAGGCAATCTTCAAAGGAATTCTAAAGTCATCAATTTTGAGAAATCAAGAGAAAAATCATTATTCATAACTATTCCCTTTAACAAAAGGAAACATAGGAAAATAAGGATCTTGATTCATCAAGTATCAAATTTCAAAAAATCAAGAATTTAACATGCCTAAGTTTAACATTCAAGGCCAGCACTTTTTGCTTTCTTTTGTAATAATATTCTAATCATAAAATAAATACAAAGGAGTCATATGAAAGACATGAAAGTTATTAATATGAAAGGTCAAGAAGGATCAATTCATGAATACCAAAAGTCATAATTCATTTTAACAAATGTCCTTTTAAATAATCAAAACAAAATCTTAGGAGATCAAATAGTAATGATTCCAAGAAAAAAAATCATAGGAGTACAAAGAAGAGATCTTGATTCATCAAAACTCTCAAGAAATTCCAAGAAATCAAGATTATGATTTAGATAAAACTCATTCAAATTCAAATCATCAAATCATCAAAATTACTTTCAAAAGATTCAAAATGGCATAAATAACTTTATCAATCTCTTAGTGAAAAAAAAAAATCGATAAGATAGAGAAAAAAAAAATTCAAGAAAAATGCTTTCCTCTTTTTAGTTGTTTCAATTTAAGTGATTTGATTTCTTACAAGTATGCCAAAGTTTTTATGCCAAATCAAAACATACATCATGTTTAAAACTAAAAAAACAACTTTTATTACGACAAAGATCAATAAGCCATAAATCACAAAAAATCATCATGGATAATTTTGAAATATAAACTCATTAAGCATGATTTCAAATCATCATTACATTATTTCATCAAGCATGATTTCATAAAGTATTTTTAATCAAAATCATTTTGTTTGTTGTAGTAATGCATTTTCCTTCTTTGCATCAATGATTCAATCATATCATGAGATATACAAATCATAAATACAAAGGAATAATGTCATGAAAGATATAAGATCAAAAGTATAGCACATAATTCCTAAACATAAGATTTCAAATCATTATGCATCATTAAATCATCAAGTATGATTTCATTAATCTTAAAATATTTTTAAATAAAATCAAAAATCAATATGGAAATCATTAAGATATACATTATTGCTTCTTAAAAACATACATAAAATTAATCTTATTAGATGTAGAAGCATTAGATCTAACATTTTGTTCCTTTATCTTAAAACATGTAATTTTCATGATCATTTTCATAATCACTAGAAAGATAAGCATGGTCTCAATTTTTTTACATATTTTTTTAATAATTTATATATAATTTTTTAAACTAATTTAAAAATAACTCATGAAATGCATCAAGTAATTTCAAAGTAAACTAAGGGGGTTTTGGTTACCTCGTCGTCGAAAGCCATTAAGGTATAGTTCACCACCTTATCTTCGTTACTTTGCTTCCCATCTTTGGATGAGCTCGTTCTATCTATAGTCGTCTTACGTGTCTTCTTCTTCTTTGGCAACCTCTTCTTTTTAAGTTTATTTTTATTCTTCGATTCTTGTTTTAAGTACTTTTTAAGTTTTATTGTGAGAAGTTCAAAGTCATCATCACTTGAGCTTTCGCTCGAGTGGTCATCTTAGTTCTAAGTGTCAAATCCTTCCTGTTCTTTGGAAGATTGTTCTCAAGTTCTTCATGTGCATTGCATGTCATTTCATAGGTCATCAAAGACCTAATAAGTTCTTCAATCAAAAAATGGTTCAAGTTCTTTGATTCTTGTATTGTTGTTACTTTCGAATCCTAATTTTTAGAAAGTGATCGTAAAAATTTATTTACAAGTTCAGGATTCGAAAAACTATTACCAAGAGCTTTTAGACTATTAACGATATCTGTAAAACGGATGTACATGTCTCCAATAGTCTCACTTGGTTCCATACGAAATAATTCAAAATCACGCATCAAAATATTTATTTTAGAGTCTTTAACTCTACTAGTGCCTTTGTGTGTGATTTCGAATATGTCAAATGTCAAAAGTTATTTCGCAAGTAGAAACCCGATTGAATTCATTTTTGTCTAAGGCACAAAATAGAGCGTTCATAGCTCTAGCATTTAAAGAAAAAGTCTTATTCTCCAAATCATTCCAATCATTCATTAGAAGAGAAGATCTTTGAAATCTATTTTCAATGATATTTCAAATATTAAAATCTAAAGAAAATCAAGAAAACTCTCATTTGAGTTTTCCAATATGTGTAGTCTATTCCATTAAACATAGGAAGACGTATGATAGAGTAACCCTCTTGAAATTTGAAAAGAGTCATTTCTCTTAGGTGTTAGGAACCGTGGCTCTGATACCAACTATTAGGAACGAGTCGGCACTAAGAGGGGGCGGGTGGGTGAATTAGTGCAGCGGATAAAATCACCGGTTTGAAAAATTCTTCGTTCGATAAAATCAATATAAGAAAAATAACTTCAAATCTAATTTGAAAGTGTAGTGAAAGTAGTAAATAGGTAAGGCAGTTTGTAGTAAAGATAAATTGCAAGAATAGAAATGCAAACCCAGTTTTATAGTGGTTCGGTCATCGTGACCTATATCCACTCCACTTATTCCTCTTTTGTCGAGACCACCAACATCTACTAACTATCTTCTTTCAATGGACGAAGATCAACTACCCTTATAACTCGATTCTCCTTTTTACAGGTTCAGGAGAGAACCTTTATACCCCCTTTTTACAAAGTTTCCCTTACACTCTCCCTTAGAATGATCTCTAAACTTTAGGAGGAGGGACTCTACACTTTACAAGGGTTTTCAACTCTAGAAATACGGAGTTTTTGTTCACTTTCTTGCTACTCCATGTAGGAATAGTTGGGGTATTTATAGACCGAATGACTTCAAAACTTGGAGCCAAAATTTAAATCCCTGATATTTCAAGGTATGGGCGATACCACCGCCTACACTAGGCGGTACAACTGCTTGTAGCCTGACACTAGGTAATACCACCACCTAATAAACTATCACTAGGTGGTACTGCCACCTGATAGCCTCGGAGACTGACTTTTGAGTTTTCCAACTCACAAGCGGTTCCACCGCCTGTTCTAACGGTGCCATTGCTTGCCCCAACTTTTGGGTCACTGAATGGGCCTCCCAATGAAATCAGCCTTAATTAAGGCCTAATTGGCCCCTAATTTAGTTAGCATGATTACACTAAAATCTAATTCAATTAACCCCCTCAACTACTTCGATCTTAGACAAATGATTATAAAGCATGAATCCTTTGTTCGGCGTATCGTCCTCTCCTTCGATGTATTGCCTAATCGACATATTAACTCCCGTAACTTTCGATCTCCTTGGCGCAATATCCGATCCTTCGGGATGATGCCCAAATTCATGGCACGAGCCTTCTGCCGACACGTCGACCGATCCTCAACGTCCAATCTTCTGACATGTTCACTCTAGCCCAATGTTCGATTCCTCCTGCTTTAATCAATTTGCCTCTCCTTGATCAAAGCTAATCCTGCGTTGCTCAAAATATAGATTAGATCACAAACTCATCAATTGATTTTATCATCAAAATCCGAGATTCAATAAATATACTATATAATCATTAGAAATGACATATTTTCTTTTCCTTTCAGATCTTCTCAAAGCTACCAATTGTGATTGTTCTACATGATCATCAACGGTGACATCAACATCATGTGAGAGTTCATCGATTTATTTTGTTGTTCACCCTCATTAATCCTCTCATTAATTTGAGAAACAATAATTTCTCAATTAAGAGATGATACGAGAGAATTAACCTGAATCTCCTCAATATTAAAATTGATCCTTTGAGATTTTTTACTCCCACTAATTTCACCATTTTCTAGGAATCTTACATTACCAGTTTCTACTATCCTCGTACTATGATTAGAGCAATAAAATATGTTTCCCTTGAATTTTTCTGGATAACCAATAAAATATCCAGAAATAGTTCTTGGATCCAATTTCTTTTCATGTGGATTGAATACTCTTATCTCTATAGAACACCCCCAAATATGTAAATATCTCAAACTAGGCTTCCTACCAGTCCATAACTCAAATGGAGTTGATGAACCGACTTACTATGAGCCATGTTCAAGATGTACATAGTTGTCCTAAGAGCTTCACCCCACATTGACTCATGTATAGAGAAATAACTCATCATGCTCATAACCATATCCATAAGAGTACGATTTCATATTTCAGCAATATCATTCTACTATGGCACACCTAGTAATGCATACTGAGCACAAATATCTCGTTATTCTAGGAATCTTGCAAAAGGACTAACACTCTAACAGTATCTGTCATAAAATTCACCACCCTTATCAGATATGATAATTTTAACTTTTCTATCTAATTATCTCTCGGCCTCATTTATGTACACTTCAAGAGTACAATGGCCTAAAATTTTTCATGTATTAGATAAACATAGTCATATCTGGATATGTTATCTATAAATGTGATAAAATACCTTTCTCCACTAAAATAAGGAATATCGAATGGTCCGTAGATCTCTGCTAGTCATAGGTGCTCTACAAGCCAATCACGTGAGTGATGACACATGTGACTTGACGTAGTCTTTTTGCTTATTATTATTATTTGATATTTTATTAATTTATATTAATACACACACACACACACACACACATATATATATATAGTGATGTTCTTGGATCTGTGCAATGGGAATCGGATCGTGATGAGATCACGGTAATGAGATTGATTCACCTTTAAACATAGATCCTAAATAATCTCAGTCATAGGTTACTCGAAAGGGACATCTAGATAACCAGACAGACTAGTATGCTGTATACCCATCCATATGATGGATGTAGTTGGTCTAATAACTACTCTTGTGGGGACACCAAGGATAAAATACATGTGCTCATTGGGGAATGAGTTTACTGATTGATTCGCTTACGAAATGTTGGATGGTTGATGATACCTTATTATCAGACAATGATTCTGTGGTCCTAATGGTGTATTTGGTCCTTAGACTTGAGATACCAAGATGTCCTGTATGAGTACTACATTCTTTGATACCAGACTTATAGATCTTTGAGGTTCCAGATCTAACACAACCGGTCATCGGGTGTGGTAGCCAACCTTACGAGGACTATTGAGTGTCGATAGAGGATCATCCAGTCTCGGTGTCATGAGAAGAATATCTCATGTGTTCTTACTTAGACAAATCCCTAGACAAGGTCATTCGGATTAAGAGAAAAAGAGTTCTTCGGGAGAATCCGATTAGAATGAGACTCGAGCAGAAACCATATGGGTCTGACAGCAACATGCCTGATATATGATCTTTAGGATATTAGATAGATGAGGGACTATAGGTATATGGTAATTAAGGATAGACATATCCAATGGATTGGATTCCCTTGTATCATTTAGGGACTACGATATAGTGGCATAGTACGTTTGCTATCGATGAGTCGAGTGAATTATTATGAAGATAATAATTCACTGAGCAAGAAGGAGTTCTAATATGTATGACTTATGGGTAGCTCGATATTAGATCTAGAGGGTCACACACATATGGTAGGCGTTGCGATGAGTAGATGTTCAGATATGAGATATCCGTTGGAGCCCCTATATTATTGGATATCCAATAAGCCCCTAAATAATTGGATCTTATGGATGAGATCCGATAAGAGCCAATGAGAGATTATTGGATAGAGTTCCACTAATCTAAAAAGCTTTGGTAGTTTGATGGAGATCCAATACCCAATAGGGTAGGATCCACTAGGGTTAAGTTGATAAGGGATCTCTATAAATAGGAGGGAACTAATGGTTCATTGGCTAGAGCTTTTTGGGTTGCCTCTCATATTCTCCTCTCTTTCTCCTCCTCAGATAGTAGGCTTGGAGTTTTAAAGAGCATCGTAGCAGCCCTACTGTATGGATCACTGCTAGAGATAAGGACACTTAACCTCTTTCACCCTCTCCTAGAGATCTATAGAGATTTAGGGATATGCGATCTTCCTAGGTAACACAATCTTTCATATACACAGTTTTAAGTTTCATATTTTTGCGCATAAATCTTCATACGATGACGGACATATCTTTAGAAAATTGGAGATTTTATTTTTAATGTTCTTCCACTACGCATGTGATGTCGCCCCTAGATTTCCCTACAAAATCAGTATGAATAATCTCAAGGAGTTCTTTACTTCTTATGACATTTTTCTTTATATGTTTTGTTTACTTTTCCTTAATATAATCTATACAAACATCAAAATCAGTGAATTCTTAAATGTTTCAAAATATTATCATTCATTAATTTTTTAATTCTTTCCATCGAGAAAAGTCACAATCATTACTATAGTATAGAAGATATTTCAATATTGAATTACATTTCAATCCAATACTTGATTGTAGGGTCAAAAATGTATTTACAAATTTAAGATTCAAATTAATTTTATTCAAACTATCACACATAATTCCAAAGCCAACTTTTATTGAATTATAAATATATTGAGTTTACTATTATAAAAAAAAAGATAATATCCTAACTCATCAATTCTAGATAGAGAAACTAAATTTTTAGAAATAGTAGGAATATAACATGTATCAACAAGATCTATCATATGACCAACCTCTAGGCATAAACGATAAGTCCTCACTAACATCACTTTCGCTTTGAGACGATTTCTCGTAATGATGAATCTTTCATATTCTTTTGGTTATTCGATTGAAAGAAATCCATGTATATTATTGGTAATATGAGTTGAAGCACTAGAATCAATCCACCAAGTATTAGAAGGAACTTCTGTAATATTTGATTAAAAACATATAAAGGTCAAGTTCATACCTTTCTTTTCAAACTAAGTTTATCGTTTAATGCAATCCTTCTTCACATGTCATTTCTTGTCACAAAAGAAACACTTTACTATAGAAGCTTTACTTTTCATTAGTCTATTTAATATTTCTAGACCTAGCAAATTTCTTTGATGGATAATACTTCAATTTTTTTTTCTTGTTACTAACTCCTTGAGTAATAGTCATGATATTATATGAACTTTCCTGCCTTAATCTCAATTCTTCCTGAATACACGTACTAGTTAACTCTTTCAAGTCTCACTTATTCTCATTTGTATTGTAGTGAATCTTGAATGGGCCAAACTAAGAAGAAAGAGAATTAAGAATGAACTGTACGAGGAAAGAATCATCAACATTTATGCATAATGCTTTAAGTTTTGTAGTCTTATCAGCCATATGTAGGATGTGATCCTAAATTCCTCGATTGTCATCATATTGAGCCATAGTTTTTTCATTAGTGTGTCAGCCAATGACTTATCAATAGATTTAAATATGCCTTCAATAACCTTTAAATATGCCTTCAATAACCTTTAAATATTCTTGTGCGCTAGTTGTAATCGGTAATGAAGTTTTTATATTATTTGCAATCATCATTCTTATGAACATTAAACTAAGCTTATCAAATCTTCTCCGAGCCTTCATTTCATTAACTTATTTCATAATACTTTTATCAGTTAAGTCTACAGGCTTTTCAACAAATAATGCTAAGTCAAGATCTAATACACCCAATGTGAATTGCATATGCTCTAATCATTCTGAATAATTTGATTCAGAGAGTATAGGGGTACTAGAAGTATGAGAATGTATGGACGAAAGTACCACTTCAAAATATAAAATAACATTAATCCTTTGAGTTTCTAAAATTTGATGAACCATTGATATCATCTATATTTTACCTTTGAGTGAAATATTGACATATCTAGTGTTCACTCAAGATCATCGATGGAGGACTGATATTATCCCTATGGAATAGTATAGCTACATTTGGGTATACAATCATAAACGGCAATGATATCTAAAATACTATCATCTTACCCTATCACATAATTATTTGAAGTAGATTCTCCTTTAGGATTATCAAAATCTCCTAATTATATGTGTCATTATGAATATTATTTCCTTAATATCATTTAGGATTAATTCTTTAATGTAATTTTATAAGCCATTGATCTAGGTCACTTTGATAACTACAATATCAATATAATAATTTAAAATATAATTTAAAATATCTTATAAATAATAAGATTTTTATTATAATTCACATCCCAAAAGTCTATCATTTCAAGCTATTTTGATAGCCGGAAGTCAAATAAAACTTAGGGAGATAAATTACAAATAATATTCATCAAATTTCTTCAATTTAATTTATGCTAAGAAATTTAATAATAAAATAACAACCATAATAATTATTAATCAATAAAAGAAAAAAAAACTTATATGATACTTGTAATCATGATAACATATAAATCATGTTTTCATTTGAAAGATAAATATTGTTTTATAATTTTAAATATATATATATGAATAATCAAAGAAATGTTCGAGAACAATAATTGAATTTTATTTACCATATTAAAATGTAATCAATATGTCATATGAGAAAACTATAAAAGAAAATTATAATTTATAGTTTTTTAATAAAATTAAATCCAATCAAATTTTATTTAATTTGGTTAAGCCCAAAATTAGGCTAAACATCAACCCAATTAAACAGGCCGATCAAAATTAAAAAAAATTGATCAAAATTTAATCCTTTCTAAATTTGATCAAAAATTAAATTTAATTAATAGCTAGTCAAAATATAGTCATGATCAAATTCAATTAAATTATATTGATCAATTTTATAATCGATGATATAAATAAAAAAAATTAATTTCCTAAGGGTAAAACTATAATTTTATTGAGAGGATAAAGGTGTAATTATGAGATTGTTAAAGGGCAGAATTGTTAAAATGCTAGAAGGTATTAATAAAATACAAAAGGGTAAATCGATAATTTGACCAAAAGATCCTAATCTATTGCCTACGTCGTCGTCGCTTGCGCGGCCGTTGCCTACGCCACCGTCGCCTACACGGCTATTGCCCACATGCTACCGTCGCCTAAAGGCAACTTCTGCCCGTGCGCAGCCATCGCTATGCGGTAGTCACATGTGTGCATTGCTGCCCTTGCGGTTGCTTGTGTGGTTACTACCCACGCATGGTTGTCACTTGTGCGATCGACCTAACGTTCGGCCTGCGACTGTCACCAGTGTGGTCATCGTAATGCGCGATCAATCTTGACGTACGACTCACTGCTTGATAGCCGCCGATGGTCATTGTTGTTGTTGCGATACGCACACTGTCTAACACAACCGCTGTTGCTAATAGATTCACCGGTCGTACGCAGCGAGGTTGGCAGCGATGCTACACAACGGTCATCACTGCTTCATGATAAGATCACATTACAAAAATCTAACATCGCTCGCAAATAAACGACAAGATAGAGTAGATAGGAATTTAGATCGGTAAAATATACGGATCATTAAAGCATCGTAAATAAAAATAATAAATCTAATATATTTGATCTCAAGAATCTAGGCTCTGATACCAATCGTTAGCATAAAATCTATGATATACTATATGTAATGCGGAAAAACTTTCATGCTAGGATGAAAATCAAATAACATTATATCGGGTTTACGATGCATATTTTTCGATATCATCTGAAAAGATCTCTGTGTGATCTGCAAATGCACTATCCCTGGATCCGAATATCACAATGACGTCGATCTGTAAGCAGAATTAGATATTCCTCATCTCTTCCTATCTTTTTATATAACCACTATTATTGATAATTTAGGGAGGTTGAGAGAGAAACTATAATATCTCAACTACGTCTTTTATAACATGCATCATTTAGTCCCTATAGGTCCTGCATATTTATAAGCAAGAGTCTTAGGATAAGTTATTAGGAGAGTTCCTCCCATCAATGACATTACAAAAGAAATCTTACTATAATATAGATTTTTTCTATTAACCAATATATATCAGAAACTAATTAATTTTATTATATAATTTATGTAATTATATAGGCCCACGAAATATAAAAGTGGTCAGCTAGTGCAAAGCGAAATAAAACGAGCCAAACAGTCACTGCTTGAGCAGATGCATGCATGTCATTTTTCGGGCGAGAGTACTGACTTGTGCTGGTCATTAATTTTGTTTGTGGTTTTGTTTGGAAGGCGTCCCTACAAAGGGTCCAGCGCTCACTACATTCCACGCATTGCATAATTATGGAAAGGGAAAGGACCATAATTATGCACCAAAAAGTGCTCAAGCGCCGTGAACGGAAACGCGGGTACTTTAGGGGTAGGTAAGCCATCCATCTATCTATCTAAGTGAATGGTGTTGGTTTCGTTTTGGATCGCTGAAAACTGATCTTATCAAAAACCTCGTCGAAAATTACAACAGAATAATGGCGGCTTGTTTTCTACTAACTGATATAATAATAATAGGGGCAAGTGGCGATGATCACTTGATCGTTGACCGACTATCTTAAGATTTAATATATTTTAAAAATAGATATATTTTTTAATTTTTAAAATAAATTAATTAGGTAAAATTTTATAGATAAAAATATTTTGATTAAAATTATTATTCTATATCTATAAATATATGATATCTATATGAAGATCCATCCAAGTTTTTAAGTTTATGAGTAGTTAGAAATCACTTAGGTGTGTGTGAAAAAAGATTATACTTATGTATCATCTTTTTCTTTCTTGATATTAAATCTATAATGATGATAATCTATATTTCAAGATCTTCAAGGTAAAGAAAATAATCTTTTTCAACTATGGATTATTTTATATATTCAAATAGATGGTATCTTCATGTATCGATACATCCAAATTTCAAGTATTCAAATCTACAAAACTTGAATTTAAAAATAATAAAATCTTGTAAGTATTTTTTTAAAGAAATTCAATATGGATTTTTTTTCTTATTTTTTTCTTCTTCTATTTGATATAATCTTAAGTTAATAATACTTTATTATTATTATTCTATTTGATATAATCTTAAATTAATAATAATAATAATAATAATAATATATTATTATTATTATTATTATTATTATTACTATTATTATTATTAAAAAAATTTGCACTCGCAAGTGATCTCTCTTTCTTTCTTCACGGACTATGTCGTTTTGAAGCGAGGAACATGCAACTGTTTTGAGAAGAAGACAAATAACTAATGACATGAGTAGCAGTCGGATGGAGGAGTTCACGAGTGCCGTGTAGAACATACTGATATCACTCACGCTGTGAAACATGGAACGAGACTGCCAGTTCACCCGTGGGTAGCCAAACAGAGGCCTCCGGAGGAGTCGTAGACCATTTGCCATCGCCAACGTACTGTTGTTGCTTTTAACTTTTTCACATCCTAAGTCCTCTGTCAAAACGCACGCGTCGGGGAAGAAGGTTGGAATATTCTCGCGTCCGTCTTCGCCGTTCTATTCATGGCTACTTTTGTGTACTGTGCTTCACGGTACATGTGGATCAGCTAACACTAGTGTGAGAAGTAGCACAGGCACTAGTGATGGTTGTATGGTGACATCGTTTGTTGGAATCTTGTATACATGAGCGGCAACAGTATGTAAGATTAGGAGAACAAAAAGGCAAAGGAAGATGGTGAAGAAGTTGGCAGAAAGAGGGAAGAAGAAGGGAGTGGTGGAGAGCGTGGGTCTTCCTAGCCATAATTAATTAGGAGAACAAAAAGGCAAAGGAAGATGGTGAAGAAGATGGCAGAAAGAGGGAAGAAGAAGGGAGTGACGGAGAGCGTGGTGAACAGAGGAGCTTGGACGGCTGAGGAGGACCAGAAGCTGGTGGAATACGTCAGAGCCCACGGTGACAAGAACTGGAGAACCCTCCCCGCAAAAGCTGGTCATCTCTCTCTCTCTCTCTCTCTCTCTCTCTCTCTTTGACACGCGCGCACGCGCTGGCTTCTCCTGCCAGTTGATTGCTGAAGACAAATGAAAAAGCAGTCTAGCTGCTCCACTCATTTAATTCTACCCAATTCTGCTGGCTCAGCTGTTTACCTTTACGGAGATGGGAAATTTTTAAGGGTAGACAGACGAATGCCTTTTCTTTTCGGCAAAATAATCCATTTGCTCGATACCAGGTCTTTTTCTACTAAGCTTCGGACTTGGATCGGAGCAGGTACTCAGCCGAAAGAAAGCAAGCAACTTTGTTATCCCTCGCATGGAATCTGCCAAGGCCATAGTACCCTTGTCCGAGATCATTCCCAATTCCTAGATTCTCTCTGCTTGAGGCTCAATTGCTAGGCTCAATTCCATAGTACCCTTCTTCTTCTTCTTCTTCTTCCGTTTATTTTTGTTTACTAGGATCTGAAATCATGAAACTATCAAATCTGTTGGCACACTTCCGTGGGAACCCCCTTCTTCAGTGCTTTTACTACCTTAAATGCTTCTTCTTTCTCATTTCTTGATTATCGATTATCGTTTCTTCAAAATGCACAAACCCAGATGAGTTAGCGACAGGGATTAAGAAAAGAAAATTAAGAGATATATATATATATATATATAAACCAACTTGCTGCCTAACCGATATCTCCCATCTTTCACTTCCGTGTAGGTAAACCATATCTACTGTTCCCAAAAGTTGTCGCATCGTGTTACAGTATTGGATCTACCTAACTAATCAGTGTGTTTCTGTGAAAGTACGACGGCGGCCGGAAAAGAAGCTCAACACTTTGGCTCTTAAACGCAGCGATTAATGGGAATCCTGTGGTTCATAAAATCACACACGTGCATCGCACAGTTTTTTTTATTTTTATTTTTATTTTTACACTTCAACTGTATCGCTGTTCTTAATTACGTCGTGACCCAACCCTTGAGAAGACTAAGAAGGCAACGAAATCTAAAAATATGAAGTAACGTATAAAATTAACCGCATAAAAGTATTAGTAATGTCGTTTTATGTTGACCTTCCTTATCGGTACGCATATCATTATTACAGTGCTCAAAGAATCATATTTAAAAAAAAATTCTTTTATTTGTTTTTTTATTATCAGGGATAAATAGATACGGTAAGAGTTGTAGGTTGAGATGGTTGAACTACTTGAGACCAGGGATCAAAAGAGGGAACATATCCAAAGAGGAAGACGACCTCATAATTCGACTTCATAACCTTTTGGGAAACAGGTGCGTGTCTCTTTCACTTGACTAGTTGTGGCTTACCATTTTTCTAAAGCAGTGGAGCATCGATTTACTCGTATGCATTCACATCGACACAAATACCATATATATATACTGCGTAGGCATATGTTGCACACGCTGATTTTGCTGACAGTAGGTAGGTATGTTGCATGAGATCTATGGTTGGCATAACCAAACCGGGCTTTCTATTATTGCATACATACACATTTCTATGTAGTTACGATTCCCCTCCCCACCCCAACTTCTCTTTTGCAAAGTACTTCAAATGGCTTGGAATTCGTGTCCTGATATGTTGGAAAAAGGCGCCCTAAAAGTATTTTGCTTGGCGAAAACAGCGAACTTCTAAGACTCGTTGAATCTCGAACTAGACAGATGGGTACCTCTTCTTCCAGCTTTCAAGTCAATACCGTAAACGGGGATGGGTACAGAGAAAAGCAATCGTCCCGAATCTTGTGTGTCATCGTCTGTCGGAGGCCATTGGAATTTGGACCCGGTAAAGTACGGGAGGCCTATGATTGCCCCCGTCACGAGCGGAATCGCATTTGCGATGGCGTGGCGCCAGGAACAGTCATTGGAATTTGGACCCGGTAAAGAACAGCAGGCCTGTGATTGCCCGCCCCGTCACCTGCCGAATCGCATTAGAGATAGTTGTTACTACGAACAGTCGACCCCTGTACACGAACAGGTTACGAAGCATGCGACCAACATCCGGAGTTGCTCGGCGTGATTAGCTTAAGTCAGCGACGCGCTGTTCGATCGTTCGAATCGATTTCGTATTATCTCATCCAACAACCCGCATATATAATCATTTGTCTTCGACACCATATTCAGGTTTGTGCACCAAGCTCAATTGACGTAACTTAACTCTTCGATTCGATAGTATCATGTACATGAGACATTCTTTCTCTTTCTTTTTGACAATGGTGTGAACCGACCAACTGGAACACGACGATGATGTATAGACCACCTGACCCCATCGAATGGACCTCCTCCGCCGCACACTCTATCGTATTTCTTTACTTTGCTAGGTATCCGATCCCTTCATATCATTGTTATCCTTTTTTCTGGTGCAGATGGTCGCTCATTGCCGGAAGGTTGCCAGGACGAACGGACAACGAGATAAAGAATCACTGGAATACTCACTTGTGCAAAAGGTCACTGACCATCGATGACCTCAATCTCGAGCTGAATCAAAACGTCGACAGCGCTCCTCCGTTCGCATCAAGCCATCATGACTTCACCACGGGATCGGACGCGATGGAGGAGTTGCATCTTGCCATCATGACTTCACCACCGGGTGGCACTACTCATGATGAGCCCCTACGATTACTGTCGCCCGAGTTGCATCTTTTGGACTTGGGCTCGGTGCCCACACTGAACGGTGGTGGTGGAAACACCAGCAATGAATTTGGAGCGGAAGCTTATGAGACTGGAGGTGGAGATGGAAATGGTTCTCTAGATGGAGTCATGGGTGGCATTTCTGGAACCAAATCAGATGCACAGGCGGTGTTCGATGAGCTGGACAGGTGGCTCATAGGCTGTGAGGACCTTGCATTATATTTTCTCAATTGAACCGTATCATGCCTGCCCTTTTTTTTGTTTTTTTTTTTAAATTTTCTCATCGTTAATCAGCTCCTTGTAGCTTTTCCTGTTTGTTCACCGTCTACTTATAGACCTAAAACTCGTTGTGCTGTTCGTTCCTTTCGCACCAGACTGAATGTATCGTGTTAAAGTAAACTGTGATCACCCCCATCCATCGGTTGCTGCTCACTTCCACCTTCGTTCACAGAGAGATGCTTCCAATCGACTGGGGGAACCTGAAATCATACTTATCGAATCCGTATATGTTGTGGATGCATGGACCGCTCGTCGTTGTAGTCTTCGGACGAAGGTATTTTTTGTTGAACTTGATAGGAAGAGGGGACGGAGTTATCAAACAGAAGAAGAATAGGACAAGCTTCAATCTTCTATTTTTCTCTTAAGAAAAAAAATACTTTACAATTTCAGAAACTCTCTTTTTTCATGACCCAATATATGGGGTTTATATAGTCCTCAAGGATACATTACATTAATTGTATTCAAATGAATCATTCTCTTTCAAGAAATTCTTTCAAGAATCAATAACCAATTTGATTTATCCTTCTATAGACTTTTAATCCATTTTTTTATGTAATGATTCTCCCACTTGATGCAATGAACTTTTTTTTTGATGAAATGAACCTCTTTATGACACTTGAACAAGTTTAATTCCAACATATATTGGAATCAATATCCTACCTTTTTTTTATTTTTTTAATTTTCTCATCGTTAAGCAGCTCCTTGTGGCTTTTCCTGTTTGTTCACCATCTACTTATACCTGAAACTCATTGTACTGTTCGTTCCTTTCACACCAGACTGAATGTATCATGTTAAAGTAAACTGTGATCACCCCCATCCATCGGTTGCTGCTCACTTCCACCTTCGTTCACAGAGAGATGCTTCCAGTCGACTGGGGGAACCTGAAATCGTACTTGTCGAATCCGTATATGTTGTGGATGCATGGACCGCTCGTCGCTGTAGTCTTCGGACGAAGGTATTTTTTTCGACAGCTTCGATAAAAGATGTGATTCATCTCTCAAAACCTTATTCTCTCTGGTCTTTATTCTATATTCTTTATCAAAAATATCCTACTATTTTCATCACAAATATATTATATTGCGTGAGACAGACGAGTTTGGCATATATAAAATTCATCATTTAGTTTGTTGTTTCACTGTTTTTAGAGAGAGGAATTATCGTCACTTCATCCCACCGTCCACATCTACCGGTGTTCCGATGAGGAGGCACGGAACCACTCGATGGCATGCGATGGACGGTTGTGTGGTACCACATTTCTTCTATTATTTTGGGAGAATATGACCATTAATTAGTGGCATAGGTGTGCATGCTTCCCCCTCTATATTTCGGCTACGAATTCATTCCAAGGCTTCTCTCCCGCTTTTGCTTTGGGAATTCGAGAACCTTCTTGGGTCTTCAGTATAAATAGATCGGGGAACACCCACTATTAATTCTTCCCCAAAGGCCAGGCTCACTTGCTCCCCGATCCGTTTCCCCTCTTTCTTCTTGGTTTGCTCCTCTACCCATAGTGCGATGCGATTCTGCATGGCTGAAGGAAGAATAGCTTTCATCCGTGGAAGATCTCGGTTATTGAGAGCGGGGAGTCCTAAACCGAGGAGATGGGAGAAGCTAAGAGAGGGAAGCGTTCCATGGCCCGTCGCTTCTGTCGATCGATCGTCTCTTTGCGTTTTCTTGTTTCGTTCTGTTGCTTTTCTGTTTTTCCTCCCACAATAAAATGTTGGGGATGAGAGATCCAAGAAGGTATCAGGCTCTGTCCATTTTCCCGATCCATATCCTAGTGGGTAAGAGATGATGTTAACCTAATCAGGCTGTGGAAACTGGGTCGATCAAGGTTTCTTGTTTCTTTTTCCCGTTACCTAATGAATCTTGGAACGAAGACATCGAAGAAGATACGAGATAATGTATGGTTCCATGGCTTCTTCCGATCGATCTTTCTTGCGTTGCTCGATTTGTTTTCTCTAATCCAACTTAATCTTGGCTTTTCGATTGCGACAACAGGTACGTACATATATTTATATATATATATATATATGTATACATATATATATATGGGCGGATCTGTGCTTTGGTTCATCGATCATCTTCGTTTGTTTTTTCTTAAACTTTTTCATTTCGATCTTCCTCTTTAACTTTATTTAATTTCCTTAGGTCGTCACTTCGGTTTGCGCTCAAGATTTTGGGTGCGGAGGCAAATTCCGACACTCACAACGGCGACATTGCAGATGCTCGACGCCATCGAATCAGATCTCGCATATGGGAAGGAGGTACACGGATCCACACAAGAAGTGTAAATGTGTACACGGATCCACACTAGAATTTTCTTTTTCTGTTTTTGTTGGGGATGGAGGAGCAAGGAAAATAATAGAATACTATTATTATTAAAAACATAAAGATTGATAAGAACACTTATAAGATATTCTCAAATGCACACACTCTCTATATACCTTCTTCATGAATTATGATCCTATTTATAGGACCTAGTGATAACCATCCTATAACTACTAGATCATGATTGAGGTAATTATTGAAACCACCATATAACTACTAGATCATGATTGAGGTAGTTATTGAAATCACCCTGTAACTACTAGATTATGATAACTACATAGATAACTATGAATCAAATCTCAACACTCTCCTTTGATTTACAATTGCATACATCGATTTGCGATATGAAATAAACATGCTTTTGAACTAGAAGCGACTTGGTGAAGATATACGTAACTTGTTTATCTATTCTACAATACTTCATTGTTATGACTCTACTTGCTACAAGATCTCAGATGAAATGATAGCATATCTCTATATACTTTCTTCTTCCATGAAATGTTGGATTCTTCGTCATTGCAATTGTGGCTTTATTGTCACAAAATATTTTCGTTGCTTCTTTTTGTTCTTGATGAAAATATTCAAGAAGTCTTATAAGCCATATTGCTTGACAAGCTACTGATGTTGCGGTTACATATTCTGCTTCTGATGTCGATAACGCAGTTGTTGCTTGCTTTTTAGAACTCTAAGATATAGCTCCCGATCCGAGGCTAAAAATATTGCCTGAAGTACTCTTTCTATAATCTAAAGCTGATACCCAATCACTTGAAACTAAATAATTTACATTTAAATTTTGTTTTGAACACCTATTTTAACCCAATAGGTTTTTTTTCTTTCGGTAGATCTATTAGCTCTCAAGTTTCATTCTTTTCAATTAACTTGATTTCCTCCTTCATTGCTTTTCTTCATTCACTTCCTCAAAAGTTGTTGGATCTGAAATAAATAAAGCAAATGTTAAGTTATAAATTTCTATTAGTGATCTAAAATTTCTTGGAAGGGTTTCATCTGAGGAATCCGAATTTAAATTGTTATTGGGTGAATTTATTGGAGGATTCTACGGAGTGTCTAGTTTTGCTGGAATCTATATTTGTGTTCCACCTTTATTGGCCTCTCAATTCCAACTTGTCCTTTCATCAAACATAAAATTTTTGTTAATAATAACTTTGTCACTAACAGGGTTATATAATCGATATGCTTTCGATTGTATGGAATAATCAATTAAGATACATTTTTCAGATTTTTCATCAAGCTTGTGATGATTTTGTGAATTCACCAAAGTATAAGCAATACAATCAAAAATTCTTTGATGTCTAACACTTGGTTTCATACCATACTAAGCCTCAAAAAGAGTTTAATTCATTACAATCTTTGTTGATGAAATATTTAACAAATAAACTGTTGTTGCAATTGCTTCTGCCCAAAACTGATTTGGAAGATATTTTCCTTTAAGCAAACTTCTTATCATTTCAATGACAATCCGATTCTTACGTTCAGCTACACAATTTTGCTCCGGTGTATATGCTGCTATTAATTCTCTGTGAATACCATTTTGTTCACAAAAAGAACTAAAATCATTAGATAAAAATTTACCACCTCTATTGTCCGAAGTGTCTTTATATATCTACCACTTTGCCTTTCTACAAGTGCCTTAAACTTTCGAAAATTATCAAATGTTTTAGATTTCAGTTTCAGAAAATATACCCAACTCATGCGTCTATAATCATTAATAAACAATAAAAAATATTAACTTTCACTAAATGATTTTGTATTCATAGGTCCACATAAGTTAGCATGAATTAATTTAAGATAATTAGATGCTCTTCATGCTTTTCCAATAGGAAATGGTTTTTTACTTTATTTGTCATAAATATATCTTTCACATACATCAAGTGTATTAATTTTAGGTAATCCGAAAACCATTCATTCTTGACTTAACAACCTTAAACCCTTAATGTTAAGGTGTCCATATATTAAATGTCATAAACTAGAGTCATTTTTTTTAGTTGTGACAAGCGCATGCCTCTCAATATTTGACACATCAAGTAGAAATATCTTATTTTGCGTCATACAAACATTTACTATAATCAAACTAAATTTTTTATCTTTAATAGTGCATGAACTATTATCAAATATTATTGAATATCCATCATCTATCAATTGTCCAACACTCAAGTTATGTGATAAAGTAGAAACAAAGAAAATATTATCAAAGTATTTTACCTTCCTTTGATTTGTCTTTACCTCAATTGTTCCTTTCCCTTCCACTTGGATTTGCTTGCTATAAATCTAACTTTCAACTTGTGAGTTTCATCAATATCTCTAAATATTGATTTTATGCCTGATATATGATTAGAACATTCACTATCCAAAAAATAAATATTATTTGGGATATCATGAATTTATAAATGAGTCATAAACAACTTACTATTTTCTTCTTTTTCCTCCATATAGCATACTTGCTTTTCTTTTTTCTAGTAATCCGCCTTCATATGGTCAAACTTTTTACAATAGTGATATTGAATTCCACTTTTGTAATTTTTTTTATCATAATTTGATTGCCTTTGTTCATCATGCCCATCAAAGTGTCATCTTCTTTTTTCATTATCTTCTTTTTTCATTTCCTCTACCACGAAATCCTCCTCTGCCACGTCCTCTTCATACTAATTTTTTATCAATCTTTTGAAGTAGAAGACTCTCCCTTAACCTGAAATGCTTTTTCTTTACTTTTTTCAAGTGACCTATTCAACCTTGCTTCATGTGCTTGCAAGGAACCCATTAGTTCATCAAATGAATATGTAGATAAATCTTTTGACTCCTCAATTGCGATAACAACATGATCAAATTTTTGAGTTAAATTTCTCAAAACTTTTATAACAATTATATGATCAGAAAGATGTTCACCATAAGATTTCGTTTGACTAACAATTTCAATCACTCGAGAAAGAAAATCTTGCATCGATTCATTGCTTTTCATAAACAAAATTTTAAACTCATGACGGAAGGTTTGAAGTTTTACCGTAATCACCCTTGATGAGCCTTTAAATTCATTTTGAAGTATCAACCAAGCTTGCTTTGAGGTTGTCACTGTTGTAATTCTTGAGAATATTGTTTTATATACAGCTTGTTGAATGAAGAACAATGCCTTTGAGTTCTTCTTTCTATTCTCCCTCAGCCTGATTTCGTCATCTGGATCCGCATATCCATTCTCTATTAAGTCCCAAAGATCTTGAGACTTGAATAGAGTCTTCATCTTGATACTCCAAAATTCATAGTATTTGCTCGAGAAGATGAGAATAAGGGGTTGAGACATGGAATTGTCATTGAAGGCCATAATGCCCAGTTCAGATTGAAACTAGGCTCTGATACCATAAATGTTAAGGATGGAGGAGCAAGGAAAATAATAGAATACTGTTATAGTATTAAAAATAGGAGGATTGACAAGAACACTTACAAGATATTTCCAAGTGCACACACTCTCTATATACCTTGTTTCATGAACTATGATCCTATTTATAGGACCTAGTGATAACCATCCTATAACTACTAGATCTGAGATAGTTATTGGAACCACCCTAGAACTACTAGATCTATTTGTCATCAAATAGAGCTGGGACAACCGGGAGAGAGATGGGATGGGCCTGACACCGTTGTGGTCGCTCACTTTCCCTCTCTTCCCTTCACTTTAGTCGCTGCTTGCCGCGATGCCCCTGTCGAGGAGTGACTCCATCCATACAGCTCCACGCTTCATCTTCTTTTAGATGCACAAGTGAGAACCCTATTCAAACTAATGATGCATGTATGCATGCTTTCATGTGTATACGTATGATATGTGTAACGGTACTGGTCCGGATGATTCCATCCTTGAACATCTTGACATGGTGTTTGGCCTTTTTGGTCCCTAACGATAAGGATCACGGTCGTTAGCATGGATGACATATAAATAAGGCGAAACTAGGTTTCAGATCTATTATTCCATCTCTCCAATTACAGTTATATATTCATGAATTGAAAACGCCAGGGATGTCACTCATTTGTCGAGGCGATGGCCGTGGTAAGGACTTTCATATGTTCTTCCGAGTAGAGAGGAAAAATAAATTAGTGGAAATTGATGTTATTTCTCTCTCTTTTTATTTATTTATTGTGCTTATATATTGCGTTACCCAAACGAGATTTGTTTTTGTTTTTGTTTTTGTTTTAACTTGGGTCTTCTATGGGGAAGGAAAATGGGCATCGTTTAAAAGGAGTGGTTTGACGGAAACAGATTGGTGGGACGCGGTTGGACCCAAAGACAACATCGGGAGGAGTGCATCGTCAAGGGAAGGAATCAAGTGCGGGAACTTGGTGGTCGTCGGACTTAGTGAGCGAGTTGTTCCGGGTTGGACTAGTCTCCTTATGAACATTATGCCCGTGGTTATCAGCTGTTGATCATGGTAGCAGTTTAGGCTCGCCGACTCTACAACACATAATCTATCTTATCATCATGCGCTGTGCACCTAAGAGTTTAATAGGACTTTGATTTAAAAGACTTTGTTAAAATAGGAATCCTTATCATAGTTAAAGATTAATTTTTTAAATAAAAACTAATATAATATTTTAGATAAAATAAAAGAAGAGAAGATAGAAATAAGAGAGGTTCAGAGATCTAAAGATCAGATAAATCGTGAGTTGTCATTAATAAGAACTTTTAGTTTCGAAATATAATCTGTCACTAGTTTTTCTCTATGATTTATTAGTGTTCACTATCTTTACGATTTCCAGGGCAACTTTTCTTCATGACCTAGTCGACGATGTGCCACGTAATGCTTAACTCCTAAGGCCTTAAATCTCAAACTAGGTTTTTGTTTTTTATTCTCTGATGCGCGTGGCGTTGTTTGTGCCGCGTCCGCGTGCGCGTGCGCCGGCAGTGCGAGGCGAGATTATTAGACTAGGCTGTAGGGCCTGGCTCATGGAGAGGATACCAACAACCTTTATGCCAAAAAGACGAAAAAAGAGGGCGATCTATAGGCATTAGCGTAAAAGATATTAGTAGACAACCTGCACCCATCGTCCCTCTTAGATCGTCTTCTGCCAGGACAAGAGCTGCACAATCTCGTCACGCCTCTTGCATTTAGTGTCGAGGTGTGCATGCCCTATGCTTTACACTAATAAGGTGGTTTATTATTAATATATAAATCCTTTCCATCAAAATACACATATAGGAATGCAGTTCATGTTGGCTACTGTTAAAAGCATAGGGTGTTGACTATCCCCCTGGCACGTAGCCTCTGCAAAGGTGGCAGCAGCTCGTTGTTTCCGCACGAGCAAGACAACCACCATCATCCCCAGGCCGAGAACTTCTCCTCGCGTGGTGAGGACGACGTCGTGATGCCAATCGCCTTAAATGCAGCCCGTTCAGGTACTTCACGACAGTCGATATTCTAGTTTAATTAAGCGGACATACGCAGCGCTCTGTTTGCTGAATATAGCGGGCATCATTCACGGGGTGTATGTGATGTTACAGCCACAAAAGTGGCACACAGAGGTGGCGGAGGAGAGTTACAACGGGATCATATATCTTTTGTAGCACGCGTACGTTTAGCGCTGGCTTTCCCGACAGTAATTATCACTAACTAAAAAAACTATAAAACGAAACAATGAAACAATAAATAAAAAAAATATATAAAACGAAACGATTAAACAATAAAGTTTCCAAATTCAAATAATAATTGGAACTCAGCACTCTCTCGTTTGCACTCTATAGCGATTGTCACTTTTCCTTCATGCGACTTTTTCTCGTCGCTCGCGTAAATTTAAAATATATTGTAGTAAGCTAATAATAATAGTTGTTTCCTCAACATAAGACGTTTTCAGTTATTTGCAGCGGCGGTGAAAAAGATTGTTGATCGCAATAAGGATATTTTTTCAGTGTAACTTGTTAAGAGAATATCAAGTAATTTCAATTTAAAAGTTCTAATAACCGATGAATCAGATGCTATCCTAATTTAAAAGTGACAATAACTAAAGTCAAAATGACCAACTAAGTAAAAAAATCAAACTCTGGGAGGGCATCGGCTTCTTGGCTCTTAGTGACAATGCAGTTGAATATTTCGTCTAGCACTGTTCCTCTAACCCCAACACCAAAAAACAATAATGTCTGAAATCAATTTTCATTATAAACTTACCAAGCAGAAAATAAATGACTTTTTCATTATAAACGAGACAGGATGGTTAAAAATCTAAAAAGAAAAAAAACAGGCAGGAGGGAGAATGACCACCGAAAAGAAAGGACGCCGAAGGACCACGACCTCGACGACACTAGATTAGGGTAATTATCTGTTACACTAATTTATATGACTTTGGTCTAAATTTTTTATTATTATATATGTGCATTCTTAAAAAAACAATTCTTATTCTTGATTTTTGAGCTTGTCTAAATCTTTTTATAGTTTCTATTATCATTATATTTTCATGTCTTTTTTTTTTTAAGACTCAATTAGAAGGCCTAACGGGGCTAAGTATAAATTATGTTTGTAATTGGATTTCTTTAGTATCTCAATCTCTAGAAATAATTTATATTAGAATTTTTATAATTATGAAAGTGAAATATTTGATCTCATTTACTTGTTGGCTTTATTGATGGAAGATACAACATATGATGACATATATATAAATGATAAAAATAATAAGTAAAATAATAATTTCAATTTCAGGTAAGACGTCTTTAGTGGTACTACTATGCAACTATGTCAATGAGAGATGAGATAAAAGCCTTGCGTCCTGTTGATAGTTTCAAAGCTACGCTAAAGGAGAAAGAGAAGAGAGAGTGACAACGAAATGTGAGATAAATGGAGGCAACATCTGTGTCGTCCCCTATTAGGAGCTAGAGGGGCAAGGTAAGCGTGGTTTGCATCAAGAGAAGCGATAGTGATGCGATGCGAAGGATACTCCCGGGAAAGGCTCTCGTGTATCTTGAGCAAGCCCTTAGGTCCAAGTCCAACGACCCTGACGCTAGGGCCTCCAACTACTTCAACATTGTTGTTGGCACCGACGTCGGGGGTATCTTCATTGTCATGCCTTTCGCCACTCACGATGGCACTCGCTCGCTCATCCGCATTGATGACACTTGGTGCTTACTCGTCGATCACAACAAGCACGTCTTTCGAAAGGCATCTATTTCTTCTCTATCCTCCCCCACGTCGTCTCATGGGTTCTGGGTTCTTGTGGTGAGTGTTCCAAGGCGAGGTGACGGAGGGATCGCAATGGAGACGAAGGCCATGGAGAGGGTCATGAAGGAGACTTTTAGGGATAAACTGACGTTGTGCAATATAGTGAAGTCGACATTGATCCTATGCTATGACCTGCAAAGCTCAACCTTGCTCGTCTTCTCACATGCTGACACCCTAGAGAGTGAGAGTTTCGATTTCTAACTATTGGAGTTATGTAGGGCCATACGGACGAAACCAGGTTGATTCGAACCAATAAAGATATGATCGATGGACCGCACCACAACTTGTGTCAGCATGGAGAATAAGCATCCCGATCGTAATGACCATCACCCACATCCTCCACAACAAGCTTAACTATGACATCTTTTTCATCCTCTTCCTTTCCCGATGCAGTTGTGTAACAAAGCCATCGCAAATGCCTCACTTGAGACGTTAAAATTACCTTTTTACGTGTCGTTTTCGTATCATTCCTGCACGTGATACCACGTGTTGTATCTTTCATCGATAAAAATAATAATATTATAATAAATAAAGTTAAATATTTTATTTTTATAAAATATAAATATACTAATATAAATTTTTAAATCTAAAGATCGAGATGTCAAAAAAATCTAACCATAAGGATAATTTTACTTAGTCACACTAGCCTCCCGGTGGAGTCTTCAAAAAAGGGCATGAAAATATCACATCATTAATAATGGAAACTTAAAAACAATTTAGACAAGCTCAAAAATCAAGAATGAGAATTTTTTTTTTTTTTTAAGGAATGCACATATATTATAAAAGAAATTTAGACCAAACTCATATAAAATAATAGTAACATGAGATAAAATATTAGAAATGTACAATAACAATTGCAAATGCACTAAGCACTAAGCATATGAAAAAAACAAAAAACAAAACAAAACTAGTAACAGAAATCAAATTTTAGCCAAGCACAATTTAAAGGAAAGCTATGTGGTGATATCAGTGAACAAAGTAAAAGATGCCCAATACGGAGTTCACACCAGTAATATATATTCATTACATGAAGTCGGCTGGTGTAATGCCAAAGATCAATCAAATTATCAACATGCTTTGGCATATGATGCATATGCCAGAAAAAACATCTTACTTTCTCAAATTTTTACAACGCAACAGCAAGTAAACCTCCATTTTAACTACACACTCATGTTTTCCTTTTGTCTGCATATAGCATATCGGTTAAAATGCTCTTCATTCACATATTTCTTATTAATTATCGATCACAGCCACCATTCGCATATTTCTTATTAATTATCGATCACAGCCACCATTCCCATATTCCACAAAACTCAGATACGACAAATGTAACAAAAATGGAAAGCAAGATAAAAAGCTTATCATATGTGAGATAGAGATAATATTACTCTTGGAGATGTAAAGAGGATAAAATAAATGGAAAACTATGGAGATCTTAGAAAGACCAACAAGTTAAGTATCAGTTATTACCTGGTTCGGTCAATTGACTTTGACCTACATCCACGGAAGAAAGAGGAGCAAATTACTATTATAAAAGAGGGACACTTACAAATGCCTTAGGAAGATGTTCCTAGGCCATAAAACACCTTTAGCTTCCTAAACAAGAAGACTTCAAACCATAAGCAGGTTTTCTTGTGATGCCTGCTGTACTTCTTGTGGTGTCTGTGGTACTTCTCGTGGTGTGTCTAACATCAAAGCTCAGGCCCTTATTTATAGTTCCAAGACGAGACAACAAGTCTGATTTTCCCGATGTGGGACTATGGGACTTGCCAAACTAACAAATCTCCACCTTGGCATGTCCCAACAAAACTTGCTCCACCTTCTTCACAAAAGCCCCAACGGGCAATCACCAACAATGAACACCAACCAAGTCCAAGCACTGCTTGAACTTGTAAACCGGAAGAGGCTTCGTAAACATATCAGCTGGATTGTCCTTCGTATGAATTTTCTGAACAAGGACTTTTCCCTCAGCAATCAACCACTTAGCGGAATTATCACAAGAAACTGCATCTGAATAGGAAGTAGGCTCACCAACTTCACTTGTTTCTTCTGCAACAGATAAAGCATATGCAACCAAATTTGCATACCTTTGTGGTGGTCGAATATTTCTCATATGACGCATATGCCATAATTTGGTGATGTCAGAATCAGACAATGATGATGACGAGACTGCAACTGAACCTGTGACAGTAGTTCCCTGCAGAATATACAAGCTACCAGACCTACAAGCTTTCATAACAATAAGAGCACTTCTAGAAACTTTCATAACTCCACCTTCAGCTGTGTATTTACACCCAAGGGCCTCTAGGGTGCCTAAAGAGATGAGATTCTTTTTCAAATCAGGAACATGTCTAACATTAGTGAGCGTCCTCACAATACCATCATGCATTTTAATTCGGATTGTTCCTCTACCAACAACATCACATGCAGCATTATTGCCCATCAAAACAATTCCACCATTACAAGATTCATATGTGGAAAACAAATCCCTATTGGGACACATGTGATAAGAACAACCTGAATCTAAAATCCATTCATTTTTAGACTTTGTCCTGTCATCAGTAGCAAAGAAAATATTTCCAAAATTCTCATCAGATGCTACACTAGCTTCAGCGGATTCAATAGTTTTCTCAATAAATTTTTCCTTTTGCTTTAATTTATTTTTCAATTTAAAGCAATCAGATTTAATGTGCCTCATTTTATGACAATATCTGCATTCCAAATTTCTATGTTTGGATTTAGATCTAGATTTAGATCTACTATTGTCAAATTCTCTTTTATCCATTTTATCCCTGACAACCAGACCCTCAGCCTGATTTCCTCTACTTTCCCCAGTGATATCTCTGTCTATTTGCTCCTTAGATTTTAGTGCAGATTTAATTTCCTGATACGAAACTGTTTCTTTTCCATAAATCAAAGTATCACGGAAATGCTTAAAAGATTGGGGAAGAGAACACAAGAGCAACAAAGCCTTATCCTCATCATCAATTTTTGCATCTATATTCTCCAAATCCATAACCAAAGAATCAAACTTATCAAGATGCGAGAGTATAGATGTACCTTCAACCATCCGAAGCATATATAGACTCTGCTTCAAGTAGAGACGATTCTCCACTATCCTCTTCATGTACAAGGCTTTAAGTTTGTCCCACATGCTCTTAGCCGTAGTCTCTGTAGCTACCTCCCGTAAAACCTCGTCAGAGAGGTTTAGAATGATGCTGGATCGGGCCTTCTTATCCATACCCGCAAGATCTTCCTTTGACGTACCATCTGGAATGTTCTCAGCACCCTGAAGTGCCAAATCAACTCCGTCTTGAACCAGAATGGCCTCCATCTTGAGTTGCCACATGCCGAAGTTAACATTTCTATCGAATTTCTCGACAACAATCTTTGTTATTGTCATTTTTGCCAAAAGATCCCAGAACCAGGCTCTGATACCAGTTTGTTAGAACTAGCCCCAGGATATTTACCACAAGGTAATTTTGGCAACACAACAAAGACAATAAAGCGGAAAGATAAAAGCGACAAGAACAAACAAAACACCAGAACACCAGATATACGTGGTTCGGTCAATTGACTTTGACCTACATCCACGGAAGAAAGAGGAGCAAATTACTATTATAAAAGAGGGACACTTACAAATGCCTTAGGAAGATGTTCCTAGGCCATAAAACACCTTTAGCTTCCTAAACAAGAAGACTTCAAACCATAAGCAGGTTTTCTTGTGATGCCTGCTGTACTTCTTGTGGTGTCTGTGGTACTTCTCATGGTGTGTCTAACATCAAAGCTCAGGCCCTTATTTATAGTTCCAAGACGAGACAACAAGTCTGATTTTCCCGATGTGGGACTATGGAACTTGCCAAACTAACGATAAGGACTCGCAACTTTCTCCCTCTCTGCTCGTTACTTTTTCCCTCTTCCTCCGCTGTACGAACGTTTATGTCGATCGCCGCCTGCCTCTCTGCCACCCACCATGCGCTACCGACATGGTTTCATGTGCGCTTCCTCTTTCTTCCTTCTTCTACCTCCCCTTTTTTGTCTTCTTCTTCCTCCTCGTTCTTCCCTCTTTTATCTTCCTTCTTCCTCCTCCCCCAATTAGTTCATGGTACATCGCAGTATATTCCAATGTACTGACAAATTGTACACCGAAAAAGATCAGATCCATACCGGTCCACCACCTATGGATCAATGCAGGTGTGTTAACCGAAACTGCAAACCTTGAATCGTAGTTCGCTGCATATCGTTGTGTGAGGATACAAAGACCTTCAACAAAAAGCAGGACATTGTATCTGCGCAAGCAACAGCAAAATAGTGTCTCTCATAAAAAAAACATAAGTGAAGGATGATATTGTTCTCATGAAACCAGAACGCATAAATGCCATATTCAAAACTTAATGTTTAGAACATGTATTTTACCACTACATAAACATTAAACATAAAATACAGAGTGAATACCAGGCTTAAGGTCATGGTGACAATAGCCTCACTGATGCATGTAAGCGAGGGCTTGAAATATCTGAAAACACCAATTATGAATTTCAGCCTCTGAGAAACCAATAATGCCTCTGTGTCTTTCATAAGTTGGTAAAGATTGAATTCCTGAAAATTTTCATCAAAAAGAAATTCACATTGTCATCATACCGTATACTCAGAAACAAAATAGAATATATTGTTTTTCCTTGTGACCTCCTTAAGCTTGACAGTATTAGGATTATTCATATATCACAGAACTTAAAAAACAATGCAAAACCACACTCAATAATACATCAGCAACATATAAAAAGGATAACAGCTGAGATGCAAAACAAAGAAAACCATATCGCCTTCACTTTCCCAAGGTTTATATATATATATATATATATCTCCCACGAATAGTATTTCCTCTTTATTTTATTAATTGCTACCTGTATAATCATAAAAAACACAAATGCCAAAGACAAGCAAAGAAAGTCTCCATGGCGGTGGAGCCTAAGAACGTTAATGATAGCATACGACTTCTCAATTATGCTTCTTCACAGCACACCAAAGGTTCCAACACCGACTTCCTCGATTGACTTGTTCCTGCAATGCAACAATGGGTAGTTCTCTTATGTTACTGCATTGGTCAACCTACCTTTCCATTGCTTTCGGCAGGTATGGCTAGGTTTGATCTCCAACTCCTTATTCAACAAGTCTCTACCAAGTAGTCCGATGAAACGACAAAATGATTACGCTTGACGAAATAATCCTACTGGGTATGTTGCAAAACTTTGACAAGCTTAAGCAGAGATCCACTTTTAGTTCTATAATGCAATAGATCCCATTGAAAGATCACTGTGATGCAATGTGAAGAAGCTTTATCTTATAGCAGTCTGAAATAAAGTTCTCAAGGACCAGTTTCAGCCTGGAACAAGATTGCCGATATTATGTTTCAAATCATGTTAACCACAAGAAAAAAAAATATTTTTTGATTGCACAAAAGAGTCAGAAGAGAGAAAGCTCAACACGTTAGATTATGTGGTCCTTTATTAGAATTAATTAGATTTTGATGTTGGGCAATATAAAAAAAAATTTATATTATAGTATGATTCCTTAAAAAATATTTTTGATGGAAGGAACTCTTCTAATAATTTATCATAGACTTTCTGCTCTTGTTTATAAATAGACATAACCTCTAGGGGCTGAACGATGTATGTTACGCATCTCATAGAGAATGAGAGTCTAGTTCTCCTTTTCAGATGGTATCAAAAGATACACATCGTAAAACCGATCTAATGTTATTTGATTTCAATCCTCGAATAAAAATTTTTCTGCATTACATATAACATATAATAATTTTTATATTAATAATTAATATCAAAGCCTAGGTTCTTGAAATCAAATACTTTAGATATGTTATTTTCTGATTTACGATGTTTGAATTATTCATATTTTGTCAATTTGTATTCCTATTTATTCTGTTTTGTCACATGCTTGTGAGTAATTTTAGATTTCTTATAAATGCGATCTTCAACGCTTGCGAAGAAGGTCACTGTGCAGTGTTGCTGTCGACCTAACTATGTATGACCAGTAGATCTGTCGACAGCAACGGCTGCGCCGGGCAATGTGCGCACCGCAACAACCATGAGAACAATTGCCATCCACACAGGCAGCCATGCACAAGCGATGATCGGGCGCAAGCAGTAGTCGCGCACAGGTGCGCAAGCAGCCACAGAGGCGATAGCGCGTGAGCAGAACCCGCGTCTAGGCGACGGACCGCGCTCGGGCATAGGCTACACATCGGGTTAGTGCTACAGGGGGGCCACACAATCGGTAGCCACTCACAGGCAACGGTCATGCATGGGCATAGGCCGTGCCCAGTTGGCAACCATGCGCGGGCATTGGCAGCGCCATGGCGGCAACAATCGTGTGCAGGCGACGACCGTACTAGCGGCAACCACGTAGGTGGCGACGCAAGCAAATTAGGGTTTTTCGCAAAATTATATTTTTGTCCTAAGGGTTTTCTTTTGCTAAATTATAACTTTGACCATCAATATTTTATTAATACATTTTAATATGTTAACAATTCTACCCTTTACAAATCTCGTAATTTCAGTTTATGTCCTATCAACATATTTATAGTTTTACTCTTATGAAATTGAGAATTTCTAATTTATATCCTAGATTATAAAATTAATAAATATGATTTATTATAATTATGATTGAATTTGATCATGATTATATTTTGATTATTTGATTGGATTTAATTTTAATTAAAAAATTATAAATTATGATTTACTTTTATAGTTTTCTCATATGATTTATTGATTATATTTTTACATATGGCAAATAAAATCTAATTATTGTTTTTGGATATTCATTTGGTTATTCACATGTATATATTTGAAATTATGAAATAATATTTATCTTTCACATAAAGCATGATTTATATGTTATCATGATTATCATATGAGTTTTTCTTTCGTTGATTAATATTCAATAATTATTATAGTTGTTATTATATTATTGAACTGCTTAACATAAATTAAATTGAAGAAATTTGATGAATATTTTTTGTAACTCATCTCCTTAAGTTTTATCTAATTTGTAGCTACCAAAGTGGTCTAGAATGATAGACTTTTGGGATAAATTATAATAAAAGTCTTATTATTTATAGGATATTTTAAACTATATTTTGTATTATTGTATTGGTCTTATAGCCACCAAAGTGACATAGACCAATAACTTATAAAATTACATTAAAAATTAGTCTTAAATGATATTAAGAAAATAATATTCATAATAACATACATAATTAGGAGATTTCGATAATCCAAAGGAGAATCTACTTTAAATAATTATGTGATGATGTAGTATAATACTGTTTTGGATATTCTTACAGTTTAGGATTGTATATCCAAAGGTAACAACACTATTCCATAAGGATGGTATCAGTCCTCCATAGATGATCTTGAGTAAACACTAGATATGTCAATATTTCACCCAAAGATGAAATATAGATGATATCAATAGTTCATCGTTTTTTTTAAAACTCAAAGTATTAATGTTATTTTATATTTTGTAATGGTACTTTAGTCCATACATTCTTATGCTTCTAGTGTCCTTGTACTCTTTGGATCAAATTATTCAGAATGGTTAGAGCATGTGCAATTTATACTAAGCGTATTAGATATTGACTTAACATTGTTTGTTAAAAGGCTCGCAGACTTGACTGATGAAAATACTATGGAACAAGTTAATGAAATGAAAGCTTGGGAAAGATCTGATAGACTTATTTTAATGTTCATAAGAATGATGATTGCAAATAACATAAAGACTTCATTACAGATTGCAACTAGTACATGTTTAAAGGTTATTAAAGATATATTTAAATTTGCTGATAAGTTATTGGTTGACACACTAATGAAAGAACTAATTACGACTTAATACGATGAAACTTAAGGAATTCAAGATCACATCCTCAATATGGCTAATAAAGCTATAAAATTTAAAACATTATGTATGAATATTGATGAGTCTTTCCTCATCCAGTTTATTTTTAATTCGCTTCCTTCTTAGTTTGACCCATTCAAGATTTACTATAATACAAATAAGGATAAGTTTGACTTGAATGAATTAACTAGTATATATATTTATGAAGAATTGAGATTAAAGCAAGAAAGCTCATATAACATCATGATTATTACTCAAGGAGTTAGTAACAAGAAAAGAAAATTGAAGTATCATCCATAAAAAAATTTGTCGTGTCTAGAAATGTTAAATAAACTAATGAAAAGAAAGCTTCTATAGTAATGTGTTTCTTTTATGGCAAGAAAGAATATGTAAAGAAGGACTGTATTAAACACAAGACTTTATTTAAAAAGAAATGTATAAACTCGACCTTTGTATGTTTTGAATCAAACATTATAGAAGTTCTTTCTAATACTTGGTGGATTGATTTTGATGCTTTAACTCATGTTACCAATAATATGTAGGGGTTTCTTTCAATTCGGAAATCAAAATAATATGAAATATTAATCATTATGGGAAATTGTCTCAAAGCGAAAGTGATATCATGGGGACTTATCGTCTACGCATAGAGACAAGTCATCTGATAGATCTTGTTGACATATGTTATGTTCCTACTATTTCAAATAATGTAGTTATCTATTTAGAATTGATGAGTTAGGATATTATCTTTCTTTTGGTAGTGGTAAACTCGGTATATTTTATGATTCAATAAAAGTTGGCTTTGGAATTCTGTATAATGGTTTGTACAGAATTAATTTGAATCTTAAGTTTACAAAGACATTATTGACCCTATAATCAAGTATTGGATTAAAACATAGTTTCAATAATGAAATATCTTATATATTGTGGCATAGACGATTGAGGCATATCTCTAAGAAAAAAAATTAAAAGATTAGTGAAGAATAATATTTTGGAACATTTAGACTTCACTGATTTTGATGTTTGTATAAATTGTATTAAGGAAAATGAGACTAAACATACAAAGAAAAATACCGCAAGAATAATAACTCATTGAGATTATTCATACTGATATCTACGGACTACTCAATATTCCTTGTTTTAGTGGAGAAAGGTATTTCATTATATTTATAGATGACCTATCCAAATATGAATATGTTTATCTAATACATAAAAAGTCTTAGACTATTAACACCCTTGAAGTTTACATAAATGAGGTCGAGATATAATTAAATAGAAAAGTTTCAGATTTGATAGAGGTGGTGAATTTTATGACAAATATGATGAATCTAGTCAAAATATTAGTTATTTTGCTAGATTCCTAGAACAACGAGGTATTTGTGCTCAATATGCATTACCAAGTGCGCCACAGTAAAATGGTGTTGTTGAAAGACGAAATCATACTCTTATGGATATGGTTAGGAGCATAATGAATTATTCCTCTATACTTGAGTCAATGTTGGGTGAAACTCTTAGAACAACTATGTACATCTTGAACAGGATTTCTAGTAAGTTGATTTCATCAACTTCATTTGAACTATGGACTGATAGAAAGCCCAATTTGAAATATTTACATATTTGAGCGTGTCTTACAGAGATAAAATATTCAATCTACATAAAAAGAAATTGGATCTCAGAATTAATTCTAGATATTTTATTGGTTATCCAGAAAAATCTAAGGGATACAGATTTCATTGCCTTAATCATGGTAGGATAGTAGAATCTGGTAATGCAAGATTCGTAAAAAATAGCAAAATCAGTGGGGGTAAAATATCTTAAAGGATCAATTTTGATATTAAGGAGATTTAGGTTAATCCTCTTATCTCATCTCCTATTCGAGAAATTGTTGTTTCTCAAATTAATAAGAAAATTGACGAGGGTGAATAGCAAAATAACATCGATGAACTCTCATATGGCGTTGATGTCGCTACTAATGATCTTGTAGAACAGTCACAATTGACAACTTTAAGAAGATCTCAAAGGAAAAGAAAACATGTCATTTCTAATGATTATGTCGTATATCTACAAGAATCATATTATGATATAGGAATAAAAAAAACTCTTATCGTTTTCACAAGCTATAGAAAGTAATGATTCTAAAAAAATAGTATGATGCAATGAAAAAAGAGTTAAAATCAATAGTACAAAATGATGTTTGGGAACTCGTTAAATTACCCAATAATTATAAAAAAAATTGATTGTAAATAAGTCTTTAAGATAAAACGTGACTCAACGAGCAATAACGAACGATATAAAGCCAAACTTATGGCCAAAGAATTTTCTAAAAAAAAAGGCATCGATTACAATAAGACTTTTTCTCCAGTTTCTAGAAAAGACTTATTGAGAATCGTCATGACATTGTAGCTCATTATGATCTTAAGTTATACCAGATGGATGTGAAAACAACATTTCTGAATGGGGATCTAGATGGAGAAATCTATATGGAACAACCTGAAGGATTCATAGAAAAGGAAAAAGAAAGTTAGGCTTGTAAACTTAAAAAATCTATTTATGACCTTAAACAAGCTTCCAGACAATAGTATATAAAGTTTCATGATACCATTGCTTCCTTTAGATTTAAGGAAAATACTATTGATCAGTGCATATATCTGAAGGTAAGTAGGAGAAAGTTTATTATATTTGTCTTATATTTAGATGATATTTTACTTGTCAATCTTGGTTTATTGTATGAAACCAAGATATTTCTCAGCAAGAACTTTAAAATGGTTGATATGAATAAGGCAGCTTATGTTATTGGCATTGATATATTCAGGGATAGATCTCAATTATTATTAGGATTGTCTTTATATATTAATCGTATCTTGGAGAGATTTAATATGCAACATTGCTCAGCCAATGATATATATATTACTAGAGGTGAAAAATTCAGCCAAAAACTAATGCCCGAAAAATGACTTAGAAAATAATTAAATGAGGAATATTTTTTATGGGTACGTAGTTGAAAATCTATTATATGCTCAAACTTGTACAAGACCAGATATTGATTTTATAGTTCTAATGTTGGGAAGATACCATAGCAACCTAGGAATTAAATATTGGAAAGTTGCAAAGAAAGTAATAAGATATCTATACAGAATAAAATATTATATGCTCGCATACAAGAGATCAGATCAGCTTGAAGTGACAGGATATTCATATGCTGATTTTGCAAATTGCCTTGGCAGTAGGAAGTCCACTTCATGATTTATATTCATGTTAGCTGGTGGAGTAATTTTTTGGAAAAGTACAAAGCAATCGCTTGTTGCATCATCAATAATGGAAGTTGAATTTGTGGCATACTTTTAGGCCACAAATCAAGCTTTATGGTTGTGAAATTTTATTTGAGGATTTGGTGTGGTCGACTCAATTGTCAAACCGTAGTAGTTTTCTTCTCTAAGAATGACAAGTACTCTAGTGGTTCTAAGCACATCGATATAAAGTATTTAGTGGTTAGAGAAAGAATCTAGAAACAATAAGTATTAATTAAGAACCTTATTAGGATCAAGAGCAAAACTAAGAGGGGGGGTTGAATTAGTGTAGCAGAAAACTTTTACGATTTCAGAAAAATGTTCGTTTCGATTAAAACTGATCCGGACAAAAATGGTTTCAATTCAATCCGTTTTGGAAAGATTATGAACTTAAAAGCTTTCGTAAAAGTGCAAGAGAGGATTAAGGAGATTTGCAGTAATATAAATTGCTCAAATGAAAAGCAAACCAGGATTTAGAGTGGTTCGGTCAAAGTGACCTACATCCACTTTCGGATTCCTCCTCCAACGAGGCCTCCAACATCCACTAAAGGCCTTCCTTCAATATGTGAAGACCAACCACCTCTTTTACAATGCTTTCTCCTTTTCACGGGTTTAGGAGAGAACCCTTACAAGTCTTACACCTCTCTTGAATGGTCTCAAAACTTAGAAAGGGAGGAGGAGAACTCTAGCACTTGTTTACAACACTTTTACACCCCAACAACTCAAGATTATCTCAATGCTTTCATGCTCTTTCATGCAGAAAATATTTTTATAGACTCCAATGGCTTCAAAAATGGAGCCAAAAAGTGTATAATCCTGGATTTCTGGGGTCCTGGCGGTACCATCGCCTGACACCTGACACTGGGTGGTACTACCGCCCAATCTGGGTGATATCACAGCCTAACAGAGCTCGGAGACCGAGATTTGGCGGTACCACCATTGGCAACAATAACTGCCGACGGTACCACTGCCTAGATTTCCTGGGGCATTGCTTTCCAAGTGGTGTTACCGTCAGTTAAGAATTCAGGGGCTGAATTGGGTGCTCAATTCGGCCCAATTCAGCCCTGTTAACGGGTCAATTGGTCCCTAATTAAGTTAATGGGATTATCTCTCAATCCTAACTTAATTTACGCTCTAACTATGATAATTAAGACATGTTTACTGCACTTTTTGTTCCAGTGCATCAATTGCTCTTCCGGCAAGCTTTCAACGTACTTCTAGCAAACATCCGACGAACTCTCGGCAATGCTCTGGCGGACTCTCGGCAAGCTCCTGGACTTTACGACGATCTTCTTGGAAAGTTCCGACGAGCTTCTTTGGCAAGCTCCTGGACTTCTCGGTTGGTTCCAACAGAACTTCCAACGAACGTCCGGACTTCCGATGAACTCTCGAACTCCTAATGAGATCTCGATCTTGACTCTAGCACAACACCTGCTTTATGTCTTACTATTATCGTAGTTAATCAACATACCTTTTTCAACATATAGATTAGATCAAACAATTTACAATTGACTTCATCATCAAAATCCGAGATTCAACAATCTCCCCCTTTTTTATAATGACAATTAATTAATGACGGAATTAACCTTAACTCCCCCTATTTATATGTCATACTTGAGAAAAGACATTCTTGAATTCAAGGTCTTTGAATTCAAGAAACAAATTGATAAGTTAAATTTATTTAAATTTATCAATACACACATCATGATTCCTATCATGATCTAACATTCTCAAAATGATGTCAAGGCATGACATCCGTTTTCAAGTATGATATTTCAAATATTAAAGATGACAAAGATACTAAATCATCATTCTACGGCAAGATATCAATTTGTAAAATAGCAAGTTAAGCTCTAGATATCTTATCATAATAAAGAAAATTTATCAAGTAAACATTTCAAGTATATATGATGAAATACATTGCATATATTTGTCATCAATTTACCATATTTTGGTATTATTTCTCCTCCTTTGTCATCAACAAAAAGGAGAATGATTCAACAATGCAAGTGTGGTAAAACTTTATGCCACATTTCAATTTGTATACCAATCATATTTAAAAGTTCTCACATTAAAAGTTATAAATATTAAAGAGATACCTTCCTTCAACTTCTCCACCCCCCCCCCCCCCCGCCCCCCCCCCCCTCCCTCTTTTTTTTCATCAAAACTTAGCATGAAGAAGGAAAGTAAGGAGGAAATCCATTAAGAACCAACTTTGTGAAATGATTTGAATCAAGTTAAAAACGATAAAAGAGTTTCATTAAATCATGCTTCAATTTTCATAAGGATCAAGATATTTATGTGAAATCAAATCAACTCTAATTGTTAGGATTAAGATATTTATATGAAATCAACTCTTCACTCTTGTAAGTGTTTATCTCATACTAAAAATTTATCTTTCAATTATCAAGATATCCATTTGTCAATGAAATCCATGGAGTGATTGAGTGTATCAAAAATCATTAAGTGATTGAGCAAGGGTATGAAGTAAACTTGATATGACATAGACTCATGAAGCTCCATTCAAGGAATACATTAAGTGAAAGATAATCCAGAAAAGATATACATTAAATTTATGCATTCGGACAAATTAACATTCCTAATTCTCTTATAATAAAATCAAATTATTCTTCACTTAAAGGCTTTGTAAAAATATCGGCTAATTGATATTTTGTATCAATAAACTCTAGGATTATATCATGATTATTAACATGATCTCATATAAAGTGATACATAATATCAATATGTTTAGTTCTAGAGTGTTGAATTAGATTTTTTGTTAAACATATTACACTTGTGTTAGGAATATTTTTAAGATGAATCTTATAATCCTTTAAAGTATTTTTCATTCACACAACTTGTACACAGTATACACTAGCTGCGATGTACTCAACTTCGATTGTAGATAGTGCAACCGAGTTTTATTTCTTGGATAACCAAGAAACAAGTGTGTGCCCTAAAAACTGACATGTTCCGGATGTGTTTTTTCTATCTAATCTACATCCAGCAAAATCCGCATCAGCATATGCAATTAGTTCAAAGTTCTCAGATTTTGGATATCATAATCCTAGATTAGTGGTACCTTAAAGATATCTAAGAATTCTCTTAACTGCTTTAAGATGAGATATCTTAGGATTAGATTGAAACCTAGCACAAAGACCTGCACGAAACATGATATCCGGTCTAGTTGTGGTGAGATATAGTAGACTTCCTATTATACTCCTATAAGCTTTTTGATCAAAGCTTTCTCCACTTTCATCAATGTCTAACTTAGTGGAGGTACTCATGGGAGTGTTGATAGCTTTTGAGCTATCCATATTAAACCTTTTTAGCAAATCTAAAGCGTATTTTGTTTAACTAAAAAAGATGCCATTATTTAGTTGTTTGATTTGTAAGCCTAAAAAGAAGATTAATTCTCCCATCAAGCTTATTTCAAATTCAAGACTCATACTTTTAATAAATGATTCATATAGAGATTCATTCGTGGAACCGAAAAAGATATCATCGACGTAAATTTGAACAATAAGAAAATTATTTTTAAAATTTTTGATAAATAATGTAGTATCGACCTTGCCTTTAGAGAAATTATTTAGAATAAGAAAAGAGCTAAGTCTCTCATACCAAGCCCTTAGGGCTTGTTTTAAACCATAGAGAGCTTTAGTCAATTTAAACACATGATTACAGAGATTATCATTCTCAAATCCAGGAGGTTGTTCAATATAAACTTCTTCATAAATAAAGCCATTAAGAAAAGCACTTTTAACATCCATTTGAAATAACTTAAAATTATTACTACTACCATAGGTAAGGAGCATCCTTATGACTTCTAATCGTGTCACAGGAGTGAAGGTCGCTTCATAATCGATCCCTTCTTCTTGGTTAAAACCTTTGGCCACTAATCTAGCCTTGTTTCTAACCATGATACCAAGTTTATCTTGCTTATTTCTAAAGACCCATTTAGTATCAGTAACTAAATGGTCATTTGGCCTTAAAACAAGTTTTCACACCTAATTTCTCTCAAATTGATTTAACTTATCTTGCATTGCGATGACCCATGAATCATCTTTCAAGGCCTTGCTAATGCATTTAGGTTCAATTTGGGAGAGAAAAGCACCGTTTGCATAAAAATTTTTAAGAGAGGAACGCGTTTGAACCCCTTTAGATGTGTCTCCTATGATTAGCTCCTTAGACTGAGCATCTACATACTTATAATCCTTGGGTAAGGATGTTTTGGAAGAAGATGCATCCAAGTTGCTAGATGGAGAAAGGGTTTCATTTAAATTCAAAGAATCAAAATTAACATCATCATCAAAATCATTTTTCTTAACTTTAGAAACTTCATTAAAAATAATATGAATGGATTCTTCTATAATTAAAATTCTTTTGTTAAAGATACAAAATGCTTTAGAAACAAAACAATAACCATCAAAAATTCCTTCATCAGATTTTGCATCAAATTTACCTAAGGCATCTTTTTCATTCAAAATTAAACCTTTACATCTGAAGGCTTTAAAGTATGAAACGTTGGGTTTTTTGTTGTTCCACAACTCATAAGGAGTCTTGGAAAGTAGTGGTCTTACTATAACCCTATTCATAACATATCATGTCATATTAACGGCTTTGGCCCAAAAATATTTGGGTAGGCTATATTTGTTTAACATGATTCTTGTCATTTCTTATAAGTTTCTATTCTTTCTTTCTACTACTCCATTTTGTTGAGGATTTCTTGGAGTAGAGAAGTTGTGGTTGTATCCATTAGATTCATAAAATTCTTGGAAATCACGGTTTTGAAATTTACTACCGTGATCACTTCGAATTGATGAAATCATAAAACCCTTTTCATTTTGAATAAGTTTATAAAACTTAGAGAAATACCTAAAGCATTCACTTTTGTGTGCCAAAAAATAAGTCCATGTGTGTCTACTATAATCATCCACGATGACAAATACGTATTTGTTATCTCCTAGGCTTGATGTAGCAATTGGTTCAAACAAATCCATATGGATCAATTGTAAAGGTCTAGAGGTGCTTATTTGGTTCTTATGTTTGAAGCTACCTTTTATTTGTTTTCCTAGTTGACATGCATCACACACATTATCTTTGATGAACTTGATATGAGGAATTCCTCTTATAAGTTTTTTAGATGAAATTTGAGAGATTAGTTTCATGCTAGCATGACCTAATCTCCTATGCCAAAGCCAAGCATCGTCATTCAAAACCGAAAAGCACATTTCATTACAAAGATCATTAATCTCGATAGTGTATACATTATTTTATTTTAGAATAATCATATATGTATTTTTGTGTGGTTTTTCAATAATACAAGCATTAGATTCAAATCTAACAATATATCATTTATCACATAATTGACTAATACTCAAAAGGTTATACTTTAAACCATCAACTAACTATACATCTTCAATAAGAAGGTTGGATTTGTTACCATGGTTCCTTTGATAATGATTTTACCTTTGTTGTTGTTTTCGAAGGTGACATATCCTTCGTCTAGGCTAGTGAGCTTAGAGAAATGAGATGGATCTCCTAGCTTGTGATGGTACATTTTTTTACAAAAAGAGATTATTTTTAGGTACCCATTTGACCTTGGGCGTCTCAAAAATCGATCAACATAGCTTATCATGTTGCATTGATTCATTTGAGGTTCCTTTAGGAATCCAAATCAATTTATGTGGACTATATTTCTCGAATGGACAATGACAAGCTACATGCTCAAATTTGCAACAAAAATTACATTTATTTCGGGATGAAACATGCAAAGTAGGGCCTTTAACAAAGTTGGTTGGATTTTGGTGAGGGCTACTCATAAATCCAATTCCACCTTTTCTATGAACATGATCCTTGTTGGCAAGGATCATGTTCAAGGACTTGCTACCAACCTCAAATTTTCTTAAGGTTTCCCTTAGTAACATGTTTTCTTTTTGAAGTATTTCTAGTTCATCACATTTCATAGAGCTAAACTATCATTGTGCTCAATTTTTAATCTATCAAAATCACTAACAAGAGAAGCATGCTCCTTTTTTTAATAATTTATATTTTATACTAATTAATTTGTATTCATCAAATAGATTATTAAAAGCATTTAATAGTTCATCAAAGGATAAATTTGCATCAAATGAACTTGTTACCTCATTTCCAATTGCCATTTGTGCATAGTAAGCAACTTGCTCGGTGATGGTAGGCTCCTCTTCTTCAGATGCACTTGAGTCGTCCCATGTAACTTTGAGAGCCTTCTTCTTTGGTTGCCTCCTCTTTGCTTGGGGACATTCACTCTTGAAGTGTCCCGGCTTCTTGCATTCATAACATATCACTTGTTCTTAGGTTCAAATTTATTTTTAGTATTTTTTTTTAAAATTTATTTTTTTTTATGAATCTTTTGAACTTCTTTATTAAGAGTGCCAAGTCATTATCAAAGTCCTCATCACTAGTTTTTTTTCAAGTGGTCTTCTTGTGTTCTCAGTACTATGTCCTTCCTATTCTTTAGAAGGGTGTCTTCAAGCTCTTCATGAGCTTTACATGTCATTTCATATGTCATTAGTGACCCAATTAGTTCTTCAAGATGAAAATTATTTAGATCTTTTGCCTCTTGAATGGCCATTACTTTAGGATCCCAACTTTTTGGAAGGGATCTTAAAATCTTATTAACCAATTCAAAATTTGAGAAACCTTTACTAAGTCCTTTTAGACTATTGACAACATCCATAAATCGGGTATACATGTCTTCAATGGTCTCACTCGATTTCATTCGAAATAACTCATAAGAATGCACTAAAAGATTAATTTTTGACTCCTTCACTCTACTAGTGCCTTTATGAGTCACTTCGAGTGTGTGTTAAATGTCAAAAGTTGTTTCGCAAATCGATATTCGATTAAACTCGTTTTTATCTAATGCGTAAAATAATGCATTCATAGCCTTTGCGTTTAAAGCGAAAGTCTTCTTCTCCAATTCATTCCAATTGTTCATTGGAAGTGAAAACTTTTGAAAGTCATTTTCTATAATATTTCATAATTCGAAATCTATTGAAATTAGGAAGATCCTCATTCTAGTCTTCCAATATGTGTAATTCGTCCCATTGAACATGGGCGGACGTGTAATTGAATGGCCATCTAGGTTGCCAACAAATGTCATCTCTCTTGGGTTTTAAACCAAACGAGAGTGAACCTTGCTCTGATACCAATTGTTAGGATCAAGAGCGGCACTAAGAGGGGGGGGTGAATTAGTGCAACGGAAAACTTTTATGATTTCAGAAAATTATTCGTTTCGTTTAAAACTTATTCCGATAAAAATGGTTTCGATTTAATTCGTTTTGGTGAGATTATGAACTTGAAAGCTTTCGTAAAAGTGCAAGAGATGATTAAGGAGATTTGTAGTAATGTAAATTGCTCAAATGAAAAGCAAATCAGGATTTAGAGTGGTTCGGTCAACATGACCTACATCCACTTTCGGATTCCTCCTCCGACGAGGTCTCTGGCATCCACTAAAGGCCTTCCTTCAATAGGTGAATACCAACCACCTCTTTTATAGCACTTTCTCCTTTTCACGGGTTTAGTATAGAACTCTTACAAGTCTCACACCTCTCTTGAATGATCTCAAAACTTAGAAAGGGAAGAGGAGAACTCTAGTACTTATTTACAACACTTTTACACCCTAACAACTCAAGATTATCTCAATGCTTTCGTGCCCTTTCATGCAGAAAATGGTGAGGTTTTTATAGGCCCCAATAGCTTCAAAAATGGGGCCAAAAAGTGTCTAATCCTGGATTTCTGGGGTCCTAGCAGTACCACCGCCATTACTGGGCGGTACCACCACTTGACACCTAACATTGTACGGTACCACCACCCAATCTGGGCAGTACCACCGTTGGCAGCAATAATTGTTGGCGGTACCACCGCCCAGATTTCCTAGGGCACTACTTTCCAAGCGGTGCCAACGCCGGCCAAGAATTTAGGAGCTGAATTGAGGGCTTAATTCGGTCCAATTCAGTCCTATTAAGGGCCCAATTGGCCCCTAATTAAGTTAGTGGGATTACCTCACAATCCTAACTTAATTTACACTCTAACTACGATAATTAAGATATGTTTAGTGTACTTCTTATTTCGGTGCGTCAATTGCTCTTCCGACGAGCTTCCGGCATACATCCGGCGAACCTCCGACGAACTCTCGGCAATGCTCCGGCGGACTCCCGGTAAGCTCCTAGACTTTACAACGATCTTCTTGGCAAGTTTCGATGAGCTTCTTTGGTAAGCTCCTGGACTTCTCGTTTGGTTTCGGCAGAACTTCCGACGATCGTCTGGACTTTCGACGAACTCTCGAACTCCCAATGAGATCTCGATCTTGACTCCGGCATAACACTTGCTTTATGTCTTACTGCTATCGTAGTTAATCCTACATACTTTTCTCAATATATAGATTAGATCAAACAATTTACAATTAACTTCATTATCAAAATCCGAGATTCAACAAACCTAAGCATTACTATGATGATTGCTAATCCATTTAATAAAGTTTTACGGTGTAAAATATTTAAAGAACATGTTCTTAGATTGAGGCTTGTGAGCAAGTCATAAAAGATATGGTGATGCATATTTAGGTGGATGCTATTGTTAACATTTTTTTGCTTAATTAAAGTTATTTATTTATGCTATCATGTTTACATTTATGTTTATACATATTATAGTTGAATGTAATAATATGATTGTCTTGACAAGACAAATTACATGGGTCATTATGGACTATATTAGGAAAGACTAACAATGTTGTGGTACATAGAATGGAGTATGATATTGATGATATACAATCGCTATGACTCACATTGATAGTTGGACTTAATATAGTATTATTATGTTTATTGAACTTATTGAATTTTTTTTTAATTTATGACCATGTATAAAATACTTTTCAAAATTTTTGAAATCTAATTAAGTAAAATTATTTTCAAACAAATTTTATTTTATTTATTTTAATTTTGAATTTCTTTTATATCTTATTAATTATTGGGCAAAGTGAGAGAATGTTAGATTACATAGTCTTTTATAATTGGATAAGATATATAATAGAACTAATTGGATTCTGATAATAGATATTGATCAAAAGAAAGTTCATATTATAGTAGGATTCCTCACGGGATGCCCGAGGAACTCTTCTAATAATCTCTGCTCTCGTCTATAAATAGATAGGACCTCTATGGATTGGATGATATATGTTACGCATTTCATAGAGGACGCAGTTGAGGGATTACAGTTTATAACGATTTTACATCTAAAGATGGTACCCTTGCAGATCATATAGAGTTCCTTTTTAGATTATATCAAAATTATACATAATTAAATCGATCTAATGTTATTTGATTTTAATCATAACATAATTTTTTTATATATATAACATAAATGTTTTTTAACATTATATATAACATATAAAAAATAATTTCTCCAAATAAAAATTTAAGGTGAAGCAAGCAAAAATGTCTAACTAGCTAGGATGGTCGGAAACTGCAAATAACTCACTATCTCAACCTTGGGAAGAAAAAGCAGTAAAGCAAAATAAAAAAATGATGTTTCGATCCTGACAAGAATACGTGCTGCCTAAAATTGAATGAACAACAAAACTATACCCTGTTGATCATTGCTTTAACAACTTCCATCTTGCTTCAAACACAAGTGCAGGTAATGAAATGAACTGGACAGAAGTGCAATATTATGGCAATACTTAAAATTAAACATACATTACTCAAAAAACACAAGTAGATACGTTACTTGTGAAAATTCAGCATCAATCCAACAACTTCAAAAAATAATCTTCATCAATCTGACCCTGACTGACACAAAACGGTAGCTTGTCACTAATTATTATTGAGAAAAGAGACAAGGAAGCCTCTAAACCACCAACCAAGAACTTCTGTAATAAGAAATATGTTGGAAGAGGCAGTAAGTTCACAAAAAAAGGGACTTGCTCCATGTATGAAGTGCAAATGTTCAACCATCAAAGTCACATAAGTGAACAACTCAGCAAACAAGATATAAATGATATGTTAGCAAACCAATATAATCACTTGACAACTATCAAAGGTAGCGTTCGCTGTCACGATCCGATCCTGACGATGAAATAACTAGTTTGTTAATTTGATTGAATCCAAATCACTAACTAAGATATTTAAGCTGAAATTGATAGTAGTACATTTGTCAGACTTTTATAAATTAATTTTAGTCTTATTCACTTCCGATGTAGGAGTAATTTGAATATTATAATTTATCCCACTTGAGGATTGAATATCCTCGTCAAGATCTAATATAGTTCAAATCATAGCATGGTGCACGTGAGGCATAGTTTAGTGGTAGCTCCACGCTATAATGAGTCATCTGACTCCCTCCATAGGTAGTCATTTTCTACTCGAGTCCATCTTCATATTTCAATTCTAGATCGATTCTGATATCATTTGTCAAGACCCAAACCTGATAGACTAACTAGCTTATTAACTTTGTTGAACCCAAACCACGAATTAAAATACTTAAATTGAAGTTAATAGTAGTATACTTATCATACTCTCTAATAAGTCAATTTCAATCTTGACCACTTCCGATGTGAAACTAATTGGAGTTTTACATTCCCCGTAGATGGAAAAACAATATCAACCAACCCCCCTTTGAGACTATCTATTGGTGATTAGGATGACAAACATACCATACAAATTACCTAATATAACTACTCAAGTTTAATCAAATTCACATTATGACAATATAGGCCATTAGGACCCTCTAGAAAGCCCAAAACCTCCGTTAGATCAGGATCATCCTCTAGAACAAGGAGCTTACATAGGATGCATGATCATGCAATCACATCATAGTGATTAGGGTGCAAGAAAAACCATACAACATTTCAATACAAGAGATTCTGCATAAGAATGACAACCACATGATGACCAAGAAAAAACACTTGTGTTACTGCAAGATTAAGGCAAAACATAGTATGGGACATCATTTGGGCATTAGAATGACAAGTTAAACTGCAAATGCAAATTGTATGTTTGGACCTTCCTTCCTTGTCTGTTTGTTTTTTTTTGCTTAATTTTTTTCAGTGTTTTTATCAATTTCATGTGTATTACTATCTAAATCGGATAGTAATACAGGGATGGATCCTTTTTCTTGAGAAAAATCGGATGACCTTTGGCTACCTGTTTCTACTTCATACAATCTCACCAGACCAACCTTTCTTCCCTGCGAGAACTCCATCCATCTCGTCCATTCTGCAGCGTTGTCGATGCCATCCACAAAATTACTTCGTTCGCGTACAGACGGATCGTCATCGATCTTTTTGAACGCAGAATGTGAATCTATATATTCCATAGGCATATCGATCGACAAATGCATACTTTTTGGGGTCCGAATCGAAGCAAACGGAAGGATGTTCCAACTTCGCTCGATCGACCTTGGGATATGCTTGAGATCGTTTGGAGAGCGCCAAACACCCAATAGCCGAGCTTTTCTTGGACCGACGAGAGCCGTAGCCGAAGGAGTCGGCTTTCGACCACCTCGCAACCCATCCAACGGTTGAAATCCCACCATCTCAAGGGCCGACGGCAAGTAGGGCTGCGTCCCCACGGGGCGGCCGGATGTGGATCTCGATCCGCCGGCCTAATCTATGAGAGAAGCCCAAAAGCAGAAGAAATGACCGCCGATAGGCGGTCACGAAACTAGCAGCAACCGGTCCCGACCGGTGGGTTGCTGCAAGATATTTAATGGGGAAGTTGGGAGCGGCGAGAGGCTTCGCCGTGCTCACTCGCACGATTTGTGATTTCCCCTTCGGCGCTTCCTTCGGCTCTGCGATTCTCTTTCAATCTTCCAAATGACTGGGTTGTGAGGTACCCTTCGTCCATCTGCTCCACTTCTGAGGAAAAAGATTGTGTTTTTTTCTATTCTCTTTAATTGCAAATGCCGTCTTTTAGTGTTTCGGATTAACCATTTCGCATGGTCTCCTCACAAATGATTTTGTTTTTCTTTGCTTCCGTATCGGTGGATTTGTTGGTAATATTGTCGTAGTTTTCTTGCGCTTTCGATTTCGGTGGTGAAAGTGGGTTGCAATTTTGGTGGAAAGATGATACACTTGTGATCGGTGGGATTGGTGAGGTGTCGATACATGTAGATCTTCCTTTTGTTGCTTGTTGCATGAGCTCATTTGATCTCTTCAACCGAGATTTTTCTGAGGATCCGGATGTTGACCATGAAAGAAGAAGAAGAAGAAGAAGAAGAAGAAGTCATTTGTCCAAGTCAGAAAAAAGAAAAGAAAAGAAAAGAAAAGAAATGCATGGTTCATGCTTACCTTGTATCAAAACAAAATAAGAATGTGCTATTAATCGATGGGGGTTGTTCTTTTTGTTTTCTCGTGCTTGTTCCTTTCATGCTGTTTCAAACATCTACTTTGATGCATCCTATTACAAGCTCAATCTTTAGATGGAAGCTGGATCTGCCTCCAGGTATCATCATCCTGCCGTATGAAGTCACTCAACTTGATTTCATCCAATTTCCATGGGTCTGGGTCTTCAACTTGAAACAGTTAATCTAGTAGTTACGCTGATGGAAACTCTTGTAACCCTCAGGTGACATACATAAGCCTCAAGCTTGACAAAGAAATTGCATGCATTGGCAATATAGGTCAGGATTTGAAACAAAGAAATTGCATAAGGGGAACCTTTGAACAACGTTTAGACCCTGTGTTTCTCTTGACATGTGGTCTTATGTCGTTCACTTGATTGATTTGATTTAATATAGTTTTGGTTGATTTGCATCATGAAATAGTGCTTTAAGCTCTTAAGTTGGTAGGATTTAATTACGTTGACGAAACTTATATAACCCACGGTGACATACCATAAGCCCTAACCTTGTTTTGTCCTCTGGGGACCATGCTGCTTTGTCTTTCTTTTGACATGAGCCAATTCAGGCAACGATTTCACAAGAAATAACCTGTAAACGATATAATTACAGCCCAAGTCTCCACAGCGACGTACTTCTTTTCATCCACCCAATCTGTTCTCTGAGTGACAAATCAGGCTATCTATCTTATGTTTGCCAGAATTTATCTGTTGTTTTCTGTTTCATGACAACGCCATCTTACGTTAGCTTCTGTTCTGTATTCTAACATAATAACTGAATATGTTGAAATGGTCATTTGTCTTTTCTTTGGTGCAGCTTCCATTTCAGCTGCTTGGCATTAAAATGGAGTCTGGCTTCGGAGGAGTATCTAGTGGATCATCATGTCCTGAGATTTCTTTAGCTCACCAAGACATTCAAAGATGCCCATTCTTGAGAAATATCAATGAGCCTACTAACTTCTCCTTCTCATCTGTCAATTTTCCTGTCCCTGTAAGTGTTGTCAACTTTTCCTCATACATCACCAATTAGATGTGATCTCATTATTACTTACGCACACTCTTTGGTTTATTAAGGTACAAGGAACCAAGGGTCCAATCTTTGAAGATGGACCCAATTTTGAAATGGCATTTAGGCTTTTCCATGGGCAAGATGGTGTTGTTCCATTCTCTGGAAAATTGTTTGTGCCTGGTGGGAAACCATCCATTTAATCCCTTAGCAGCAAAGGCAGCCACGATCAGTCTTTCAGCTTTTGGACCTGGAGGACCTTTCGGCTTTGACTTCTTCTCAAACAAGCCGAACAGGCAGAACAATAGATCTTCTCAGGTAGTTTGTTTATCTTCAGTTATTCTTACCTTCTAAAATGACATAAATTTTTTATTCCCTCCATATTTTAACTTGATTTTAGATATGTTTATATAATATCCCATGTCTTTGATCTCATTAATAAGAATAACTAGCACCATTTTGACATTTAAAGAGTGAAAAATCTGACATGACGATAGTGAATAGTTCAACATTTTTCTTGCATCTAATCCAAAACCTTGCTCTTATTGCTGCCCTATGGTCGTAAATATTGATTATGTTGTGCATGTCTATTCCGACAGTACGAAACCTACTTTGTGTCTCTGGACTTCACTACTGAATTGTTGGGATGTACACAAACACTTTTCTTATGCAGTTGACCATGATCTAGAAAGGTGGTTCTCTTGGAACATTATAAGTCACTATTAATGTTTCAAGATTGTGTTATTTCTATGCTACGAGGCATTGTATTCGCTCGCTGAACTCTGGCTTGGAATAAAATGTTGCAGAAAGGAAGTGATTCAATGCATGAGTCGCAGAGCAATGAGTGGCTAGAAAGCGGGCAGTGCCCCATAGCAAAGTCGTATAGGGCAGTTAGTGGGGTTCTTCCTCTCGTTGCAAAGGTTTTAAAGCACCACCAGCAGGCGTGAAACTAAGGTGTCCCACCCATTGTGGTGGCTGCCCGTGCGGCGCTGGCCCAAACTGCTTTTGTGAAGAACCTCCGCCCACAACCTCTACCAGCAAAGATGCTAACTATAGCCATGCTGGGCATGGCAGCAAATGTTCGCCCTCGGAGCATGGAGGGAACATACCACGAAGTTCCCCCCCTCCCCCCACCCCCCCAGTGGTTTGCTGCAGTTCATGCCGCCGTACCTTTCATCGCAATGCTTAGAAAGTCCGTGTTGATGCCCAAGACCGCCATGGCAATTACGATATCTTAGGTCAGACCATCGGATCGAGAGCTGAGCTTCGATGGCTAAAAGCAGTTGCAGCAGCTGAGGTGGGTGGCCCTAGGGTTTGTTAAAACAAGAGCTGTTATTTGTGCCCTAGGGTGGGCCTTTCCGTCAAAGTGGAGGGTGTGGTCTCTGCGGCTGCTGCTTCACCGGCGGCGACTATATGCTATCGACGGAGTTGTATTCTGGTACAAAAGCTATATGGTAGCATTCAATAATTACATATCCAGCATGGGGATCGACTGATTACTGTTTGACGGTCATGTGCATATGAGTATAACTGGGCTTATGAAGTTCTCCTCAAGGCCTAGGTGAATAAAAAGAAATCAATTGAGCTTGGTGTAGGGAGGTGACATGATGGAAGCTGCAGTTAGTCTAGCTTGTTTTTTGATGGCATTCGAAAGAGAATTTTCGAGTTGATTCGTCTGTGTACGTTTATAGCTTGAAAAACAGAGGCCGTCGGATGATGCGTGTTTGCATCGTCGGAAAGTGGAAGCATATGGTGAGCAACAGATCATGTCATTTTGTTCATCTTATATTTCTGCGTCTCAAGTGCGGTGGTGGCTGCATGGGGGATAGGTTGGGTCGGTTCAAGGCTTCATGTGGTGGTGGATCGTAGCCATCCTATTTGTTTGAGAAGAGTCGGCATGGCAACGACACCTACCCACCCACCCAACCTATCGCAGTCAGCAGTCAGAGAGATAACATCAAGTATCAAAAGAGAGATAACATCAAGCATCAAGACACCAAAACTCGCAGGTCATGTGATGCTATTTGGCTATCACTGGCACCACGGTGGCCAAAGGGTAGCTCGTTACGATTACCACCTGTGCACGCGCCAACTTTCATCCGACAAAAGGGTAACCAGATAAATAGTAATCTCTCACCCGCGATGCACCATCTCTCGCCAAGATGCCCTCCAAGTCACCCATGATCCTTGCCAACCAGATCTCCAAGTTCCGCTGTATCTCCTTGAAACTGCTCCTAATTGAATCCGCAGACTTCCTCGTGTTCAATTTAGCTTCTGCAGTTAGCTCATCCCCCACACGGCTCTTCGCTGCCGCTGCCGCTGCCTGTGCCTGCACTGTGTTCAGCTTCTGTCTTGTTTCGGCCGCACGATGTTGTAGGCGAAATGCCTCCAGCAAGAACTCGGTCAGCCTCTGCGTACGAAACTCTGGACCCAGTGTTGGATCACTGGGGTCATTCACTCGCTGCACAAAACACGGCAGAGCGTCAAACAGTCCCGTCTCGTTGGCATGAATTAAAGGTATTTAACAAGGAAAACCCAACCCTACTTGATGGCCTAACAAGTTCTTTCCTGTAAGAAAAATTTGCCCAACAAATTGCTGTTGCCCAGTAAAATGATTTGTTAATGAATGCATCGGCCGATATATATTACTACGAATTCTGCATATGATCTTTAAATGGCACATCAGACTGTCGTTAGAAAGCAACAATGAAATTCAAGCTTAACTAAGTCATGATCCATAGCGAAATTGTTTAGCATGTCCAACCGAACAATGAATGTTAAGCTTTGTGTTGTTTAGTCTGGCACTTTTGCTTTTAGCTAGCTTCGAAACAGCAAAAGTAGGTGCAGCACGAAGACATGTATCGCTTCCAAAGCCTCTAATCAAGAATATCATGATAAAATAGTGATTAAAGAAAAAAAAAAGAGCATACGAGTCTAAGTCAATTTATGCATGAGAGAGAAGCAGAACAAACTAACTAACAATGAGAAAATAGCAGTCTAACTTACCATTTTCCTGCACAAATCGTCAATTTTGGCAGCAAGAGATTGATATCTCTTCTCTTGTTTCCTCATCGACGAAGGGATCTTCGACGTATCCCCTTTCCCTAGTTTTTCCAGGTTAACCAGTTCATCTTCAAGTGATTTAAGCTTAGAAGAAACTCGTGAAGATTCAGCATCAACCCTCCAAGGGGATTCCCTCCTAAAGATGAATGAATTTGTTTTCAAGCTCGTAAGGACATGACTACTTCTTGTGTTAGCATTTTCAGTCGATAATGAGTCGAAAGTACCTTGCTACTCCATGTTTCATGCTGTGTGCCAAATCAAGTGACTCATGCTGCATATCCTGCAAGAACGAATGTGGGAATAAAAACACACAAGCCTTTTAGTGGTGATGTCAAAAGGGAGCATCACTCGATTACGTTAAAAGTGATTGGCCATTCAATTGAGCTATTTGAGAGAGAAAGTATAATATATACAGATAATCCTTCCTAATCACCTGAGTCGCATGGCATCGACACTATACTAATCTTGTATGCCATTCGGGGTGTTGACAGGGGAAAGCGTTTAAATGGATGGTGGCTGTGACCAACACAAAAGAGGGCGGGGGGGGGGGGGTGGTGGCATAATACTTGTAATGCTCGAAAAACGAATCATGACCACGACCTTGTTGAACTAAATATCTAGACAATGCTCGTGGCCTCTCTAACAATCTGGAAGCATCTTAACAGACTGGAAATGCACTAACAGACACCATTGTAAACAACAGCGACAAGGCTTGTGAAGCACATTAATAACGATCGACCAGCAAAAATCTCGACACCGTACTAGTCGTCCTAACAAAAATATACACTGGATGCAGATATTTTTCAGTAAAACGGCAGACTGCTATGCAAACATAACATAGCGTCAGCTGGTGACGGAACAACCAAATCATGGGCATAAACAGCTTCCGCCGTTGCATAGGATATGAGGTGCAGCATTTAACAGCTTCTCTATAGGAACAGTTTCCGCAACTAATCCAAAGACGACGAAGAAGAAGAAGAAGACGAAGAAGAACATACATACCGGACACTGAGCTCCTACCGGCCATCCGCCCCATCGATCCGTCCACTGTTTCGTATCTATCGGCGCCATTAAGAACTCCCTTCCGCACCCGTTCTGCTGCGCCAACAGACCCATCATTCCCTCCGATTCCCCGTTGCGCTCCAAGAACCGCTCCTCCGGCGGCATCGTATCCGAAACCCTAACCCCGGCGCCACCATCGTCCACCGAGTCCTCCCCGGCCACCTCCATCAGCGACAACGACCCGTCCCTCTCCACCTTCCTCGCCATGAAGTCGAGCATTTCGTCCCTCTCCGCCACCTCCCTCTCCAGCCGCACCACGGCGGCCCTCAGCTCCGCCTTCGCCCGCTCCATGTCCTCGACCTGCGCCGTCAGCGCCGCGATCTCCTCGTCTGCACCGTCGATCCGGTGGAGGAGGCGCTTCTCCTCCTGCTGCCACTGGGTCCGGTGGCCGGCGAAGATCTCGGCGACTCGGGCGTTGGCCTTGGCGCCCTCCTTCAGCCGCGACCGCAGCTGCCGAAGCTGGTCCTCCGCTTCAAACAGCTTCATCGCTAGGATCCGGTTGCGGGACTGAAGCGACGACACGTAGGAGGCGGAAGACTTGGGGAGTAGCCCCAGGAACAGAGCGAAGCCGAGGCCGAGATAGGAGGACAGCAGCGACGCCCCCGCCTGGGGCTTCGCCTCCTCCTCGATGGAGCTCGAGGGCCTCGCCGTGGTCTTTCCCACTGCGACAGCATCGGCCGCCATCGACGGGACTTGCGACGAGCTGGGGGACTCCGTCACCTCCGTGTGGCCCCCGGGCTTCATATAGGGTCATCGTGGTCCCAGATTACTAAAATACCCTCGATGCTGGATACAATTACGAAAAGTTGAGACTCCAAGGGAGATCGGACGGTGCTGCAGCCATCGATGGTGATCCGTGATGAGGGCAATTCTGGGCATGGGTGCAAAGGACGAGTCATGGTGTCATTATTGGAGATGACCATCATGTGTCACGGCATTGGGAAGGAGGAGGAAATGAGCGAAGTGGGCAGAGGAAAAGGCGAGGCTGCCTTTTTGTTCTGCTGCTTCACAGGGACGGGAAATAATGAGATTTCGGTCCCTATGGGTTTTGGCAACAACCGCTGCCATCTGAACCGCGTCTCTCTGTCTCTCTCTCTCTCTTCTCGGTTCGTGTGCAGCAGTTGTGAATAGGATTGATTAACAAATAGGATGCGAAAGAGAGGAGGAAGATTAGTGGTTAAACGAGTCTTCTTCCACGTGAAGGGGGGAGGCGTATTGTATTCTTTCATGCACGCCACAGGTGTTTTGGCTAACGTACATTGATTGGGCTGTGGAGTGCACCCGAGTCCCTTTTTGGATAATCTTATGGCCTTTGGTAAATTAAACTTGAGTGGTGGCTGTGTCGTTTGGGAGCAAGCCTTGTGTTCCGGACCGGAGGAGCTCACTCACGTTCTTGAGTTGGAATTGGGTCTTGGAATCATCCGAAGGAAACCGTGCGTCTTCTATGATGTCGTCCTTTGGTAAGCAGCAAACCTGCATGCCAGCCAGCCTTTGGGACATAATTGCAATCCAAAGCGGGACCGCTGAACACACACGCGCTGGCCCGCTGACAAAGGCTCGGCGTCCTTTTGGATTACTGACCGATGCGGGGTGGGCAATCGCAAGCCCAGATCAAAAAGGAAGACTCATCGGTATCTCAATCGGATCCATTACTTGGTCCCCTTCCCTGGTCGTCCCAACATAATAAAAGGACAAATCACTCCACCTGACTTTTAAGAGGAAGATGGTAAAAAACACACGCATAAAAGAGTTGGGATGGTTGGTGGTCGCGGTCATAGAAATGGTCCCGATTAGTTTGAATGCGTTTTGGAGAGAGATTTCTTATGGTTTAGTTTCCTTGATGGATGGATTTTTTATTTATATATGTAGAGAGAGAGGGTGTCGTTTTGTTTTCATCATCGACCCTAGTTAGATATGTAGACTCATGCAAAGCTACAGGTTTATGGTACACGCTCGGGGAACTTGTGGGGTCATAAGCTGCTTCTCCAACCATTGGATATTGGCTTCTCAATCATCGACTCCGTCGGAAGCAGACGAATACAGTAGCGATCAAGAGGAAGGCAAAAAGACTGTCCGCTCCCATGTATCCTGAATCTGTAGGTGGCAGGCGAAGCATCGAAATGTCCACCGGGCGACGGTGATGGCTGCATGCGTTTGTCTTGCCGAATGAAGAAGAAAATTCTGTCTTGCTTGGCTGGCCGCAGTTCATATAAAGGTAGACAGGAAGGCAGGCAGGCAGGCAGGCATGCATGCATGCATGCAGAGGACGTGATGGTACGTCCTCTTGAGATCCAAATCTGCATCGGTTCGGCCGCCCTTCCTCGGTCGATAAGACCTTTCCTTGGCTATCGTTCGACTGTTACAAAGACACGACAAACTTCATCTTCTCTCTCTCTCTCTCTATCTTCCCAAACGGTCGAGTGCAGCTATGATCTTAACTGAGTTGCCTTAATAATCTTAATCCATATAAATTGGAAGTCCTAAAGTAGATAAATCTGATGATGCTACAAAATAAATATTTCATCATAAAGCCAATCGAATCGGCAATGAGTTGGTGGATTTCCACAGGGATGGGTGATAGTGTCGAACCAGGCATCACTTCGTTTCACCTGATTCGATCTATAGTGCCTCTCAAAGCTTATAAATATGTAGGGTCTGTTGGTGAACAAATATATCATGGCTGGTGAGTTAGCACGGCCTGATCCATAGGTCAATGTCAGGAGTCTTCTGTCGGCTAGGCTAAATGCCGAGGTCGACCGAGCCCTCGCGACGGGGTATTGATCAGCATTCCTCACCATGTATGCCGAGCTACGTCTCTCCTTCTCCGGGGTGGCTAGCAGCTCGCCTTTGTGAGGTGGTCGAGTTTTCCTGCAAAAATGACCCTCGACGGGATCACCCGACGAGCAAGTCAGTGGAGTGATCAATTGATCTTTTTTCCCCCACTGCCAGATGCTGGCTAAAGGTCTTTATAGTACTGCACGTAGGTCAGTCGTATGCGGGTTGGTGTGATAGACATGTCAAACAGTGCCTTGGTACGGATTTTGACTTGGTGTGTCTCGAGAGCGGCTTTGCCTCGGGATTCCCAATACGAATTCTGACTGTGGCCGATGGCGTTGAACTCTGACGTGTCTTGGGCCAAAATATACCGTATCACTTCTCCCTCTCCCCACGACCCCTCCTTTCCAAGGCGTCCTGAAGGGCCGGGAGGCATGCCTGGGTCCGAATGATGCGATTATGTTGGCTACTCCTGCGGGGAAGCTGGATTGATACGTCGGGGAATGATTTAGAGGGGCGGTGCCCTGTGATTCGGGCAGGACTGATCCTGCTGATCGATCGGTGGGGGCCTGGTGAGGCGAAACTAAAGCGTCAAAACCGGCGAGGCGAGACCTGTGTGGCGAGGTTGGATTGACTCGTTGGGGGCGTTTTAGAGGGGCGGTGTCCCATGATTCGGGCATGACTGACCCTACTGATCGAACGGGTTTGGCAGGCCCGGAGTTACGGTTGCCGAGATGCGATTGAGGTGTGGCTCAGGCGTTGGATTGGCCGAGGTGCGCTGAGGCGTGGCTCAAGCATTTAGATTGGCCGAGGTGCGCTGAGGTGTGGCTCGAGCGTTGGATGGCCGATGTGCATGGCTCGGACGCTGGATTTGACCGAGATGCGACTCGAGCATTGGATTTGCCGAGATGCATGACTCGGACACTAGATTTGGCCGAGATGCATGGCTCGGATGCTGGATTTGGCCGAGATGCAACTCGGGCGTTCGATATGCCGATATGCGTGGCTCGGACGTTGGATTTTGGCTGAGATGCGACTCAGGTGTTGAATTTGCCGAGATGCATGGCTCGGGCATTCGATTTGCTGAGATGCGTAGCTCGGACACTGGATTTGGCCGAGATGCAACTCGGGTGTTGGATTTGCCGAGATGCGTGGCTCGGGCATTGAATTGGCCCCGAGACGTGACTCGGTTTGAAGGTTGGTCCTGTGGTCCGAGTGATTGAGTTTGGGCTCGTGTTTCGATGCCGATGGGTTACTAGTTGGGAGCCAATCTGGAGTGACCCGGGCAAGAAATGGGCTGACGAGCCGCAAGTCGGGGATCGATCTGGAGCAGCTCGTACGAGAGCTGTGCCAACGGGTCGCAAGTCAAGAGTGATCCGGGCAAGAGCCGGACCTACAGGCCAGGTGACTATGCTCGTGCTCAGGTTTCGGTGCCGGTGGGTCGCCTATCGAGAGCGATCTGGGGCCACTCGGGCGAGAAACTGGACCGGCGAGTCACAAGTCGAGGATTGACATGGAGCGACTCGGGCGAGAGCTGTGTCGATGGGTCGCAAGTCGGGAGCCGATCTGAAGTGACCCGGGCAGGAAATGGGCCGGTGAACTGCAAGTCGAGAACCGATCTGGAGCGGCTCGGGGGATGAACTGAGCCGACGAGTCGCAAGTCAAGAATCGATCTAGAACGACTCGGGCAATGAATTGGGCCAGCGAGTCGCAAGTCGGGAACCGATCTGGAGCGACTCGGGCAATGAACTAGGCCAGCGAGTCGCAGGTCGGGAACCGATCTGGAGTGACTTGGGCAAGAGCTGGGCCGACGAGTCGCAAGTCGAGGATCGACATAGAGTGACTCATGCAGAAGCTGGGCCGGTGAGTCGCAAGTCAAGGATTGACATGGAGCGACTCGGGCGAGAAGCTGAGCCGACGAGTCACAAGTCGGGGATTGACATGGAGCGACTCGGGCGAGAAGCTGAGCCGGCGAGTCGCAAGTCGAGGATTAACATGGAGCGACTCGGGCGAGAAGCTGAGCCGATGAGTCACAAGTCGGGGATGCACATGGATTGACTCGGGCGAGAAGCTGAGCCGACGAGTCGCAAGTCGAGGATTGACATGGAGCGACTCGGGCGAGAAGCTGAGCCGACGAGTCACAAGTCGGGGATTGACGTGGAGTGACTCGGGCGAGAAGTCAGGGATTGACATGGAGCAACTCGGGCGAGAAGCTGAGCCGACGAGTCATAAGTCGGGGATTAACATGGAGTGACTCGGGCGAGAAGCTGAGCTGGCGAGTCGCAAGTTGGGGATTGACATGGAGCGACTTGAGCGAGAAGCTGAGCCGACGAGTCACAAGTCGGGGATTGACATGGAGTGACTCGGGCGAGAAGCTGAGCCGACGAGTCACAAGTCGAGGATCGACATGGAGCGACTCGGGCAAGAAGCTAAGCCAACGAGTCGCAAGTCGAGGATTGACATGGAGCAACTCGAGCGAGAAGCTGAGCCGATGAGTCGCAAGTCGAGGATTGACATGGAGCGACTCGGGCGAGAAGCTGAGCCGACGAGTCACAAGTCGGGGATTGGCATGGGGTGACTCGGGCGAGAAATGGGCCAGCGAGTCGCAAGTCGAGAACCGATCTGGATCGACTCGGGCAATGAACTGGGCCAGCGAGTCGCAAGTCGGGAACCGATCTGGAGCGACTCAAGCAAGAGCTGGGCCGACGAGTCGCAAGTCGGGGATTGACATGGAACGACTCGGGCAGAAGCTAGGCCGGCGTGGCGGCTGGTCCTCTAAGGGCGGTATCATGACAGGATGATAATGACCAGTCGCTGGCCAGGGGACCGAGCTGTGTGGCTCAAGAGGAGACCGGTCCCGTTGGTTGAGTAGTTGATCTTGGGCTTAGGTCTGCTGGCAGGAGACCCTTTGTCATGAGCAGTGCCATCACGCCACGTGGCATGCTGACTGGGGCAATGCAAGTTCTGACTCGGGCCGATCGGGCCTCCTACGAGCTTGCGATGGGGGCGCTGGAGCCGCTCCTCAGACTTGCTCCATCCTCGGCCTCTTGTTGTCCTCACGCCTCCTCGCCATTAGGGCTTCAGCGGCGATGGATTGATTGGCGCGCTGGAGCATCTCCGGGATGGTCGCGGGTGGCTTCTCGATGAGTGACCAAAAGAGCCTCGAGGGCCTTAAGCCCCTCAGGAATGCCTGCATGGTTACAGGAGGGTGAGCATCCGGGAATCCCCAAATTTCTGCGGCAAAGCCCACCACGAATTGGGAGAGCGATTCGCCCTCGTGTTGAGATAACGCCAATAGGGTGGCAATGGAAGGCTTGGGTCGCACGCTGGCAAGGAATTTTTTCTTGAACTCCTTTGCGAGCTGATCGAAGGATGAGATCGAGGAGGGGTGCAGCCGACCGAACCACGTTCGGGCTGGTCCCCTAAAGGTGGTTGGAAATGTGCGACACATTAGGGCATCAGATGTGCTATAGAGGGTCATCTAAGCTCGGAACGCGGCGACGTGCTCCGTGGAGTCGGAGCCACCGTCATACGCCTCCAATGCTGGCAACCTGAGGTTTTGGGGGACGGGCTTGTCCCGTATTTCTTAAATGAAAGGTGATCCGCCCGAGCTGCTTTCGCCTGCCTCGCCCTGTGACTTCCGGAGCTCGCGTTGGAATTCGTCCAAGTGGTGGTTGACTCGGGACAGCTGGTTCCTGAACGAGTCATCCGCTGAGTCAGACGATATGGTTTCCGACTCGGGGGTAGGTGGAGCAATCCGGTCGGGTGCGGGAGTGCCCTGCTCGGATGGGTCTCTTGGGCCCGCCACATGCTCACGTGCTTCATCCGTCCCGACTTGCTCCTTACTCAGCCCTTGGAGTGCCGGCTCGATCGAGGGAGCTACTAGCCGGACAATATGAGGAATAAGGGGTACGAGGGTCTACATCATCCCAGCCATCGCTTGCACTTGCTTAGTCAAGTTGAGGAACGCCTCGGGTGGCACAGCCGAGGTTCCCGTGGGAAGTTCGGGAGGCAACCACCCTAGGTCTTTGAATAGATGCCAGTAGTGATTTGGCGTCATGGTCGGGATCCCCCGTCTCTGGGAACGAGTAGGGATGGCTCTCCGAGCCTGACAGAGGGGTGACAGGCCATCGATTCTCCCTCGGGAAAAGCCTCGGCGGGATGCTCCTATGACATGGTCCTCCTTCTAGCGCTAAAATGTTGGTGAACAAATGTGCCGTGGCTGGTGAGTCAGCACGGCTTGGTCCACGGGTCAATGTCAGGAGTTTTCTGTCGGTTGGGCTAGATGCCGAGGTTGACCGGGCCCTCGCGACGGGGTATTGATCAGCGTTCCTTGTGTGCCGATCTGGGCACCGTGTATGCCGAGCTACGTCTCTCCTTCTCTAGGGTGGCTGGCAGCTCGTCTTTGTGAGGTGGCCAGGTTTTCCTATAAAAATGGCCCTCGTCGGGATCACCCGACAAGGCCCCTCCGACGAGCAAGTTAGTGGAGTGATCAATTGATCTTTTTTTCCCCCGCTGCCAGATTGTCACGGACAAACTTTGAAACAGGATGTTTGATGTAATGCTTATATCTGTCCGTGTCTGTTGGCATGTTCATGCCTTGTACAGCGTGTAGAGGGACAGCCGAAGGCTTATAAGTCCCATTTTAGTTGGGTGGTGGCCTCTTTAGGCTTGTAAATAAAGGTTGTGTCATGTGGACACGTGCGAGAGCTTTTCGGTCTGTAATGGACCATTTTACCCTTTGTTGTACCACTGTTCAGAGCTTGTAAAGTCTATTTGTAATTTGCATTGTCTATGAAGTGTTTTTCGGACATGTTTGCTTGTGGATCCCGATTGAGGCGTTCTCTCTAATCCGTTCTCTCTTTTGGTGGTCCTAAGGGACAATAGGAGGCTTCGGGGAGGCTGACCTTTGCGGACGGACACGCAAGGGTGCCGCACGGCTTAGGCAAAACCAGCTAAGTCCGTGTCATATGGTATCAGAGCGGGACAAGCACTCATAGAAACACTTAGCATGCAAACGTGGGGGACCTAGCGGGACTGCGTTGAGGGCAGTCAGCACACGCGCGACCGTTTGGGGGGAAAACGGGCATGGAGATGTAGGGAAAAGGAGTCGCTCAGAGGAGCGGGCATCTGAGATTGGCATTCAGAGGAATGGCCAACCCTTCGCGCAAGAGGCACCACGAGAACAGGCAAGCTTGGAAGAATTTGGAGCGCACAAAGGTTGGGATGGCTGAGTTTGAGCTATGGCTCAATGTTGACAACTATACTTGATGGTGCTCTAGGCAAGCGAGGCGCTTGGCAAGAATGAGACCATCCAAGGTGGAATGAGTTGCTCAACGACCAAAAGAGTTATGCAAAGCTCACAGAGGTGAGGGGAATTGCTAACTCGAAGAATTTGGTACTCATGCATGGGCTTGTATGCGGACGATGGAATGTTCGTGGCCATCCCAAGGCGGCCGAGACTCGGCGCCATGGAGCATTGAAACTTTCTCTTCGGCATGCGAAGGATACGTCCGGAGGAGGCTGAAGTGTGCAACGAGTTCAGCATGTTGCTAGACCTTGAGGGGTGCAGTGGGGGCTGTATTGACGGGGAATCGCAATCTAGCGAGTGCGTTTGCAGGAGGCAGAACAATGCACAGTTTGTTCAGCAGATCGGAGTAGTCCAAGGGGATGGTGGTCTTCGAAACGAAGAGAGATGTTGCTCCAATGGGACAGTTATCCAGGAGGGATAAGTTCCGGCTCTCCAGAGGGAGAATCATGTGAGACGAACTTCACATGTTGAGGAGGAGTACCTCAATAAACAACAACTCCACGAAGCTCGATGGACTGAGCAAGTGGCGAGGAGTCGTCGCATGATCTCGCTTGAGAGAATGCATTGGTGGATGCATTGCGAGATCAAGTGGGGGAGCAACACAGATGAAGGCACACTTGGAGTCGATATGAGATCGGACTCAAGGGAGGGCTGACCCGTGGAATGGTGGGCACGAGGGCCACCATCGACTCAATGCGAAAACGAGGAGCGGAGCAACTGGGTGTAACTTGGCGAAGTACCCAAGCCGCATGAAGGGAGCCAGCAGAGAAGTTGGAACATGGAGCAGAGGCACAGTGCTTTCCTTAGACAGGGGTCAAGGACATGAACACTTGCAGAGGCAAGAGCAGGATCATGTTGTTCCATGGGTCCCTCATTCTGACGGAGCAGACTCATCTTGCATGGTGCCAAAGACGAAGGGAGCTTCGGGGCACATGCACCTTATCTCGGAGAAGCATTTGAGGGAGGAACTAAGGCGACTCAATTTGCGGAGGCGAAGTTGGGTTCAGAAGGCCTTAGCACGAGGCAAGAGGACGCAGAGGCGGGTACTCTTGAAGAATATGCCATAGTGTTGCCATTCGAGTTGCTATGAAGGAAGCGGTGCGCAGCGGAGATTGTGCTGGTAGGGGTAGAGGCCTAGGATCCAGACAATGGTGCACAAATTACAGTGAAGTCGGTGGACTTCGGGAGCTACTAGGCGACGGACTGTCCTAGAGCGGTGCTTCATCTAGGTGTGACCCAAGAGTGGGTGGATGAAGGTCGATTGCCAAAGGAGCGAACAAAATCGAAGGTGGAGGAGACCCTGCGATGTATTGGTAGAGGCCACACATGGAGGGTTCACAATTCGAGTTTATTCCACAAGGATCAGAATGCAATGGAGATGTCACCAGGAGGCGACATGGTGCAGCGGATCGTGGTGGAACAGTTCGTGGCAATGCGACACACACGACATAGTCCCATGAGGGATGAGATCATATGGAGGTATGATCGGGATCTACTGGGAGCTCCGCTTTGGTGAACAACACGATGGCAAGAAGGGCTATGGATTCAAGGAGTGAAGGCCATGGTACCGCAAAGGCGGGTCTTCCGGGTGTGCACCGAATTTTGCATCGGATGAAAACCTTGGTCATCAGCATATGGGGGCTGGGTTCCACCAAGGGAAAAGTTCGAATGCAAGTACCAGTGAGTTCCATGGGAGGGACTTGATCATGCAGAGGTATGATCGAAGTAGCTGGAGAGTTGGACTGCTCTAGAGCTCATATTCGCTTAAGGGAGCCCGGCAAGTCAGAGGACAAGGCCGAGTAAGCGAACGTTGCTACCAAGGAAGCAATGGAGAACAGAATCGGTGCAAACCCTACAATGCGATGGCAGAGGCCATGCATGGGAGTGCAGTATGTCTTTCCATCGACCAGAAGGAGCTGCTTGGAGAACACAGAGGTGTTGAAGCAGGGGGTCGAAAGGGGCGAGGAAGCGACGACGAGTCCAGAGGGACTTAGCTACCCAAAATCAAGCATCAGTTAGAATGGAGGTGGACTCAGAGGAGGGCCACGGAGACATGTCTACTGATCGTGAAGAAAAGGGATGCAGATGCGAGGCGACGGATAGTAGGGCCATGGGCATTGCAGCGCCATGGTACCGCAGAGGCGGGACTTCCGTGCAAGTCATTGATCCCTTGCTCTCATGGAGGGAGAGCGCTTGGTCGTGAAAGGGGCTGAGGAGGTGGAGCATGCAGAGGCAATCTCCAAGTACCGAGACAAGGCTGAAGGGCAGAGGCCAAGAAACTTCGTAAGACCGGTGTCTACAAGTTTCTCATCAAGATAGCCGTAAGTGAAGGACTTCGGGTCATGCAAGAGTGCACGACCAAGGAACGAAGCAGGCAGTACGCGGTGCTGTACCTTTGCTACTCAGTGGAGTAGGCGGCAGGGTTGATGGAGAAGACGGTACAATCCCAGAGGCGACCTCATCTATCAGAGAATTACTCCAAGTTGGGGTGGAAACTTCCTGCATTCCAGAAGTTCAATGGCTTTGAGAAGGTGAATCACAGTAACTAACTCAATGCAAGGAGTGCAAACACTTCAAGTGCTTCAGAAGTGTGAGCAAAGAGCAGGCGAAGGCCAGTAACCAGCTCGATGCATGAAGTACAACCTCGAGGAGGCGGGCGAAGTCAAGTAACCTTTGCCTTCTCAACTCTTAAGAGAATGGGCGAAACCGAGTACCCCGGTTCTCTTATCTATCCAGTAGAGGAGCTCTGCATAAGTTCAAAGACCCTTCGAAGATAAGGGAAGACAATAGTTGTCAAATCCTCACCAACGGTGATCAGTGCTACTGAGAGTAGATTGTCCGCTTCATTTCCCAACGAAATGCCAATCGAAAGCGGAAGTGATGCGAACCTACTTGGATGTGACAACTAACTAAAAGAAGAGTCAATGAGCAGATTTTGTGGAGGAAGGACCCAAAACTTCAGAAGTTTGCGAGACGATGCTCGTTAAAGCTCCAACAAGCATCCACTTAGTTCAAGCAGCATGTGGAATTTCTGAGAGACTAGCGCAGTAAGGATGGTCTTTTCCTTCATTTGGTGGATCCGTAGGAATCAACGAGGATCAACACAACTCAGCCAACCCCACACCAGAGTCAGAATCATTGGCGAGTTGAAGCAGCAAGGCGGATCAAAGGTTCGACTACTCAGAAACAACAGCGGAGAGTAGCTGGGAGCCAGGAGGCGCATTGTAGCTGGAGCGAAAGATTGAAGACTCAGCAAAGGCGAAGAGTTGCAGTGTTCACAAAGGCTTCGACGAGGACGTCGAAGGGATAAGTGGGGGAGAATGTCATGGACAAACTTTGAAACAGGATGTTTGATGTAATGCTTATATCTGTCCGTGTCTGTTGGCATGTTCATGCCTTGTACAGCGTGTAGAGGGACAGCCGAAGGCTTATAAGTCCCATTTTAGTTGGGTGGTGGCCTCTTTAGGCTTGTAAATAAAGGTTGTGTCATGTGGACACGTGCGAGAGTTTTTCGGTCTATAATGGACCATTTTACCCTTTGTTGTGCCACTGTTCAGAGCTTGTAAAGTCTGTTTGTAATTTGCATTGTCTATGAAGTGTTTTTCGGACATGTTTGCTTGTGGATCCCGATTGAGGCGTTCTCTCTAATCCGTTCTCTCTTTTGGTGGTCCTAAGGGACAATGGGAGGCTTCGGGGAGGCTGACCTTTGCGGACGGACACGCAAGGGTGCCGCACGGCTTAGGCAAAACCAACTAAGTCCGTGTCAAGATGTTGGCTAAAGGTCTTTATAGTACTGTACGTGGGTCAGTCGTACGCGGGTTGGCGTGGTAGACATGTCAAATAGTGCCTTGGTACGGATTCTGACTTGACGTGTCTCAAGAGCGACTCTACCTCAGGATTCCTAAGATATGACGTGTCGAGCAATGTCCTAGTACGAATTCTGACTGTGACTGATAGCGTCGGACTTTGACGTGTCTTGGGCTAAAATATACCGTATCATGGTATGTCTCACTAGAGCTCAACCTCATGGGATGGGATCGATCATCGGTTACCCGGTTGTAAATTCTCCCATCTCAAGCGATGCTAAATGGTACCAACGACGATCGAAGATTGTGCGTTACCTTCGGCGGCCTTTCGGGGGCATCTGATCCTACAGCCTACCCATGATTTGGACTGTGTGTTACGTCAACTCGCATTCTATTCTCTATCTGTTTCTGTTTTTAGTGATGGTGGAATGGAAAGAGCGGGAGAGGGCAATGATTAGGACATAATGATGAGGAGGAGATCATGAACATTTTCGTTTGTTTATGCATTGTGTTATAGGGAGAGGAAACCAGCGCGAGACTAAGGTTCGTTTGATAACATATATATTTTTTTTTTGAAGAAAGATTTTGAGTGAACATGGATTGTTTTAAGTTCTCGGTAAACAATAGATAAAAATATTTTATTGTAAATATGTATATTGATATAAATATTATTTGGTAAAATTATATTTCAAAATAGAGTTTACTATTTAGAAACCCCTTTTTTACTATTTTGACAATCCCTTACTATTCATAATCCATTAAAAAGTAATAAAAATACTTTTTTTTATTATTCACAATCTTTCTAATTTTGATCCCCACATCTCATATGATTGTCGCTTGTGCACCTTGCCATCGATCGCTTCCCCTTAGCCTGTTACCCTAGCCCACTCATGGCCCACACTTTGACCTCACTTATTGTCCTGTCGATAGTTGCCTGCGAAGAAAAAGAAGAGGATGATGGCTAGGAGAAGGAAAAGGGAAAATAGGGAAGATTAAGAGAAGAAGAAGAAGAAGAGAGTTTTCATTTCATCTAGAAAGCGATAGGTTTGAAGAACTAAAAAAATTTAAAATTAGGCTATAAATGATAAAAAAAAATGATTTAATCTCCTTTCAAAAAGTCCATTAAATAGATGTGATAATTTTAATATTTATTAAAAAAGTGAATACATAGTTTATTTAAAAAAGAAAATGAATATATGTATTGTAACCGTTATTATTAAATATCTAATTTAATAGTAATATAACTATTCTCATTAAGATTCATAATTCATTATCATGAATTTCTTCATTTATTATGATTTAAATGATTTCAGTTTTTTATTCTTTATACATGAAATCATTATTATTAAATTAAATATTTAATATCATTAAAGTTCTTCATTATGGTCCAAACGTTACAAATTTGAATTAATTCTTGAACGTTATAAATTGGTGATAATAAATGTTCTTGATGGGAGAACATCTATATATATGAGAATTTTGGTCCCTGGGCTAAATTATCTCTTTGAAGCGAAAGGGTTTCCTACACTATCTAAAGCGAGAGTTTTGAGTCGAGAAGTACCAAAGTTCAAGAAGAAATCTCTGCAGAAATTCTTGGCTACAATGGCTGGAGGTACGCTATTTTGTTTCCGCATCAGTTTTTATTATGTTTCTATTATAATGATTTAGAAACACAAGTTGGTTTCAGTGATTTCTTACATTTGGTATCAGAGCCTTTTGACCTTTGCCTTGATACAAAATAGTTTTCATTTTTATGCGATGAAAATAATTTGATTTTGGTTTCTTCTTAGAAACTTCTTGATATATTTTGTTGAAAATCATGAGGAAATATTATTTTCAACATTTTTAGTCGGTAAAATACTCATATATGCATATTTAGTTATATAAAATTATGCTTATGAGTAAATTTTTTATGTTTAAAATGTCTAGTGATCCATATAATCTTAATTAATTAAGAATTAGTCATAGCATCCTTAATTAATTAAAATTATATATAAAGTTAAAATAAGGATCACATAAGTAATTAGACATCATATTGTGATTGATTATATTTCGTATAATAATTGTTATCCCACAGGATCTTTTATTATATTTAATATAATTAATTAGGATAAAATATCAGATTATTTTTATAATTTACCCACAAGGATTATGAATTAGAATATAATTTGATAGTTTTATCATAAAGACCATTTGAATTTATTTGAATTAAGAATTTAGCCCACAGGCAATTTTTATGTCATGAGATTCATATTTTTGGCATGTTTCACAATGGTAAAACATGTAATTTAGTCTATTAAGCTTCAAATTTTGACATAAGCATATTTGATTTTATGCAGTTTCTCAAACTGTTAATTTCTCTAATATTCGATGTGAAATTCCCGAATTAGTGGTGATAACTATAAGATATGGAAGGAGAGAGTTCTCCTCCATTTAGGGTGGATGAATATTGATTATGCTATTAGAAAAGACGAACCACCTATAGTCACTAATACTAGCACTCTAACTGAGATCACGTTATATGAGCGATGGGAGCGATCCAATCGGCTCAGCGTGATGTTTATCAAAACTAAGATAACTGCTAGTATACATGGTTCTGTTGACCAGCATGAAAATATCCGAGACTTGCTACAAGCTATTGATGAACAATTCGTCACTTCAGATAAGGCACTAGCAAGTACCCTTATAATGAAATTTTCATCCTTTAGACTCACTAACATAAAGGGTGTGCGTGAGCACATAATGCAAATGCGAGATATTGCGGCTCAACTTAAGAAACTTGAGGTTAATATGTCAGAATCCTTCCTGGTGCACTATATTCTGAACACCCTTCCACCTCAATATGACCCTTTTAAAATTTCATACAATACAAATAAGGACAAATAGTCAATCAATGAATTAATGACCATGTGTGTTCAAGAAGAAGAGAGGCTAGTGATGGAATTGGGTGAGAGTACATTGATAGTAACCACTCGTAGGAAGAACAAAACTGACAAACATCAAGCCAATCAAAAAGCTCATTAGCAGGGAAAAGGTAAAATACCACCCCAAGCTGATATCAAGAAAGAAGCAAGGTGTTTCTTTTGTAAAAAAGGGACACATGAAGAAGGAATGCACGAAATTCCAAAAATGACTTGAAAAGAAAGGTAAACCAACCTCATATGTGTGTTATGAATCTAATATGGTCAAAGTTAATATTAACACCTCGTGGATTGACTCTGGATCAATAATCCATATTGCAAACTCTTTGCAGGGTATGCAAAACCTAAGGAAGCCAGTGGGAAGTGAGCAAAGCATCTTATTAGGAAATAAGATGGGCTCACATGTGGAAGCAATTGGAACATGCATTTTAACTTTAAATAGTGGTTTTATTTTAAAATTGGAAAGGACATTTTATGTACCAAGTTTCTCATGAAACTTAATTTCTGTTTCCAGACTCGTACCATTTGGGTATTCTTTTAATTTTAAAGACACATCATTTCATTTATTATATAAATCTGATTATGTTGGGAATGGTATTTTGTCTGACGGTCTTTACCGTATTTTATTACAAAATGATAATACTCAAAGTTCAATGCATGTTCACGCTGGCATTAAGAGGTGTAATATTAATGAGGACTCCTCTATATTATGACATCAGAGATTATGACATATCTCCATAGAGAGAATTAAAAGATTAGTTAAAGATGGGGTACTTAATACTCTTGATTTTACTAATTTTAAGACTTGTGTGGACTATATTAAGGGAAAACAAACCAATAAGTCTAAAAAGGGTGCTAATAGAAGTTCAGACTTATTAGAGATAATTCATATTGATATATGTTGTCCAGACATGGACATACATGGTCAGAAATACTTCATCTCCTTTATAGATAATTACTCACGATATATGTATATATATTTGCTTCATAATAAAAATGAAGCATTGGATGCCTTCAAAGTCTTTAAGGCTGAAGTTGAGAACCAATGTGGCAAGCAAATTAAAATTGTGAGATCAGATAGGGGTAGAGAATATTATGGTAGATATATTAAAAATGGATAAGCACCTAGTCCTTTTGCTAAGTTTCTTCAAGAACATGGGATTGTTGCCCAATACACTATACCTTGTTCTCCAAACCAGAATGGTGTTGCAGAAAGAAGAAACTGAACATTATTAGACATGATGCGGAGTATGCTTAGCAACTCCAATCTTCCAAAATTTTTGTGGACTTAAGCACTAAAGACGACTGTGTATATATTAAACTAAGTTCCAACCAAGGCTGTCCACAAGACACCATTTGAATTATGGAAAGGTTGGAAACCGAGTTTGCGACATATGCGCGTTTGAGGATGTCCATCTGAAGTCAGGATATATAATCCACAATAGAAGAAACTGGACCCAAGGACTATTAGTGGGTATTCCATTGGATATGCTGAAAAGTCCAAAGGTTACAGATTCTATTGTCCATCTCACACAACTAGGATTGTGGAATCAAGAAACGCTAAATTTCTTGAGGATGATGTGATTAGTGGGAGCGATCATTTCAGGAACATAGTTTCCGCACATGATCATATAGAATCTCAACCTTCTACATTAAATGATAGATTGGTTATAGTTCATAGCACTCCTCAAGTACAAACTAATGCTGAAAACCAATCATTGAAATTCCATAAGTTGTTGATAGTATTCTAATAGATCAAGTAGTTCAGGAATTACAACAAGCTCCTGAACAACTAGTTGAACCACAAGTTCCTCAATGAACCATTGGTATAACATTAAGAAGATCTACTAGAAATAAAAGATCAATAATTCCTAGTGATTATGTTGTATATCTACAAGAATCTGATTATAATATTGGAGCAAAAAATGATCCTGAATTATTTTCACAAGCCATGAGTTGCAAAAAGTCAAATTTGTGGCATGATGCCATGAAAGAAGAGATGAATTCCATGATGAGCAATGGAGTCTGGGATCTTGTAGAGTTGCCTAATGAACCAAAGGCTATTGGTTGCAAATGGGTCTTTAAAACTAAGAAAGATTTGTTCGGCAACATTGAGAGATACAAGGCAAGACTTGTTGCAAAGAGATTTACTCAAAAAGAGGGAATCGATTAGACGGAGACGTTTTCTCCTATATCTAAGAAAGATTCTCTACGTATAATTTTGGTATTAGTTGCTCATTTTGACCTTGAATTGCAACAAATGGATGTGGAAACAGCATTTCTTAATGGAGATATAGAGGAAGAGGTTTATATGAAACAACCTGAAGGTTTCTCCTCTAGTGTTGGTGAACACTTGGTTTGCAAGCTTAGGAAGTCTATATACGGCTTAAAACAAGCCTCCCGCCAATGGTATTTTAAATTTCATGAAGTGATTTCTTCATTCGGATTTGTTGAAAATCCCATGGATCAATGCATATACTAGAAGGTTAGTGGGAGTAAAATATGTTTCCTTGTTTTATACGTAGATGATATTTTGCTTGCAACCAACGATAAGGGTTTGCTGCATGAAGTGAAACAATTCATTTCTAAAAATTTTGACATGAAGGATATGGGTGATGCATCTTATGTCATTGGTATTAAGATCCATAGAGATAAACATCGAGGCATTTTAGGTCTATCACAAGAAACCTATATCGATAAACTTTTAGAAAGATTTCGGATGAAGGATTGTTCACCAAGTGTTGCTCCCATAGTGAAAGGTGATAGGTTCAATTTGAACCAATGTCCAAAGAACAACTTTGAAAGGGAATCAATGAAAAACATCCCATATGCTTCTGTCATAGGAAGCCTTATGTATGCTCAGGTATGTACTAGACCTTATATTACATTTATTGTGGGGATGCTAGGTCAATATCAGAGTAATCCAGGTATGGACCACTGGAGAGCTGCAAAGAAAGTGATGAGGTATCTACAAGGAACCAAAGATTACATGCTTATGTATAGACATACAAACAATCTGGATGTGATTGGTTACTCAAATTCAGACTTCGCCGGTTGTGTTGATTCTCGTAAATCAACATTAGGATATATTTTTATTATGGCCGATGGAGCTATTTCTTGGAAAAGAGCTAAGCAGACCTTGACTGCTACTTCTACCATGGAAGTTGAGTTTGTCTCCTGTTTTGAGGCTACTTCACATGGTGTATGGATTAAGAGTTTCATTTCTGGGCTTAGAATCATGGATTCTATTTCTAAGTCATTAAGAATTTTCTGTGACAATTCAGCTGTTGTCTTTATGGCTAAAAACAATAAAAGTGGAAGTCGAAGTAAACACATCGATGTTAAGTATTTAGCCATAAGAGAACGTGTAAGAGAAAAGAAAGTGGTCATTGAGCATATTAGTACTGAATTAATAATTGCTGATCCTTTGACCAAAGGCATGCCACCTCTGAAATTCAAGGATCATGTAGAGAAAATGAGACTTGGTTCCACTTTGTAATGATATTGAAACTCTTATATATTGTGAAATTTTCTCAATCATGTGCATATTATTTTGAGAAAATATATTGTTATTGGACCAAGAATAAACATAAGGTTTATTCATTAAGCAATATTGTCACATTAAGATTAAGAAACTAAATACATCGTTATACATGGATGATAATACTCGCTCTTAGAGGACTTATCGCTATGATTCATGTATTTATTTCGTAAGAAAGTTGTTCGAGAAAGATTAATTCAAATTATTAAGATAAACGTATGGACGAAGTGGGAGAATGTTACCGTTATTATTAAATATCTAATTTAATAGTAATATAATTGTTCTCATTAAGATTCATAATTCATTATCATGAATTTCTTCATTTATTATGATTTAAATGATTTCAGTTTTTTATTCTTTATATATGAAACCGTTATTATTAAAATAAATATTTAATATAATTAAAGTTCTTCATTATGGTCCAAACGTTACAAATTTGAATTAATTCTTGAACGTTATAAATTGGTGATAATAAATGTTCTTGATGGGATTTGAATTAATTCTTGAATATTATAAATCAATAAACGTTATAAATTGGTGATATATGAGGATTTTGGTCCCTGGGCTAAATTATCTTTTTGAAGCGAAAGGGTTTTCTACACCATCTAAAGCGAGAGTTTTGAGCCGAGAAGTACCAAAGTTCAAGAAGAAACCTCTGCAGAAATTCTTGGCGACAATGGTTGGAGATACACTATTTTGTTTCTACAACAGTTTTTATTGTGTTTCTATTATAATGATTTAGAAACATAAGTTGAATTAAATGATTTTTCTAACATGTATTATTATAAAAAGAAATTTATATTATGGTGCCGAGAATCCGAAGCTGTCTTTTTGACATATTTATTTTCCCCCTCTGTTTTATTTTTCCAACAGAACGGGAGAGACTTTGTGGTCCTTTTTTTTTTCTTTCTTTTATTGCTTTTTTTTTTTGTGTGTGTTTGGTTTTGATTTAGCCAACATCAGAAATCGGATAAATCTACCGCCAGTAGGTTGTGTACGAGTGTTTTGAAGCTATATGCAGCGTGACATAGGCTACCTACCACCATATTGTCACACGAATGAGTTGGACGCCAAAGGACTTGTCGAGTTTTATATTCTGAAGAGAGATTCCATTTTTTTTTTGTTTTAGGTCGAGGAGTGATAAATGTCATCCTACGCTACTAAGACTCTCCTCCAGGGACGGACGAGGGTTGGTTCTTCTTTTTTGAGATCCATGTTAATTTTCTAGCAATCGTGGCAAATTTTTAGAATGCAAAAAATATTATATGTAAAATCGGATTGTAATTACTGGTGATTTATACTATCGATCTGATTTTTTGCTGTCGATTACGTTTAAGTTTTATACATTTCCTGTTTAACTTATCTTTTATATAAGAAAGATATCGATATTTATAAACTGTTTCTATATCTATTTGTTAGTTATGATTTTTGGTAAGAATATATTATGTTGTCTGTATAATAATAATAATAGTAATAATAATAATAATAATAATAATAATAATAATAATAATAATAATAATAATCACAGAACGAGACAACAATTTACGTGGTTCGGCAATTTTTTTTGCCTACATCCACGGAAGGTGTGCAACCAACAAAATCCTCCGCATCCCGTTACAGCAAACACGCGCACTAGGACCCACCGACATTTATTTACAACGCAGACGTGTGCCAGGGAATCATGTTTGGGAACAGCAGTTGCAAAGATCGTGTATATATATATATATATATATATATATATATATATATATATATATATATAGCCTGCAGCCAAAGCGAGCGGGTATCGATCAGCTCCGGACGTACCGAGTCTCGGAGATTAAACTAAGCTCCTGCTAAAACTACACCCGCGCTATTCCCAACGAAATCGTATACCATTTTACCTTCGTCGATCGATGATATTAGTCGTCGGCTGTGGTCCTCCGGTTGGTGGTTAACTTCGTCCCTTCTCCTGTTCCGTCACAAGATCGAAGGCCACGCACGCTTTCGCTCTTCACCTGATGTGATTGAAACTGCTAAAAGGTCCTGCGTTCCCGGACTTTGCTGCAGGCTTTGCTGCTTCAGGAGTTCCGAATACGTTCCAAAATCTGAGCGTTTCGTCTCCCGCCGCAGATGCGACGGTGCACCCATCCGGGCTCTGCAATTTAACAAGAACCCATCAGCGATCGAACGTGGCCACAGCACCTCGCTCCCTGAACAGAAGCATCATCCCTACCTGGGCCATGAATAACACTCGAGATGTATGACCTGTGAGCTCAGCAATCCTAACCATGGAAGGGTACTTCCACAAGGTCAGTTGATTCTGAGTGAATCCGTGAGAGCTGAGCAATTCGCGCTCCTTCTTGTTCCACAGCAGGGAACAGACCTGAGATCCGGTGTCCACAGAATTCAGGCAGGCACCCGTGTGCGTGTTCCAGAACTTGATGCACCTGTCGCCTCCACCCCCGCCGGACGCAAGCAAATTGCTCTGGAACGGGCACCAGGCAAGAGCTTTCACAGCAGCCATGTGATCATCCAACCTGTGGAACCATTGGTTTTGACCCCGAGGTGGGTTTGCGGAGGCCATGGATACGTCCCATATGTGCACGAGGTTGTCATTGCCTCCGCTCGCCAGTTGCTGCCCTGAGCCCGACCACTTCAGCCCGCACACCTCTTGTTGGTGGCCTCGATAAGTTTGCACGACATGAGACCTCACTCTAACGTCGTTGTTGACGATCTTTCCGTCCATCCCTCCCGTGCTCAGAATGTTATTGTTCCAAGCGAGAGAACCGACTCTAGATCCATGTACTCCTCTCAGAGTCCTCAACTGCAGTGGAATAGGCCAAGAGCAGCACGTTAGGGTGAAACCGGTTGCTGAACTAGAGAGAAGGAGAAGGAGAAGGAGAAGATAAAAAAGAGGGGAAATTGCATCGGTAACTAGAGAGAAGGAGAGGAGAGAAGATGCAGCGCTAACCAAACGATTGGAGGCGGAGTCCCACAGTTGGACGTCCGAAGAATTCAAGCCCACGGCGATGTGTCGCCCGTCGGGAGCCCAGCTGACGCTGGTGACGGGGCCAGCATCATCATCCACAGTCACAAGCTCAGAGGTAGACCCATCCGAAGCATCCCAAAGGTACACAGTGTTCCCGAGGGCGATCGACAACACGTTGCCGCTTCCCCAGTCCAGCAGATTCAAGTAGTAGTCATCCACGATGTCCGGCGCATCCAGGGTCCTGTCGGCCGACTGAAGAGGGTTTTTTTTGTTTTTGGCCAAGACCGGTAAGTAAGAGACGCAAGAAATAACTTAGCAGTGAGAAATAGGTGAGAAGGAAGAGCAGGAGCTGCCTACCTGTGGAATGTATCTCCGCTGCTTCGCTGGCTTAGCATGATGAGGGGAAACCGCGTCAGCTTCTTGGAAGAAAGGTCGCGATGGTTCTGGTGGTTTGCTGTGGAAAGCCAGAATTCTGGTTCTGTTCTTGAGAAGGTTCTCGGCAAGAAGCTTCCTGTAGGCCTCTTTGGAGGGGGAAGCCGGAACTGCGTTCTCCTTCTCTTTCCTGGTTTGGGTGAGCAGGTAGTACGCCACGTCCATATCCATGGCTGACCGATCCGGAATGAATCTGTCACCCTGCGATTTAAGGCATCACGAAATAAGAGGATCCAGTAATGCCAGAGAAATTTCATGAAGAAAGAGCCAAATCAACGAGCATCAAAAGAGCATGAAGATTCAGAATCATCTACCAAAATAAACAAGATCCGTGTGACGGAAACATCAGCCGAGAACCCTAGATGGGGTCTTTACCATCGGAAGGGAGAACAAGTTTAGAAAGAGGAAGAAAGATACAAATCCTAGATCCGGACAGAACAAAGAACCCTAATTTCTCAAAGATTCCGACGGTGGTGGCAAGCGCAGAAGAATCCAAGAAACATTACAGCGAACCGAACCCAGACATTCCCATGAAACCAAGATCAGAAACTACATAAAGAACTGAAAAACAAACCAACCGACCGACCAAGAAACAAACAAATAATAGAAGAACATGGCTTACGCTCTGCCTCCAAGATGGATTCCTGGAGGTGGTGTGCATCGAAGGCAGGAAAGGCCTGGATGGGACGTCTTGGAGAGGGCGACGAGATGACATTCGACGCTTCTCTGAAGAAATAGAAGAAGAGGAGCTCCCTGCATCCATGGTATTAGAAAATCCAAGAAAAGATGTAAAGCAAAGAAACAAATCGGATTGGACGAAAGAACAAATTGAAACCCTGCAATCCACAACCACGGTCAGAGATCAAATTATATAACAGAAACAAGCAATAGTGTCGATATTCAAGAAGAACGAGAATCAATCAGACACGGCGCTTTTCTTTCGAGCAGGGTGGTCAAGATGGCTTTGCAGAGCGGAGGAGGAGTAAAGAAGAGCCGAGCCCTCCCCCTTCCTTTCCTTCTTCTTTCTCCTTCCTTTCACACACACACACACACGCAGAGAGAAATTGTCTGCGAAATCGAGAGAGGAGACAGAGATGATTGTGTCGCGGAGCGCGTCGATGTATGTTTTGTTGGATGGAGAAATCTCAGAGGGCAACCTCCCGTCGGCGTATATAAAAGAGAGAGGAGGAGGAGGATTCGATTCGTGTTCGTTGCTTCTTTGGGGGGCGAATACAGAACTCCCAACGGCTAGTTTCTCTTTTTAAATTAAACAGCTGGCGGGCGGAACACAACTCGCTCGATGGCCGTTGGAGAACGAGACACAATTCGCTCGATGTCGGTTTTATAGTATCAATCGATACAATGTGTCTCCATCATTATTATGTATTGATGATTATGCACACGTAATTTAAAGATTGATTTAGCTTTAAGTAGCAGTGTTGTCAACCATGTCGCTTTGGCCGAGTGGTTAAGGCGTGTGCCTGCTAAGTACATGGGGTTTCCCCGCGAGAGTTCGAATCTCTCAGGCGACGATTCATTTTTATTACTACTCCTTTTTGTTTATTCATTTAAAACCCGTAATGTCATTAATGGACGATGAGGCCGAAGAGCGGGGGAGTTTTGGGGGACTTGTTCTTTCCAAAGCCCATGGGCCGACTGACTTTATGGGAGCCTCGCTGCCGAATCCAGATCTGGATTCCCAAGGGGGGCAGCAAAAGAAAGACGCGACCACAGCGGGGAGAGAGGAAAGAAGCCGGAGTCGTCTTCTCCATCCATCCAATCCGATCCCCGAGATGATACTGGCCGTTCTCTTCACCAACACCGACGGCAACATCCTCGTCGAGCGGTACGTCCCCCATCTTCTTCCTGCCCTCGATTCCTTCGACTCGGTCAACACCTTTCCTCCGATTCCTTCGTGATCCGTCATAAACGCACGAAAATCCATCGATTTCGTGCGGAGATTTCTCGATTTTTTTCGTTTTACTTTGCCTTTCTTATCGTATTATTTTTTTCCCCCTTCGCCGGTGGGTTCCTCGATGTTCTTAGAGTCTCTCAGGTCGAGGTCTCCAGTTATGTGTGTGGTCATTCTGGGTCGTAGATGTCCCATATTCTCTATTCCTTTCCCTTCTTCATGTAGGCTTTAGTTATTTGTCGGACTACATAAGATTTCGTTAGATCTACTGCTTAAACTTGTACCGCTGGGGGAGATATCAGTAACGGTGCCGAGAAACTGGAGACAAGAATACTGAAGGTATAATCACATAAATATGGTACTCAGAATTAATTCTATCGTACAGTGTACATTTGGGGCATGTTAATTCAGTGCTTTCTTGTTGATGCCAATGTTAGGAAGTCATATTTATAGGGAAGGACGGGTAGTCATATTTGAGATCTTTATAATTCCCGTTCACATTGCCATGGCTTTTCAGGTGACCAGTACTAACATCCCTTATCCAATCTGTCAATTTTTGGTCCCTTTATTTTCTCTTTATCCAATTGTTCACCTAGAAGCTCCATCTGTTACGGCCCGTGCTTATGATCTTGGTTTGTGCTTCATAGAATCTTAAATTTAATTGGCTGAAGAGGAAAAGATCAGAGAGTGCAGGCAAGAATTGTAAATTTTATGATAAAAGAAAAACAGATAAGAAAAATAAGGCAATTTGGGGATCTAATATGAAATATCAGACATTAAAACTGCCAATTTCTTTGGTGTGCTTTCCCTTCTATACGTTCATTACATATCCAGAACATCATTATCACTACTGATTTTAGTGTTTGTGTTTTGTCCACTTTTTTGGATGCCTTTTGTATTGATGAATATTACTTCCTAACAGCACTTGTCATTTCCAGAATCCTTTTATATGCTAAATTGCAGTGGTAGATTAGGAACTCTCACTAATTCTAGATGAAATAGGGTTTAACTGGTCATAGGATTCTGTGTAGCCTTTAGTGTTTTCTGGAATTTATCCTATGCTTCATATTGCGAGGAAGTCTTTTTGTTGCATACCTTCATTGCAGGATGGCATATATTGTATGAACATGAAGCCTATGTGTGAATTGAAGGTTGCCAATAAATTGTATTGGCAATTCACATTAACTCTTTTTCTTGGAATCAACGATTTAAAAAGGCGCTCGAGCGCTCGCCTAGGCGCTCGGGCGAGGCGAGGCTAGGCCCGAGTGCCTCGCTAATCTCCCAGGCGGCGCGCTTCAAACAAGCGCCGCCTGGGCCCTCGCCCGAGCCCAGGCGCTGGGCGCTTCGGGCGAGCGCCTGGGTTAACCAAGGTGACCGAACCAGGATTTTAGGTCTGGTTCGGTCCTGGTTCGGTCTCCGATGGTTAGTTGGTTCAATCGAACCAACTAAAACTGATGTAAGTGACAACCGAACCCTAACCCTCGCCGCTGCCGCTCCCGATCCCGATCCCGCAAATGCTACCGCTGTCGCTGCTCGCAAATGCTACCGCTGTCGCCGCTCACCGCTGTCGCTGCTCGCAAACGTTGCTGCCATCGCCGCTCGCGCCTCTCGCTGCTTGCCGCTCCTGCTCCCGTTGTCGTCGCTCGCAAACGCTGCCACTGTCGCCGCTCGCGCCTCCCGCTGCTTGCCGCTCCCGTTGCCACTGTCGTCGCTCGCCGTTGTTGGTTCCTCTTTTCTCAGTCAGCAGGCTCAACACCCCTTTACACTTCCTTTTAACAGTATACGTATACTGTATACTGTTAATATTATTAAGTTTATTTGAAATGATTAATTTTCAATACTGTTAATAGATTAATAATATATTATTGTGATTTTATATCTTAGATTTTCTTAATTTAATAATATATTTTTATTTAAAATTTTAAATAATTATATTTATTAATTATATTATATATTTTTATATTTTAGCGCCTCGTTTTGCTCGGGCGAGCGCCTAGCGCCTCGGGCGTTTTTGGACCTTGGCGCCTTTTGGCGCCTAGCGCTTTTTAAATCACTGCTTAGAATGGTAAATTGACCTGGAAACAGTCAGGTGACCCTTCCAGTTATAAATGCCTAAACTGGTTTACTAATATCATCTGGCCGTAGTGTGAGAAGAGACTGAGGGGATCAATTTGAACTCGATTGGAACTGATTAGGGCGAGTTGCTGCATGGGGAGATCAGGTCTCTAGAGTTTGGAGAGGCCGCCAGAGTTGTGTTGATTGTCCTTTTCTCCTTATTCATTTTCTCTCTCTTTTCTTTATTCCTGTCTTTTGTTTCTACACCTATTTTGGTAAAATGGTATTTGATGAAATGCCATGAGCTATGGTTGTTGCCAGCCAGCACAAGCATGTGCCATAGGAAAAGCATGAAGTGTGTTACCTGGAACCTGTTGCTATGAAGGAGACAGCTTCTGGGAAGTTCTTCGTCCTAAGAAACAATATATTCGAATATGCACTTTTGTTGGTATGGAGGCATACATTCTGGATTTGATGGAAAATCTATAATCATAGTTAACTTAAAGGTAGAACATGAAAATTATTATTCTCCTCAAATGTCTGACACTTTTAGCTAAAATAAGGGCATACACATAATTCAGGACCTCACGTATGTTTTACTTGACCTGTTTGTCAATTAATTAAAATGAGGAGGGACAGCTTAAGCAGTTTAACTGGACTGTTGTGTATTTGTTCTTCTCACATTTTTAACTGTCATTGAGTATCAATTTAGCAGTGTCAGAGTAAGGTATTGAACTGGTAGACTCTCTATAGTGTTTTCATTAGTATAGAGTACACATGATGCGTCTAACAGTTTCAACTTTTCTGCAGATTCCATGGAGTTCCTGCAGAGGAACGACTTCATTGGCGGTCTTTCCTAGTAAAATTAGGAGCAGACAATCTTAAAGGAACTAAAAATGAAGAACTTCTTGTTGCTTCTCACAAGTACGTAAATGCTTCATGAATCATGAGATGTGTGATGAATAAAAATGGTTTCATATAATTCTTCTGTTTTTCTTTGAATTGATTGAATATTTCTTAAAATTAAGTGTGAATGAAAATTTTAGATGCTTTACTCTTTAATTAGTTTCTGTTTTATAGGATAATCTGATTCGTATGTTATATCTAAAACTGTGGTTTTCAGATGAAGAACTTCATGTACATTCTTCCGTTGACTTGATTTCTATTGTCGATCAGAGATCTCATATATCATTCGTCACTTTATGTAAATATTATGGAGCTGATGTTATTTAAAGATCTCATATCTTAGTTCTTCACTTAGTATAATAAATACCATGGAGCTGATGTAACTGTATTAAGCTGTCTACGGGTTCTCTATGGTCCTGAGCTAAATTCAAAGGAGTTAAAAGGTCACTTAGTTAAGAAGCTTTGAGAATGAGGCTTAGGCCACCAAGCAATATAGTTAGATTCGAAATTTAAATGTATGCAGCCTTATCCTCATTTAGAGGAGAAGCTGTTGCCATAATATGAAGCAATGATGCCCAATTTAAATTGCACAAGACCCACCCTGTTTTTAATTATGAGGATTTTAAGGTATGTCCTAAAAGAATTCCTCCAGATTTTGTTGATAGGATATATATAGTGCTTTCTAAGAAGCTTTGTCCGAGTTCTGTTGGAGTACACAGCTGATGTTCAGAAAGACATGCATAATTATAAAACCATCCTGATTTTGCAGTTCTTATTTCTATATATCACCTATTATCACTTGACTTACTTAAAAGGCTGCTGTTGAATTTGGTTGCTTGTTTTAGTTTGTTTTATATTGATGTATAGCACAAAATAATAAATTTTGTATGTCTCTCCTGAAATTTTGTTAGTTCTTAGCACTCTTGATATCGAAGTATTTGGTGTTCTTCACAGTTGGGAAATTTCCATAATGTTGGTACCTCACTTTCCTACATTGGATCTTTCATTAAAAATAACCACCCTGTATGTTCACTTATATTTTGTATGACAGGGTTATCAATCTTTTCATCTCGAAGTTAAAATCATAACTATTTCGTGAAAAATTCAGTTCTTTCATCTTACGCTTCAGAATACTGTAGCCTAATGTGTTTTTGAGTTGTTTGCCAAGGTTTTGATCTGGAAGGTAATATAATCTTTGTTCAATACAATCTGGTAACCATTTTTTAGTATTCTTTCCATCATAGGCTCGGAGTGTACGGTTGATTGCACTTAAGTATATTTCTGTGTCCTACATACTGTTGTGTATAATTTCTAGTTATGTTGCCCTTTCTCCACAAATTCAGCTTTCATCTTTTCAGGTCTGTGTTTGTTGTCTATACAATACTTGGTGATGTCTGCATATATGTGGTTGGCAAGGATGAATATGATGAACTTGCTTGTGAGTATGCAAATAATTCAATGTGCTTTTGAATTATGGTAAACCTATCAGTAGCTGTTATAAATATTCTCTTGTGTTTGATTTCATCCAGTGGCAGAACTAATTTTTGTTATCACATCATCGGTCAAGGATGTATGTGGAAAACCTCCAACAGAACGGCTGTTCCTCGACCACTATGGGAAGATATGCCTGTGTTTGGACGAGATCATCTGGAAGGTAGGGTAGCGTTCAGATTATCTTGTTTCTCATTGTCCGTCCAGAAAAGAAAAAAAAAAGAGAAATTAAGAAAAGAAAGGCTAAAGAGAGGTTTAGAGACCATTTAGAAAAAAGATTAGGGTGTAAAGTCAATGTCATGATGACCTTCCCAGTCCTTTTCTTTAGTTATTAAGCAGTGGTATTGTGGTTTTATGTTAACAAAATTTCTGTAGGTAAAACTAGCAAGAAGACATGCACGGTTTACATGTATTAGTGAGTTCAATTTATCAGGAAGTGAAAGTTGCTTTGCAGTGGAATTCAAGAAATACCTGTTTTCTAACTTTTCGATTTGCCTATGATTAATCTTTAGGGGATGCTGGAGAACACTGACAAGGATAGGATCCGAAGGTTGATAAGGTTAAAAGCTCCTACTGATGCTTGATTGGAGTTATCTTGTCCTAGATGTGTGACTTGGATAATTATTCGTTCTTTGCCATTAATTGCTGTTGTATGTTGTGAATCATTTGTAATCTGGTGAGAAAAGCAAGCATGAAACTTCCAGTTGTAGGATATATACACTTTTGAATGATTTTTCTGAAATGTTTTATGGACTGCTGCGTGGTCTCGTTGATGTTGCTGAGATAATGGTCACTCGCACTTTGTCCAGCGGCTCTCGTCAGTTGATTGGCCATTTTTTTATTCGCTAGATGCTAACTGCAGTTTCCATCATTTTTTATTATTGTTGTTGTTGTTGTTCGCTAGATGCTAACTGCAGTTGAAAGGACTGCAGTTTACATCCATTCATATCTTCCTGTAATTGCATCGAACAATGAAATTGTATCGAGTTTGAGGTAATCATGTGATTTCAGTTCAGCTTTCATATGCAGATTATTTGAGTTGGTACACTATATCTGGAAACCAGCCCATATAAACTACGACAGAAAGGATAAGATAGAGCTTCAAAAGCTAAATCTACTGTAGCTACATATTATACAGAAAAGCATGATAGAAAACGATGAAGAAATTGCTAAGAAATAGTAAATCAAAGAGAAGAAAGGTCTAATATTTAAGAAAATAACACGTTGTAAAAGATCCTGAGGAAAAGGCAACGGTGTAAAACAGCACAAAATCGTAATTACAAAAATGAACAGCACCAAAAAATAATGTAATAATTGTTTTTCTCACCGGTTGCAAAGATCCACGTGGGTCTCGCTTTGCTTCCAGATCCGTGCCACGTCGAGTGGATCATCAGGATCATGACATCCTTCCCTCGCGTTCTAGAGAGTTAAACGGGAACAGATTCCGACGGCCCAATCCATCCTGAAGCTTCAGGAGAGCGAGGCCATTCCAAAACCCTCGCCTCGCTCTTTCTCTCTCTCTCTCTCTCTCTCTCTCGTATGATAAAACCCCGTCGCCATGTGTTGTTGGTCGTCGATCGAGTTTGCTCTCTGCGAAAGCAAAAGCCTTATCCACCCTCAAATCTACATACCCTGCTCCCTCTATCCTCGAGCGGTGGCAGCTTAGCTCCATTCTATTCTTCCTCTCCCCATCCAAAGTGCAGGTTGGTGTCATTCTCGTCTTCCCCTCCTCCGTTTTAATCTTTCTGTAAAAATAATGCGTCTAGGTTTCGATCGATTTCTGTGGGTCAGAGGTGGGATTTTGGTAACGGCTCGTGGGTGTGCGTCAGCACGGTGTTAGAATTTTAAGAATCACACATATATAATTAAATATATTAAATTATTATTATGATTAATCAAAATTAAAATGATCTAATTAAAATAAAATTATTTAATTAAAAAATATAATTATTATAAAAATTAATTGTGGGGATACCATCAGACATATTTCTAACTTAATAATGAGATAAGTTAAGAATATAAAACTCTTGAGACATAATTACATATTTATCAATTATGAATATAATCATAATTATATATTCATGACTATAAATAAGATTATGATCCCTAGTTGTAGTATCTAATTAAGTTTCTCTTTACCTGTAAAAGAGAAATCTAAAGTTCTTAAGGATACTCTGCAATTGAAAGACCAAATTATCGATTAATTCAAAAAATATTCTAATGGATTCGGTACTGGTAATATGTTTCTTAAATGTTGTAGAATTTTATGCATATTATAGTGGATTTAATAAGTTTTATGGAAACATTCTAAAACCATTATTTTGGATCTATAAAGTATGTTTGAACCAAAAATTTGATTTTGATTCTATAAAACAATTGTTTGATCCATATTTGATATGTTAAAGAACCAACAATTGGTATCAGAGCCATCGTATAATGATTGTTGAACATCTAGGCTTATTTTTCATATGTTTTAATAATGTTTTCATCAATATTTTGGAGTGATTTGGTTCTATCATCGTTGGGAAAAATGATGGTTTTATGTAATCATGCTATATAATACTTCACATTTAGTTCAGTGCCTTTTTCTGATGTTAAAGATCCATATTTTGAGATGTCTTTTTCTCTTCGTGTCTTTTCCTTTTCATCAGTATACAAATTCATTTTTGCACTAAGGCATAAATTTCCTAAATTTTCTTTGAATTTTATATAAATTTAATTAATAATAATATTATTGTAATATTATGATGGTTTAATTATGTTGTTGCAATATGCAAATTTAATTAACAATAATATTTTTATAATATTATATTGGTTTAAACATAATATTGATTCTATAAAGTTGTTTGTTGACATAAATTGAATGATTTACAAGCATTAAATATTTTAGTCAACAAATTAAGATAAAACCAATTTGACTAATATGGTTAAAATTTAATTAGTGATTGTTTAATATTAGATTGAGTAATTTAATGCATGAAGTTATCAAATTGATCTCTCATATATAATATTTATCATGAAAATATTAAATGTAGTGTGTATTTACATCTATACGGTAATTACTCGACCCAAATGAAGGTTAATAACTGGCAGGATTTTATACATACCTGTAATGGTAAACACGTGAAAATTATAAAGTTATACATGTAAATGATAAATCAATCAAAAGATAGGTTTATCATTTGAAATGTCTTATTATCAGTGTTTGATCATTACAACAAGACTACCATTAGCAATTAATATTAAAGTCCAAAGATAAGATATTAACGTTGTACTTGGTACCTAGAGATGGGTTATATCATTATTTGAATTTACTTAAGTTTATGGTAATATATATGAGCATAATTTCTGGTTATCTATTGTTCTCTTGTTTAAGTTCTCTTGCAACAATATTTGCTAACCTCAGTTCTGTATCGATTCTAAACGAAACTAAATTTAAGGGCAAGAAAAGAAAATACAAATCTAAAAAGAATAAGGTTGATAAGGGTCCAGTACAGAAGAAACAAAATAAGGATCATACTTGTTTTTTCTGTAAGAAATCTGGGCATTTAAAGGACTGTGCCAAATATCATGCTTGGCGTGCTAAAAAGGATACATTCCTTACTTTGGTTTGTTCTGAAGTCAATTTAACTTCAGTACCTAGAAACACTAGGTGGTTAGACTCCGGTGTAACTACTAACATCAGTGTTTCAAAGCAGGGTTGCTTGAGCTACCGAAAACCCAATGATGTTGAGAGATATATTTATGTGGGAGACGAAAAATCGGTAGATGTGGAAGCTATAGGCACATTTAGATTGTTATTGTGTACCAGATGTTATTTGGATTTGAAAGACACTTTTATTGTATCATCATTTAGACGGAACTTAATTTTTGTTTCTTATTTGGACAAATCTGGTTATTCTTGTTTATTTGGAAACAATAAGTTTACTTTGTCTTTAAATTCAAATGTAATTGGAACTAGTTCACTTATAGCTTATGATAATATATATTTACTTGATACTATAGCATCCTATCATGAATCCCTGAATGCGGAATTGTAATTTACTAAACATAAAATTAAAAATTCTGGTGTATTATGGCATAAACGTTTGGTTCACATCTCTAGAAATAAAGTTGAAAAACTTAAGTCAGAAGGGATTCTTGATCCCATTGGCTTATCAGGTTTAGATGTTTATGTTGAATGCATTAAAGGTAAACAAACCAAACCTAAGAGATCAGGTGCATATAGAGCTACGAACGTCTTAGAATTGATACATACAGATATTTGTGGGTCATTTCCTATACCTTCATGGAATGGTCAACAATACTTCATATCACTCATAGACGATTACTCTAGATATTGATACATGTATCTAATACATGAAAAATCTTAGTCTTTGGATGTGTTCAAAGCATTTAAAGCTAAAGTTGAAAATCAACTTTGCAAAAGGATAAAAAGCGTCAGATATGTCCGTGGAGTGGAATATTATGATAGAAATGACGGCTCAGGTGAATAACATCTAAGACCATTTTCTTTATACCTAGAGGAGTGTAGAATTGTCCCTCAATATACAATGCTAGGGTTACCTAGCATGAATGGTGTAGTTAAAAGACGAAACCACATACTTAAGGACACGGTAAGAAGTATGATTTCTCAATCTACTTTGCCATAGTCACTCTAAGGAGAAGCAATAAAAACTACAACTTGCATTATTAATAGAGTACCAACTAAAGCAACTATAAAAACACCTTATGAGTTTTGGACTGAGAGAAAACCTAGTCTAAAACACTTTCGTATATGGGGTTGTCCAACTGAGGCAAGGCCTTACCGGCCTAATGAAAAGAAATTGGAACTCCAAACAGTGAGTAGTTACTTTATTGGTTATTCTAAGCGAACTAAGGGGTATAAATTTTACGATCCCAAATCAAGAAATATTTTTTAGATGGGTATTGCTACATTCTTCGAGGATATTAAGTTTGGGGGGAGAAATAAGGTTAAAGACTTTACCTTTGAGGAAGAATTGATTCAGTATGATCCAATTCATATAGTTGCCACTGATGTGACAAATTCAGTACCTCAAATGGATATAGTCATTTCAACTCTCATACAGTACGAGGAAATTGTTCATGAAGAACAAACTTAACATCCTCAAGAATCCATGCTGCAAGAGCCAACACCTTTGCGACAATCCACTAGGGAAAGGAAGAGTGCCATTTCGAATGATTATATGGTATTTCTCCAGGAACTTGAAGAAAGTAATGGTATAATGGAAGATGATCCAATCAACTTCCGTCAAGCCATAGAGGATTCCAATTCAGATAAGTGGATTCAAGTACTGAATCAAGAGTATAAGTCCATGCAAGACAATAAAGTTTGGAAACTTGTTCCGTTACCAGAAGTTGTGAAACCCATTAGTTGTAAATAGATTTTGAAAACCAAAAGGGATTATAATGGTAATGTGGAGAGGTATAAGACACATCTTGTGGCAAAGGGCTATACTCAAAAGGAAAGAATTGACTTTAAAGAGACCTCTCCGGTTTCAATGAAGGACTCTTTTAACGAAGGACTTTAAAGGGATTGACATGTAGGATTGCAAATCAGGAGACACTCCTATCGCAAAGGGAGACAAGTTCAATCTTAATCAGTGCCCTAAAGGAAATCTAGAAAATCAAGAAATGCATAAGATTCCCTATGCATCAGCTGTAGGGAGTCTAATGTATGCACAGGTTTGTACGTGTCCGGATATAACGTATATTATTGGAATGTTAGGCAGATATTTAAGCAATCCTGGAATGGATCATTGGAAGGCAGCTAAAAGAGTTATAAGATATTTAAAGAGGACAAAAGATTATATGCTCACATATAGGAGATCAGATAATTTGGAGATCATTGGGTATTCTGATTCCGATTTTGTTGGATGCCAAGACAGTAGGAAATCCACCTCAGGCTACATTTATATGTTGGCTAGTGGGGCGATTTCTTGGCATAGTGCCAAGCAATCTCTTATTACTTCTTCCATCATAGTAGCGGAATTTGTAGCATGTTTTGAGGCATCAAATCATGGAATTTGGCTAAAAAATTCTGTCACAGGGCTGCAAATAATATAAGAGATTGAAAGACTACTAAAGATATACTGTGATAACAAATCAGCTGTTTTATACTCCAACAACAATAGGAGCTCGACTAAGTCAAAGTACATTGACATCAAGTTCCTAGTTGTGAAAGAAAGGGTACAAAGTAAATAAATTTCTATAGAACATTTAGGAATAAACTTTATGTTGACAGATCCTCTCACAAAAGGTGTACCACCCAAAGTCTTTCATGAGTATACTGCTCATATGGGTATATCAGAATTTGAGGAAACTTCAGTTTAGTGGGAGTCTGTCATATGTTTGTTATATGTTATATGCTAGATTTTGTATTTGTACAGATATTTTCTGATCAGAAATAAAGCTTCAGTTTATTATACTTTGTATACTACGGCTATTAAAGTTATTAATGATCTCATAAAGATAAAGTTGGACCAGTTAAAAATTGACATGTACATATCACATTCATGTAATTTTTATGCTACACATTTCATAATTGATCTATGTCATTTGGTTATGTTAATATTAGTGATCATTGATGGGTTTAGGTATAATTGATATAGCAAATATCGCTTTGGTCCTATATTAATATGGTCAATGGACGAGATTGTTCTGTTTAATAATGACAATAATTTTGAGCCCATAAAGTATAGCACATTTATAAGGATACATATGTGACTAAGTGGGAGATTGTTAGAATTTTAAGGGTCACACATGTATAATTGAATATGTTAAGCTATTATTTTGATTAGTCAAAATTTAAAGTGATCTAATTAAAGTAAAGTTATTTGGCTAAGGGACATAATTATTATGAAAATTAATTGTGTGGATACCATCAGTTATATTTCTAACTTAATGACGAGATAAGTTAGGAATATGAAACTCTTGAAGCATAATTACATATTCATCAATTATGAATATAATCATAATTGTAGATTCATCAGTTATGATTATAAATAAGGTTATAGTCCCCGATTGCAGTATCTAATGAAGTTTCTCTTCACTCGTAAAGGAGAAATCTAAAGTTTCTAAGGATACTATGCAATTGGAAGACCAAATGCGTGTTAATATGTTTCTTACTTGTTGTATGATTTTATGTATATTATAATGGATATTAAAGTTTTATAGAAATATTCTAAAACTATTGTTTTGGATCTATAAAATATGTTTTGAACCAAAAATTCGGTTTTGATTCTATAAAATAATTATTTGATCCATGTTTCTATGTTTGTGTTTTTTATGCGCAAAGATTCTTCTTTTTCCTGGTAATTCGATTTTGTTTTGTAATTTATCTGAGATCTGTTCCGAATTGTGTCCACGAACAATCGAAGAATATGGAAATAGTAAAGAGTTTCACCTAGAATGGGTGGGGGGCTGCGACCATGGTTGAACAGTTGAGTGTATTTTTATGCTTTATTTTCAATAAGTTCCAAAATACGGAATTTTAGAGTTTATGGTCTCAAAAAGCTTATTATTATTTTTTTGCTAATTTAGCTTGTTGTTGAATTGTCATGTCACTTTCGATCTGCGTGCTGTTAAACCCCTACTATTCTTTGAATGTCTTGTTTCTCGCTCGGTGAAAGTCACTCGCTGTAGCTACTCCGAGCAATCTCCTGCAGACACTGGAACTGTTTTATTCGTCGGAAAGGTCCACATACTAGAATCTGGATGTACAATCCTAGTTTTCTTGAAATGAGAATGAAAAATCCCATATGCAGAGTACTTGTTGTCAGTTTGATGTTTGACTGAAGCTATTATCGGTTGTTAAGGGCATTGTTCGATGGCTTTGAAATGACTATACTGTTCATGTAAACTTGAGAACTTACTTTAATGGAGGAAAAGCCCAAAGAGGACTTATGATGCGACCAAGCTGCAATCTGCTGATCTTAATTCTCACCTTGTTGTTTGTATTTTATTTTACAATATTTTAAGATTCCGGATTTATTTGTAAATGCCTATAAATTCACAGATTGGAGGAGTCTGCAGAATTCTTTGATGAGAGTTGTTAGCTATTCTGGGGGGTGACAATGCGACTTACAAATTGTTCTGTTTTGTTTCTAGGTGATAATATGTTTCACTCATTTTGTTGACAGGAAATGGCTTCTACTTTCAGCACCATGTCCACGATTGGCTCTTTGAGTGCTACTAATTGTCTTAGTGCCAATAAAGCCTCTGTTGAGAAGTTCTCTTCTCTTTCTTCCGTATCTTCCAATTCACTGAGCAGCGGAAGGCAGAACTTGAAAATGCAAAAAAGGTGCAATTCTAGGATCAGAGCTATGGCCAAAGAGTTACACTTCAATAAGGATGTCTCTACCATTAAGAAGCTACAGGTAAGCATTTAAAAGAAACTCCCACAAGTTTGTGAAGTTGTATGAAGAAGATTTTGATTTTAGCATCAGTGCCTTATTGACTCTTATTCCAAATGTTGTTGTTACAGACTGGTGTCAATAAGCTTGCAGACCTCGTTGGGGTCACTCTCGGTCCGAAGGGTAGAAATGTTGTTTTGGAGAGCAAATATGGATCACCAAATATGCCAAAGAGGTACCTAATTATCAGAGTATTTATCCAAAGTTTATCTTGATTTATTTCTACTTAAGGATTGACATGAAAGTTCTATGCGATTTGACTCAAGAAAACTGATGTAGTATTTAAAAACAAAAGGATTGACAAGAACACTTACAAGATGCCAAATGCACATACTCTCTATATTTCTTACTTCATGAACTACAGTCCTATTTATAGGACCTAGTGACAATCACCCTATAACTACTAGATTGAGGTAGTTATTGAAAGCACCCTATAACTACTAGATCATGATTGAGGTGGTTATTGAAATCATCATGTTCTTTGTTACCAAAACATATCACTTTATGTTACAAACGGAACGGATAAACATGTTTTTACCTTTAGTAGTATTTGAAGTTTCTGATTGGCTAATAGATGCGTTGACCTGATCTGTTAATGTGGGTTGGTTCTTTGTTAGTTATTGTCCCATGTTGTCTGGTTGCATGAACCCTACTTACTAAATCTGGTGCATTTAGGTCGAATTAGAAGATCCTGTTGAGAACATCGGAGCTAAGTTAGTAAGGCAAGCTGCTGCAAAGACAAATGATCTCGCTGGGGATGGAACTACTACTTCCGTCGTTCTTGCTCAAGGTTTGATTGCTGAGGGTGTTAAGGTTTGTGGAACATTACAGGCCATGCTACTCATTCTTCTGGTGTTTGTTCACAAATGAAACTTTTATCACCTGATAAGCGATAAACTTCTGATGTGTGCAGGTTGTTGCAGCAGGTTCCAATCCAATTCAGATTACGAGAGGGATTGAGAAAACAACCAAAGCCCTAGTGGCTGAACTGAAGCTAATGTCAAAAGAGGTATATTTAAGGTTCCCTTAGACATTTTTTTCAGATATGGTATTGTTTAAATATATTTTTTTCTTGATGACATGAGTTTTCTTTTCTTGTTTTAATTTTAGTAGTCATAAAAATGAGTGTAGTTATGTGACTTGCATGTCATCTTAATTCACAGATCGAAGACAGTGAGTTAGCTGATGTAGCTGCTGTAAGTGCTGGGAACAAGTATGAAATTGGAAACATGATTGCAGAGGCTATGATTGTTGCGAAAGTTGTGTTAACAAAAGAGACAACAACCATTGTTGGTGATGGTAGGTAGCACTCGGGAAGAAGTAAACAAATGGGTTGCACAAATACGTAATCTGATTGAGATTTGGTTTCTTGTCTTTCATGGTATGATCCAATGTATGTTACATACAAAGCTATGGACTGGTCTGAATGTTTGTCTTGGTTTTCAGGCTGCTGAGCAGGAGTATGAGAAGGAGAAGCTAAATGAGAGAATTGCAAAGCTTTCAGGTAATGTTCATTCTGAGCACTGATATATATTTTTAATGCTTTCAAGTGTCACTAACCACATGGGCATCATATTCTGGTTCTTGAACATGGACAGATTGTTGGGCTGGCAGCCCACAAATTCAGTCCATAGTGGGCTAGGGCAGTCTATAGCTCACTCCCTCTTAATCTAATCCTAATTAACATTAGGGGAGTATGGTGGCCACATTTTGGAGGCAGAAAAAGGCATAAATATGACAGTAATGTGGGAGAAGGGAATAACTACGGGATTCCAAAGAAAAGGAGGAAAACAAGACAAAAAAGGAAGAAAAAGAAAGGGAAGAAAATAAGAACAATGCAAAGAGACTGTTCTTAATCATTTAGCAGTGTTCTCATCTTAGGTTAGATCAAATCTATAGTAGACTCTTGCTGTGATTACTTAGGGAGGTTTTAGATATCGTGGACAATGATATGATCCTTGTATCCCAGTTATTCTCTTGTGATTGTTGCTAGGGTTTAGGGCAAGAGATTGAGATTTGTATATTCATTATTCTCATAGTGGATTATCTCTAGTTTGTCCCGTGGTTTTTACCCTTCACATTGAAGGGGTTTTCCACGTATATCTTGGTGTTCTATTTGATTGTGATTTCATTTAATTCCGCTACATATCATGGCCTACTAGTATTTGTTCATATACAAAAGTTATTCCGCTTTATATCCCCATCAACTAGTATCAGAGCAAGGGTTTTTGTGATTTAAATTTTGTATTTGAACATGGAGGCCAGTAATGTTTCTCGCATGATTAGTTTAAATTGAAACAATTGGATGATATGGAAACCAAGAATGGAAGATCTCTTGTATTGCAAAGATTTGTATGGACCTTTGTAGGGGGATAGTGCAAAACCCACAATTATGACAATGAGTGGAAGAGGTTAGATCGAAAAACAATTGGATTTATTCGATAGTGGCTTGATGATAGTGTCTTTTACCATGTTTCTACTGAAATTTCTGCATATTCTCTTTGGAAAAAGTTAGAAAGTCTCTATGAAAGAAAAACAGCTAGCAACAAAGCTTTTTTTATCAGAAAACTTGTGAACCTAAAATATAGAGAGGGTGCTTTTATTGCTGAACATTTAAATGAAATGCAAAGTATTACTAACCAGTTATCCTCTATGAAAATGTCTCTTGATGATGAGTTGCAGGCATTGTTACTTCTCAGTTCATTACTAGAAAGTTGGGAGACACCGGTAGTTTCCCTCAGTAATTCTGCGCCAGATGGTGTTGTCACTATGAGTCAAGTAACAAGCAGTTTGTTAAATGAGGAGTTGAGAAGAAAGAGTGAGTTCGGCAACATCTCAGAATGATTCACAGGCACTTATCTCAGAGAATAGAGGAAGGTCAAAGTCTAGAAGCAGTTCACGCATGGGTAGAAGCAAGTCAAGATCAAGAAAAGATATTGTTTGTTATAATTATGGTGAGAAAGGACATTACAAGAACCAATGTAAGCAACCTAAGAAGAACTAGAAAAAGGGAAAAGAAGTGGAGTCTATAGAGTCAAAAGATAATATCATGGCTATAATGTAGGGTAATGATTATTTGATTTTGTCTTCTTCTGATGATATTTTTTCTTGTGTGTGTCAGGATCTTGAGTGGGTGATTGACAAAGGTGTTTTTTATCATGCTACACCACGGAGGGAGTTTTTTGCTACAGGTCTGGAAATTTTGGTATTATCAAGATGGGCAACTATGGCACAGTAGACATCATAGGCATGGGTGATATCCATTTAAAGACCAACATTAGCTGCAAGTTGGTGCTTAAGAATGTGAGGCATGTAGTTGACTTGAGACTAAATTTAATTTCAGTTGGAAGGCTAGATGATGAAGACTATGATAGCAGGTTTCACAGAGGACAATGGAAACTCAGTAAGGGTTCTCTTGTTATAGCTAATGGAAAGAAATGTTATACTTTGTACATGTTGCAGACTAAAGCTTATAGTGAGCAGTTAAATGCTACAGAAAAAGACTTCAACATGGAGTTGTGGCATAGGCGACTGGGACACATGAGCGAGAAGGGGCTACAATCTCTTTCCAAGAGAGAGATATTACCAGACCTCAGAGGTATACATCTGAACCCTTGTATTGATTGTTTGACAGGTAAGCAACATAGAGTTTTATTTGCTAGTCCTATTTTGTCTAGAAAAATGCATGTCTTATACCGTGTTTATACAGATGTATGTGGTCTTTTGAGGACAAAAACTCATGGTGGATCTGTTGATGTTCTTGGTATAAGTGGTGCACTTTATTTTGTTACTTTTATAGATAATTTTTTCAGGAAAGTTTGGGCCTATGCTTTGAAAACTAAAGATCAGGTGATTAATATCTTCAAAGAGTTTCATGACATGGTTGAAAGGGAGACAGAAAGGAAATTGAAATGCATAAGATCAGATAATGGTGGTGAGTATACATGATTGTTTAATGACTATTGCAGGTCACATGGGATCCAACATGAGATGACAGTTCCTGGTACACCTCAGCATAATGCAATTGCAGAGAGGATGAATCGCACCATCATAAAAAAGATCAGATGTATTCTTTCACAGGCCAAGCTACCCAAAAGGTTTTGGGATAAGGCTTTGAGGACTGCAGTTGATGTGATCAACTTATCACCATGTACAGCCCTAGATGGTGATGTTGCAGAGCATGTATGGTCAGGGAAAGATGTTTCCTACAAGCATTTGAGAGTGTTTGGTTGTCGTGCATTTGCACATATTCCAGATAATGAGAGGTCCAAGCTAGATGGTAAGTCTAAACAATGTATTTTTCTTGGCTACTCACATGATCATTTTGGTTACAGGCTTTGGGATCCAGAAAAGCGGAAGATGTTTAGAAGCAGAGATGTAGTCTTCTTTGAGGATCAAACCTTTGAGGATTTGAAGAAGAAGAAGGCACCAGCCAATACTTCTACAGAAGGATTAGCAGATTGTGACCCAATTACTCCTCCAGTATATCAGGGTGATGGGGGAGATGTGCAGGAAGATGGTGTAGAGCCTGATGTTGATCTACTTGCAGGACATGTTGAGTAAGAAGAAGTAGGAGAGCAAGTTCCAACAGAACCTGAGTTGAGAAGATCTTCTAGACAACGTCAAACTTCCAGAAGATACTCTATATATGAGTATGTGATGCTTACTGATGCAGGTGAACCAGAGAGTTACCAAAAAACAGTTGAAAGTGAGCAGAAAGAGAAGTGGTTAGTTGCTATGCAGGAAGAGATAGATGCTCTTCAAAAAAATCACACTTATAATTTGGTGCTACTACCAAATAGAATGAAGGCCTTGAAGAACAAGTGGGTATTCATGTTGAAGACTCAAGAATATTGTTCTCAACCAAAGTACAAAACTAGATTGGTTGTGAAAGGCTTTGGTCAAAAGAAAGGTATTGACTTTGAAGAGATTTTTTCTCCTATTACTAAAATGTCTTCTATTCGTATTGCTTTAGGTATTGCTGCTAGCCAGGACTTGGAGGTTGAGCAGTTAGATGTGAAGACAGCTTTCCTTCATGGAGATTTGGAGGAGAAAATTTATATGGAGCAACTAGAAGGCTTCAAAGTTAAAGGTAAAGAGAACTTTATCTGCAAATTGAAGAAGAGCTTGTATGGGCTAAAGCAAGCTCCAAGAGAGTGGTACAGAAAGTTTGATTCATTTATGATAGAAAATGAATACAAAAGAACGACTTCAGATCATTGTGTGTACATCAAATGGTTTGGTGAGGATTTTATTATTCTCTTACTTTATGTTGATGACATGTTTATTCTTGGAAAAGATATGTCTAAAATTGACAGATTAAAGAAGGAACTGAGTGAGTCTTTTGCAATGAATGACATGGGGCCAGCAAAACAAATATTAGGTATGTAGATTTCCCGTGATAGAAAAAATAAGAAGATTTGGTTGTCACAGGAGAAATACATTGAGAAGGTATTGGAAAGATTCAGTATAAGCAATGCAAAATTAGTTGGTTCTCCTCTTGCAGGTCACTTCAAGTTGTGCTCAGAACAGAGTCCGTTAAGTGATGAGGAGAAGGAGAAAATGCAAAAGGTTCCTTATGCTTCAACAGTTGGAAGTTTAATATATGCAATGGTATGTATGAGGCCAGACATCGTATATGCAGTTGGTGTTACGAGCAGATTTCTTGCAAATCCAGACAAAGAGCACTCGGTAGCAGTGAAGTGGATTTTTAGATATCTCAGAGGGAGCTCTAAGGTTTGTGTAAGTTTTGGAGGTGGACCACATGTGTTGACAGGTTACACAGATGCAGATATAGCAAGAGATATAGATACGAGAAAGTCTACTTCAGGTTATGTACTTACTTTTGCAGGGGGAGAGCTGTGTCATGGCAATCCAGGTTGCAAAGGTGTATTGCTCTCTCCATCATAGAAGCAGAATATATTGCTACTACAGAGGTATGCAAAGAAATGTTATGGATGAAAGAATTCTTACAAGAATTGGGGCTGAAACAGAAAAATTATGTGGTGCATTGTGATAGTCAAAGTGTCATCCATTTGTGTGAGAACCAAATGTTTCATTCCAAGTCAAAGCATATAGATGTCAGATACCACTGGATTCGAAATGTATTTGAAGAGAAGCAGTTGCAGCTTCAGAAAATTCATACAGATGACAACGGAGTAGACATATTAACAAAAACTTTACTAAAAGAAAGATATGAGATATGCCGACGGTTGATCGGCATGGCTTCACATTGAGGAGTCATGGGACAACCTCCCTTATGGGCTGAAGGGGGAGGTTGTTGGGTTAGCAGCCCACAAATTCAGCCCATAATGGGCTTAGGTAGCCCACAGCTCACCCCCTCTTAAACTAACCCTAATTAACATTAGGGGGGTGTGGTGGTTACGTTTTAGAGGCAGAAAAAGACATAAATAGGGCAGCAATGTGGGAGAAGGGAATAGCCACGGGATTCCAAAGAAAAGGAGGAAAACAAGACAGAAAAGGAAGAGAAAGAAAGGGAAGAAAATAAAGACAACGTAGAGAGAGTGTTCTCAATCATCTAATAGTGTTCTTATCTCAGGTTAGATCAAATCTACAGTAGACTCTTACTGTGATTACTTGTGGATGTTTTAGATATCGTGGACAGTGACGTGATCCTTGTATCCCAGTTGTTCTCTTATGATTGTTGCTAGGGTTTAGGGCAAGAGATTGAGATTTGTATATTCATTATTCTCATAGTGAATTATCTCTAGTTTGTCCCGTGGTTTTTACTCTTCACATTGAAAGGGTTTTTCACGTATATCTTGGTGTTCTATTTTATTGTGATTTCATTTAATTCCGTTACATATCATGGCCTGCTAGTATTTGTTCATATACAAAAGTTATTTTATTTTATATCTCCATCATAAATTGGGGCATGACTGACTGAAATGAAAGAGAAATATTTTTGACCTTTTGTGATATTCTTCAGCTGCTGTTGAGGAAGGTATCGTTGTTGGTGGTGGCTGCACCCTTTTGAGACTGGCAGCAAAGGTTGATGCCATCAAGGAGACTCTTGAAAACGATGAACAAAAAGGTTGATATGATATGCAGATGATTTCTTGATCAATTTTGCATGACCTTTTGCTCAAAGATATTCAAGTATTATAAACATCTAATGCGGCAAAGGAAGTGCATGGCGAGCGATTCCTTTATTAAATAAAGCACTATTTTGCATATGTTTTGGTTCCAGGATATGGGTATTAATTAGATGATGCAGCTGCGGGATGGAGTTTGGTTTTTATTTTTTGTAAGTTAGATCTGCTGCGCTCGAGCAACATGTTGTATCGATATTTGCTGTGAAATTGACATGAATCAGATGCATATGGTGTTGTCATCAACCAAATAAATTATTGGGGTTGACATGTGGGCTACATTATTCATTCGCTGCAGCGGCCTTGTGAACATATAATAAATACCGGCTATGGCATACCTATTAGCTCATCTACGTGGAACGAGCCAACATTTAATTAATGTAGGAGGAAGGGGGAATTAATATTGCCTTGTATAACGTGATCATGAATCCTTTTATCCGTATGATGTTGTCATTAATATTGCTCTTCTCTTCTTGGCTTGATCGAAACCCCCCACCCACATCCAATCGAAATCCATCCATCCATCCATCGTTGCTCTTTCTGCTTGTAATTGTGGAAACGACAACCACTGTCATCTAATATTCACCAACGGAGGAGATGTTCATCGTACGACAACAGGTGGTTGGAATTTTGTGTGCCGCTACGCTACATATCGCATCGGTTGATTCATGGAAGAAGACAGCTGAGAGAGAGAGAGAGAGAGAGAGAGAGAATGGAGGGTTGATTCATGGTCTCAGCAGGACTACCAAAGCGTTTGGCTTGAGCATCGAGGAGTTAAAAATGGGATACACACAAAGCCGTAGCCTTCTTCCTTCTCCTGACTCCTCCTCACCATTCTCCGAGTCACAAAAACACATGGCATCGCAAAATAAACGTTTGACTCCTCTTGCACATCTTGATTACTAAATTACTAGTAAAACTCTGAGCAAACCGTGGAGGAAGAGACTGTGGAAGAAGAAGAAGAAGGTAAAGGCTTTTTGCAGACACGGCTCAGACGATGTACCTGCTCTAACTAACAGTTCGAAAGCTTGTGTTCCGCAGCCTTCTGTCCTATCCTCCCATCATTCCGATGCTCTCTCTTCCCCTCTTTTTGATCCACAGACCCCTCGTGTCAAATAAAACGTAAGAAAAACACCTATACCACTCCGCTCCCAGGATTCAGATTCAAACCGTGCAACCTGCACGCCATGGAAGGCTCGTCAAGATGATTACGAGCTTAGCTTTGTCCCACCTGTTTTGCCTACTCATAATTTAACGCTAACCTAACCTTAATCGGAACAATTCATCGCTCGTCCATTCCACCTTCCTGCCGAATAAAACATGTGTGACGGATCCAAGGCCACGTCTCCACCCGCCGCCGGTTTCGTTTCGTTCGAGAAGATGAGACTCATCGGGTCGGTTTCCAGCTCTGCCAGATCTGCGAAGAAGTCATCTGGGTGGCTCGATGCAGGGATCACGGCGGGCTTGCAACTCTGCTCGACTGCTCCATCGTATTCGTCACCCTCAGCCGGATGATGAACGCCCTTCTCTGCGACCTCTCCCTTTACGAAAAGAGCATCCGACCCGGTGGCCGTTTCCTTGGGCTCGTCTTCCTTTAGATCGTGGCCGGAGGTCTTGGAAGCTGAAGCGGCGTTCTTAGACGCTTGGGATCTTGTGGATCCAGCCAGAGAGTTGCGTTGGGTCGGCCATGGGTGGTTGTGCTCCGAGGTGTAGGTGATGACTAACATGTTAGGATTGGTAGGGCTGCGCTCCACTTGTTTCCGTGCGGTGCATCCTTTGGAGCTACTGCACCTGTAGTAACCCCTGAGGTAAACCAACAGCTTCGGTCAGCTACTAAGTTTTCACTCACAACACTAATATTAATTACACCGAGCGTGCAATCGGTTATAAAGATGGTCATATCACGTGTCTAATCATAAACATTCCGTGTTAATGCTTCAATGCGTCGTAAGGAAAGACGCAGAAAGCAAGCAGATTAGATAGACTGAAAGCAAACACACACACACACACTCACACTCATGATTTAGGGTTTCATGTTAGGATGAGAAAAAAAGAAATACCTAGGATAAGGAGAGCCCTTGATTGGCTTCTGGCCATACTTCCTCCAAGCCCATAGATCGTAAGGAACAACCTCTCCGCTGTGTCTATTGGTTGCCGCTGTAGGGGCTGGAATGCATACCACCTTTTTCACTTGGTTCTTCCTGATAAAGAAGCAAGTCCTATTACTTGTTGGAAAACAGCAACATATTTCTCGAGGAATAAGCAGCAGCTAATCGATGAGTAAAGATTCTCAAAAATAGTGATCTATATCTATCTATATAATGTATACATGGGCTGTCGAACCTCCGTTTGATGCCGAGCGTTCTAGTGGATGAGATCCGCACACCACCATCGTCCACGGAGCATCCTACCGCTGCACCATCACTCGCCTTCGTCATCTCCCCGATGAGTACCGCGGTTGGCACGATGGCATTTGGAGGGAGAGGGGAACCCTTGGCTCCTCCTGACGACACCCGGAACGCCCTGTGGTTGATATCACATGCCTTTATAATCTCCTCGCTCATCCGCAACTTGCGGGATACGATCATCCCACCTCCACCACCATCGCTACTCTCTATTGCCACCTCGATCTGCCCTCCGCCGCTGTGGAGGAGAGGATCACGATGACACCCAAAGGGATCTCCCAAGTTGTTGATCCTGTCCCCGGGCGAGGGCAAGACCGTGGCCTCCGATGGCAGTTTCTGGTCGCTGACCGGGAACTCAGCAGCACCCGAAGCTCCAGCAAACCCGCCGGAGCGGACTATGTCGGCAAGATCTCCCTGATCACTCTCCATTCTTTGCCAGGAATAGTCAAACATGTATTCAGATCTTTGATGTTTTTTTGGCAAAGAGTGTTGCAGCGAAGGTGTAGCCTATTGCCGAAATCTTTCCTGCTGTTCTGGGAAGGACGGAGGGAGGGGATGGGAAGAAAATTGTGCGGCGAGGGAGGAGTGAGACGAGAGAACTCTTCTTCAACCCCAAGAAAAATAGTGTGCGCAAGGGGACAAATGGATGTGTGCGTGTGTGCGTCGAGGAGAGAGAGAGAGGGTAGTATATTTTTATTCGTGGAAGACGCTGACTTTTTAATGGAATAGACTTGTCCATACGCAACTGAGGACGGACACAGAAGAGAAACACGTGTGTCTGTGCACGTCTCTGTGTGTGTGTGTGAGAGAGAGAGAGAGAGAGAGAGAGAGGGACCGGAAGCAAGCGGCGATCATATTCTGTAGTTTGAGTTGTAGGTGTCCGATCCATCCATCCGTCCATCCAAATTGGGTGCCGGATTTCGTCTGATCGTGCCTCGTAGTCTCCGTCAAATTTCTTTTTTTTTTGTTTTCCCTGTTAGATTATTACGTAGTTCTATTTAATTAGATAATATATATTATAGATATGATTAACTAACTAATAAAAAAAAATTATATTATAATAGGATTATTAAGAGGATACTGTTGATTGAAGGAACTCTCCTAAAAACTTATTCTAGACCATCTGCTCTTGCTTATAAATAGACAAAACTTCTATGGGCTATATATACATATTTCCACACAATTGAGAGATTATAGTTTTTCTCTCTATTTTTCTAATCCATCAATTTAAGTGGTTCTGCGAAAGGATAGGAAGAAAAGAGAATGAGAGTCTAGTTTTTCTTACAGATTGATATGTCAGATACGATGATAGTGCACATGTAAATCAGATAAGATTTATTCTTCTGAACAACAACGAAAGGTATGCATCGTAATATTGTTTAGATCCATTATTATTTGATTTCAAATTCTGACATAAAAGTTTCTTCACATTACAGATAGCATGATTACATATTTTATACTAACAATTGGTATCATAACAGTGATTTTTGAAATCAAATACTTTTGGATCTATTTGTTAGCATCTTTCGCTTATGAAATAATATTAATTGATTTTTGTTTACGATGCATGAATGATTCATCGGATATTATTGATTTGTTTTTTCTATATGATTTGCTCTATTGCTAATTATGAGCCATGTACGATTTCTTATGTTTGATCGATGGATTTATTATTTACTATCAATGATATATGTTGATCGCCTGTTTAGTTGTTGACAGTCGTTGAATGGTTGTGTACAGAGATTGCAGCCCGTAGCTGCATACCGACAACAATCGCTATGTTGATCTACTTGCGAGAGGCGACTGCACCATGCAGCGCGTATCGCAACAGCAACAACGGCCATTAGCAGCCGCTAGGTGGCCAGTCACGTGCCACGGTGGCTACGTATCATGGCACCCACATGCAGTTGACGGCCACGCAAGCAACGACCGCACCGCATGTGAACATGGTGGCCATAGAAAGTGACGGCTACACCCTGTGTGAAGTCGGCCGCCGCCATCACACGTAATGGTGGCGCCCGCTTACGGAAGGGCAGTGGTCGCAAATGGTGGCAATCGCACTATGCAACGGTTGCCCCCGTGGGCAAAGGGCAGTAGCGATAGCCCCGTGAGGGCATAGGCCACACTTAGGTGGTAGACGCGAGCAGGCACAGGTCACGCCGTGGCGGCAACACCAGCTATAGTCGTGCGCAGGCGACGACGATGTAGGGAAGATTATGGCTTTTTCTTGGAAAAGGATATTTTTGCCCTTCAGAAATGAAAGAATTCCATAGCCTGTCCTTTTATTTACTTTCTATAAATGTTCTTCATAATTGAAATTTTCCTGACATGTCCTTTTGATAGTTCTACCCTTCATGAATCTCATAATTCCGATCTATGTCTTGTCAACAAAATTATAGTTTTATCTTTGGATCAATTCTTATTGATTGACTTAATTGGGTTGATGTTTAGTTCAATTCTGGACTTATCTAATTAAATAAGACTGATTGTCATAATGGTTCTTTTATAGTATTCTCATATAAATTATTGATTGCATGTTGTAAATAAAATCCAATTATTGTTCTTGGATATTTATTTGATTATTCATATGCATATATTTAAAATTATGAAATAATAGTTATCTTTCACATAAGGCTCTTCATGATTTATGTGTTATCATGATTATAGTTATTATATGAGTTTTCTTTATGTTGATCAATATTCAATAATTATTATGGCTGTTATTCTATTATTGATTTATGTGTTATCATGATTCTAGTTTTCTTTATGTTGATCAATCGTCGTGCGCAGGCGACATTAGCATAGGGAAGATTTGGGCTTTTTCTTGGAAGGATATTTTTGCCTTTCAGAAATGAAAGAATTCGGAGCATGTCCTTTTATTTACTTTCCATAAATGCTCTTCATAATTGAAATTTTATTGACATATGCTTTTGATAGTTCTACCTTTCATGAATCTCGTAATTTCGATCTATGCCTTGTCAACAAAATTACAGTTTTATCTTCGGATCAATTATTATCGATTGACTTAATTGGGTTGATGTTTAGTTTAATTTTGGGTTTATCCAATTAAATAAAATTGATTGTCATAATGGTTCTTTTATAGTTTTCTCATATAAATTATTGATTGCATGTTGTAAATAAAATCCAATTATTGTTTTTAGATATTTATTTGGTTATTCATATGTATATATTTAAAATTATGAAATAATAGTTATCTTTCACATAAGGCTCTTCATGATTTATGTGTTATTATGATTATATTTATTATATGAGTTTTCTTTATGTTGATCAATATTCAATAATTATTATGGTTGTTATTCTATTATTGAACTTTTCAAGCACGAAATAAGATAAAAAAATTTATGAATATTATTTGTAATTTATCTTCATAAGTTTTATCTATAATTGTCAAAGTAGTATGGGATGATAGACTCATGAGATGTAAATTATAATAAATGTATTATCATTTATAGGACATTTTAGATTGTATTTTATATTTTTATATTGGTCTTACAACCACCAAAGTAACCTGGACCAATAATTTATAAAATATATTATGAAATTAGTCTACATTAAATAAAATAATATTCATAATGACAGCATAAATCAGAATAAAAAAAATTTAATGAATAGTATTTATAATTTATCTTTCTAAATAGCTTGTGATGGTAGGCTTATGAGATATGAATTACAATAAAATTCTTATCATTTATGGGATATTTTAGACTATATTTTATCTTTTTGTATTAATTTTGCAGTTACTAAAGTGACCTAGACCAATAATCTATAAAATAAACTATGAAATTGATCCTCATTGATATTAAATAAAATAATATTCATAATGATACATATAATTAGGTGATTTAGATAATCCCAAAGGAAAATCTATTTCAAATAATTATATAATGGAATATGATGATACTGTTTTGGATATCCTTGCAGTTTAGTATTGTGTACCTAAAGGTAACACTACTATTCCATAAGGATGGTATCGATCTTGAGTGAATACTGGATATATCAATATATTATCTTTGGGTGAAATATAGATGATATCAATAGTTCAACATATTTTGAAAACTCAAAACATTAATGTTATATTATTATAGTGATACTTTCTTCATTATATTTTTATAAATATCCTTATATTTTGTGGAATAAATAGCTTGAGCATATACAAGTTGTATTGAGTGAGTGATACCTTGATCAGATTAATTGAATGGAAAATAGACTTAATTATTGAAAGTTCTGTAGAATAAATAATTGAGATGATTGATCGGGAAATATATAAAATACTTAATTTTATGATATTTAGACTTCAGTATAATTTACAACTAGCGCATGAGAATATCTAAGGATCAATTTAAATTTTCTGATAAGTCATTAGTTGATATCTTAACAAAAGAACTGACTAAAAATGATAGTATTTGATGAATTTAAGATTATATCCTTCATATAATTGACAAAGTTATAAACTCAAGACTTATAATATTTTGAGTATTACTCATAGCTAACAACACTAAAATAAAGAAGGAAATATGTAACACTAAAATAAAGATAAAATGTAAGTCAAATAAGTTTATAATTACTATATAAACTTATAAAAAAATATCTTCATAATAAAATATTTATTTTTTTAAGAAAAAAATTATGTGACGAAGATACAGATTTCCTTTAAGAAAATCTCACTTTTTCTTAGTTTTCCCGACTAAAACTCCTTCAAGAAAAACCTCACTTTTCCTTCGTTTTCCTCGGTTGGCACCCTCCGGAGGGACACCTCCAAAAAGTGGTGTGTTCAGTGTGTAATAGGATGAGAGAGAAGGGGAGGCAAGCAGCCGCATTTCTCGGCTTTGAATTGGTTCCTTTCTCTTGACGTAAATTCTACATCAACAGGAGAGGTGGGGGATGCAACCCATTCCTCCTCGCATCCCTGCTAGTGCTCGCAGGCAGAATTTGCCCCGTGTGGTCGGCTCTCCTCTTTTCAGCTCAACATGTTTCTACTTGAGCTGATGCCTAATCAAGACTGACAGAAGATTCAAGAGCATCGATTTTGCCTACACGGTAGATAGAGGCATTACGAGTGAGTTTCTATGGAGATCGAGTCCGAATTGCTGGTGCTGTTCTCGTGAATATTGGCTCCTATTTTACGTAATTAATTAGGCAGAGAATCTCGAGTGCATAAAGTGACAAGACTCGGATACAGTGTTTCAGGACAAATCATTATGAACAGGCTGTGCGAGTAGAAACCTCGTGTCCTGCAGCATTCCATGAATGCTATACACGTCTGTACTTTGTAAATACAAGACAAAGACTCGGCAATTTGAATTGAGTCTCTCCCTCCCTCCCTCTTCTTCTTCTTCCTCCTCCTCCCATTACTACTACCACAGAACTGAGTAAAATTATTCGAATGTCATTTTGCACAAGAAGAAATACGAAAGACGTGTAGCAAGCACCAAGTGATTTTGTTGCGTGTGGTGTGTCCGAAGCATGCTTTTCATCTGCCTAGATACTTTAGACCACCACCAAAGATCGAAAAGGAGGTTTCGGACATGTCTAAAGGTCGCGATGGACAAACACCAAAGGCTTCCCAGCGTAAGAGCGGTGAGGGGCAAAATAAGGACCGACGAAGTGGAGGGAGCTGAGCTTTCTCAAGGACTGCTTCTGATGCAACTTCAGGTCAAGTGTCTTTGTCCTTTCTATGCTTGTTAAAGCCGTGTTGAAGGTTAGTTCTATTTGTGAGGTTAATATTTTTGTTTGATGGGCATGAAAATGAGGTACTGCTCTCTCTTTCTCTCTCCGCCTCCACTGTTATCCGGGAATTGGACACCATTCGAAACACATCTTGTCTCCCGTTTCTCATTTATCACTCACGGTGGCCGCTCACATTCTCCCAAGTTCATATCCTTTCTGCTCGAATGATTCCATCTCTTTGCCAGATCTCTAGAGGGCAAAGAAGAGAGAGAGAGAGAGCGAGAGAGAGATGCATCATTTCACCAACCTCCGAACATGATCCACCTACTTCTTTTCCTCCTTGGTAGCTGTAGAGGGCGTAATTTACAGCTGCGTGATACAGAGAGAATTACTAGTTAAGAAACCCGGCAATATGATATGATTCCACCGATGTTAATGTTGGTGTACGTGTTGATGATGCATAAGCTTCTCCGATTGTAATTAAAGCCTCATCAGATGACTCGCATGATGTGCCATATTTCTCCACGTACGAAAAGTAATAGTTTCTCAAATGCTGGAGTAGCGTGCCGAGTCGAGGATCACAGTCCTGACTGATTCCAGAGTCCCAAAAAATACAGCTCTTAGATCGATGCCTGTAGATTGATTCGTTAGTTACGAGAACACACCACCACGTTGGTGCATGAACGAAAATTCCCACTAGGGAACACAACACCTCTATCTCTTTCTCCCTCCTCTCACGGGCTGCTGCTCTCCAAGAATTGGAATCAGAAGCATTCTTCCATTTACTCTTATACAAATGACCTGCTGCAGTGCTGTGCCAGGGCCCATATGCCTATGCGATCATTGAGTGCACATCCCGCCTTAATGCAGAAGACAGGCACGAGAAGGCTCAGAATCATCCTCCTTCCCATTGGATCGCAATGCATCTAATGCCAGAGTGCGTGATGATAAGCAGAGCAAACCATGGCATCCTCAGTTTCCGTAGTGTCGCTGGGCAAAGGGTTAATTTAAACTTACTGATTGTCCCACGAGATAATCGAGCGAGGAGTTTGGATAAGTCGACGAACTAAACTTCTACACCCATCGATCTCATCGATGAGCAATGACGTTTTAGCGAAGGAGGCGCTTGATGATTGTTGTCGTAGATGAGGTTTTAGTGAAGGAGCGAATGTGGTGATTCGCAAGTTCAGCCGGTTTGTCCGATGCCCGGTGGTCGGAGTTCATCATGGAAGAGAGGATGAAGAACGCAAAGAAGAGCATTGTTCGACGACGATCGTCACGCACTACTGTCGCATGATCATGACCATACGGATGACGATATGATAAGATGTATCAGGGGACGAAAGCAAAAGAAGGCAGCTGACACCTCTCTGACTCCCCTCCCTCCCTCCTTTTTCTTTCCTCCCTCCCGCAGCAGAATATAGTGCCGTCCCCCCCTCCCCCACTAAACACCAAAAGAAAAAAACTTTCCCAGATGGAATGATGGCTTCGGACGAGCAGCAATGCATGCAGCCGAGAGGCGGTGGGGAGGGAGGAAGAACATGGCCATGGACTGACACTTTCCTGTCGGGCAAAGCCTCGCCACACATGGATGCCAATTTGCAGAGCCGCAGGAGGCCACCCTGTAGCAAGTGACACCTGACATCATCACCATCGACAACACACAACGCTGCTGGCGTTGCCATGTCATTTTCCTATCGAGTTGGCATCACATGCATGAATTCCTCGAAACATATTCCAATCACATACTTTATCAGGTTCCGAGAGTACGTTTGTCTGTCGCGACTCTGAAGAAATCTTTGCGGCTCTCGAATATCTTTTTCTTCACACCATTCTTGTTCCTGCTATAGAACCAGCAGCATATTAGTCTCAACAAGTTGAATTCTAGTGATGATATCATTCCTAGGTGACAGCCGCATGTTAAAGGTATTCTTTTGTTACCCTCGGGGAACTATTTGTATGTATGAATCATAAATTACAGACCCACTCAGCCTTATCCAAAACATTTGACGGACCGCAAAGCCCATAGCGCACTTCCGTTACGAGGCCCGCGGGCTTTAATTTTCGTGACGAGCGTTCATGGGACTGGGCCGGCAATCCCATTCGCCGTGTCCAGGAGTACGGCTATCCTCTCCTCTCACCGTCTGCCGTGGCAGAAAGGAAGCGCAGCATCGCAGAAAGAAAAAGTCGTGGGGTTGGTTGGGTAAGGGCGGAAGTAGACACGCACATGGCGTCGGTGGTGAGGGGCGTCCTCCGCACGATCAAAGAGAAGGGCATCGGCGGTTTCTTCAAACATCTCCGCGACGAGGGTTACACGTCAGTCTTGTTCTCTTTCGAATCCATCACCTTGTTTCTTCTCTCTTCTGCGACCTAGCAAGGGTGATTTCTCGGGTAGGAACCCTAAAAGGGCCATTCTTGGATGCTCCTACGTTATCGTCTTGGATGCTCATACTTTGATCAGATCCATTCTTGCATCTGTATCGTCTTTAAATCGAGGCGTATCTATGTTCATGCGATAAATCTTAGTTCTCAATTAGGCACTCTCTTTTCATCGTATAATACGCCCAATTTGCAGAAAAGAAGATGCAAGTGGTCTTGTGTGTATGCTTAGGTTAGCAAGAGTCTTCCTATTGCACTGCTGCAAATTGGCTCCCTTGATTTTCTAGGTTGATGCTGAAATTATTTACTGATTTCATTTTCTCCATCAGCACAATCCTGGATAACATACGCCTACCTCTAATGGAAACTCGACCGATTTCTCTAGTTGACCCAAATTGTTTAGAGCTTTTGTTTGCAAACGTTCAGCAGCATCGAACAAGATTATGCATCTTCCTCCATGGATGGATGGACTATCATGCATATATTGCTAGGTTTCTTTCCTAAAGGTTCACTCTGAAGCAATAACCTTATGTCTTCATGCTTTTTTGGAATTTTTTTTTCTTGCTATGCATACTTGATACTCAAGTTGCTATCAAAATTAACATGCTTTTATCATACAGTGATATCAAGCTGAGGTGGCAATTAGATAGAAAGAAATTCTTGTAGATGTTCTGGCAATTCCCTTTTTCTGATCATGTATGGAAGAAATATGACTCGATATAGCTATTCCTTGAAATTGCTAGTAATATGTGTTTCGTGGTCATCATAGTGTCGTAACTCAGGAATTCCCATGATAAACTATCTGGCCGTAGTCATGGAGGGTTAACTTTTGCATCTCCTTTGTTTTTTATTTCACATCTGCTTATGTAAATGTCTAACTTTCTTGTGATGTTTAGAAATAATTGCCGCTCAACATAGATATCCATTGAAATTGTCATTGTAATCAAACAACATAATGCCATATATTTCTTGTTTCTTTATGCATTTTGTGGTCAATAATGTCATATTTCAGGAATTACCACCATCATAAACTATCTGAATGTAGTCTGTGGAATAGAACTTTTCGAAAGAAAGAGGGGGGGATGGGGGGGTTTGGGGGGGATGATTTTTGCTTTTATTTTTTTTGAAATTTTTTGGATAACTAAGTCTCTGATGCATAGAATTTCTTGTCTGTTACAGGAACTGCCTTTTGGATGGGAATCTGCTGTAAGTGCCTTGGTGTGCCATATATGCTTTTCTTTTCTTTCTGTGATACATATTGGTTTACCTTGGATTTAGGAGCCAACCAAGTCCTATGTCTTAAATGTATTACATGTTACAATCAAGGTAACATATTAAACTTTTGCTTCTTTCTCTGCAAGTTATTTCAGGGCATGTTTTCTGCACATTTGATGCTTTCTTTTTCTGAAAGTAATAGTCTGATTTTTTAGGCAAACCAAGATTCACAACATTGGTGCAACAGTGGTTGGAGTTGATAAATTTGGAAACAAGTATTATGAGAAATTGGATGTCCAATATGGTCAGTGATCTTGTTGCTTCTTTGTTTTTCGAATACTGTTTTCTTCCCTGATAATTCTCTTGGCATTTTGATGCATGAATTTGACTTTTTTGTTATCCAGGCACCTAGTTGTTTTATGGAAATCTTGCATGCTTAGCACATAGTTGTTTGCTCGCAGTTGAAATCAATTGACAACTTATACCAATTTATTTTAAAATATTCATTTAAAGAGTAAATTCTTTTACCTAACAGACATAATTGATGCATGTATAGTGGCAAGTGCTAAATAAATCATTCTTTATTATGAAAGCTAAGCAGTAATTTCATGAATAAAGTAATTTCATGAATAACTTGTGAATACCAACCCACACTAAAAAAATTGTTTATATAATAAACTTTTGAATCTTAAGAATATGGAAGCATCAAGATTGTAATGGATTATCTCCAACTAGGTGGCAAAAGGAACAAACATTACTCAATAAGTGTACAAGCATAACAAATAACAAATAACAATTTCCTCATTTGACCTATTCTAATGAGATAGTTTAAAAAGAAGAGAGCTTCTACTTTTAGTATAAAAACAACATAAATAACTTTAAATATTCTTGGTCATAACTATCACATTTGATATATAATGTAACACCGGATATTTTATTTCAAAAATTGTTTTATAATGTTTCTTGCAAAACATATATATATATATATATCAGTGATTTAAAAAGCGCTAGGCGCCAAGGTCCAAAAACGCCCGAGGCGCTCGCCCGAGCGAAGCGAGGCGCTAAAATATAAAAATATATAATATAATTAATAAATATAATTATTTAAAATTTTAAATAAAATATATGCTATTAAATTAAGAAAATCTAAGATACAAAATCACAACGTCACATTAACAAAAAGTTTCAAAATTCAAAACAATAAAATTTTACATCAAAGTCATTCATCATAATCAATATTATCGTTATTTTCACACAAATCATCTTCATTGAATTCGTCTTCTTCCTCTTGTCCTTCGATTCCTTCCTCTTCATCAAGATATGTTTCATTCTCTATGTCTTCAACAATAGCAGGAGCCGAGCTTGATGCTTTTGCACTCATTTTTCTCTTTGACATCTGTCTTGTATATGTTTGTAATTCTCCAGCACCTGAAGCTCTTGCCACATCTCCCCATGTCAATCTATCATCTTCAAATACAAGCTCGTCTTCAGCATCTTGCAAGTTAGCACCCATTTCTTCTACTAACCACTCATTTGAATCATCAATATCTTGCAATGAGATTGAATCAAATCTATTTTTCAAATCATGACGAGTCTTCAAAGCTTGATTATACTTTATGTAAACAAGATCGTGCAATCGTTGATGTTCTAACCGATTTCTTCTCTTCGAGTGAATCTGTCATGTCATATAATTTAAAAATATATTAATACATATATCTAAATAAATAAATTAATTAAAACAAAAATATTTAGTAATACTTACATGCTCAAAGACACTCCAGTTTCGCTCATAACCCGAAGCACTATATGTCAAACTAAGTACTTTGATAGCAAATTTCTATAAGTTCGGGGTGGAATTTCCAAATAGACTCCACCATTCAGCTGCAAAATTTATGTTATTATTAGTAATAACATAGTAACATAATATATATGAAATTAATTATATCAAATTATTAATACCTGGAAAGGTAGTTGTCCTGGATTGAACGATAATTGGAATTCCAAAAAGACCTTCAGCATTTTTAGATAAAGATAATTCATGAATAATCTTATCTTGAACCTCAAGGCTGGGAATTAATCTTGCAACACACTGATATAACCCACCCAAAACTTCTGCATCAAATCCAACAGATTTAATCTTATAAAATAATTCAGGGTTCAAATAATATCCTGCTACATGTAAGGGACGATGAAGTTGACAATTCCATCTTTCGTCAATGATTGTAAAAATTTTCTCATATTTTTCTTCATTTTCATTAAAAGATCTTTTAATCGTCTCCTTTGCTCTATTCATAGCCTCATAAATATATTCCATTGCAGGCTTATTTTCATTATCCACCAACCGAAGGACTCGAACAAGAGGGCCCATTACCTTTAATATAAAAACTACATGATTCCAAAAGGATGGCATTAAGATGATATCAGTAGCCCTCTTGCCTTTTGCTTCTTTTGCCCATTTGCTTGTCACCTATTTCTCAGAGGGAAACATATTTCTCAGAGTATGTTTTTGACGATGCACGCTCTGTAATGTCAAGAATGAAGTAGCAAATCGGGTAACACCATGTCTCACTAATTCTTTATTCCTTGTAAATTCTCTCATCATATTTAAAGCCCCAATGTGATTATAAAGAAATCCAACAACAAAAATTGCCCTTTCTAAGGTTTTCTTGATTTCTAAGATCTTTCCAATATCCTCCAACATTAAATCAATACAATGTGCTGCACATGGAGTCCAATACAAGTGTTGTCTTTTTTATTCAAGCAATTTACCTGAGACAAAGGATAACAAAAATGATAAGACTTAAGAGTTTAACACACTTAATTGAAGATAAAATAAGTAACAAAATCAAAAGATGAATATTACCAGCTAAAACATAATTGCTTCCATTGTCGGTTATGATTTGAACGATATTTTGTTCTCCAATTTCTTCCACGAAGTTGTCAAGTAAATCATATATCTTGTCTCCAGATTTTACAAAAGATGAAGCATCTATTGACTCCATAAACATAGTCCCTAAAGAACAATTAACCATAAAATTAATTATACTCATGCGCCTCCTGTTAGTCCAAACATCTGACATAATAGAGCAACCATGTGTTGCCCATGATTCTTTATGACCCTTTAGTAAGTCATTTGTATAATTCAACTCTTTTTGCAGCAATGGAACTCGCATCTCATAATAACTTGGAGGTTTTAATCCTGCACCATATCTTCCAATAGCTTCAATCATATCCTTAAAACTGTCTAAACGAGTTGTACTAAGGGGAAGACCAGCCTGATAAAAGAAGCGAGCAATGTGCTGAATTATTCTTCCTCTTATTTCTTTATCACAAGCATCACTTATATTTGTTTATCTAAATTTTGAGCCTCCTGCTTGCCCTTGTTGTTTCTGGGATCCTTGAAGCATATATAGATCCATCGGTCATTTTTTACCTTTCTTAGTACTCATAACTTCTTTTCCCTTTTTGTCGTATACTCTTTTTTCACTTGGGTTAATACTCATAGAACAATCTTCTTCTTCATCCCTGAGATGTTCAACATTATCTTTTGGTAAATTCCCGTAAGATTCATTCTTTTGTGTCTTTTTTTCATTCATATAACTCAACAACTCTTCTTTTACCTCAGGTGGACATTTTTTGCAAGCTGCTGCATTCTTGAAATTTCCTACTAGATGTTGTTTTGCACGAAAAATACCACCTCTGGTAGTCTTATCGCAGAATATGCAAGTCACTGCATTATGATCTTTCGGATCCTTCAAATAATTATACTTCCATGCAGGATCTTTTTTTGATACCATTGGAGACTCTATTGAGTTGCTCTCTACACTTGCCATTTATGTTGAAACCTAATAATAATTTCAAATAAATAAAAATTAATGATATTAAAATCAAAATAATATATTATTAATCTATTAATGAAAATTAATCATTTCAAAATTCAAATAAACTTAATATTAAGATTTAAGAGTATACTGAGCCTGACGGAGAAAGGAAGCAGCGGCGGCAGCGGCGGGGGGCAAAGGAAAGGGAGCGGGAGGCGCGAGCAGCGGGAGGGCTCGCGGGAGTCCTCTGCTCGCGAGCAGAGGGAAGGCTCGCGGGAGTCGTGAGCAGAGGGAAGGCTCGCGGGTGGTGCGAGCAGCTGGGAGGGCTCGCGGGAGTCGCGAGCAGAGGGAAGGCTCACGGGAAGTCTCGCGGGAGTCGCGAGCAGCGGGAGGGCTCGCGACTGGGCTTGCGGGAGGCGCGAGCAGTGGGAGGCGCGAGCAGCGACAGCGACGAGCAGCGGCAGCGGGAGCAGGAGTGACGAGCAGCGAGATCGGGAGTGGCAGCGGCGGCGGGTTAGGGTTGGGTAAGGGTTATATCGGTTTAGTTTGTTCGATTGAACCAACTAATAACCGAACCAGGACCGAACCAGACCTAAAATCCTGGTTCGGTCACTTGGCTTACCCAGGCGCTCGCCCGAAGCGCCGAGCGCCTGGGCTCGGGCGAGCGCCCAGGCGGCGCCTGTTTGAAGCGCGCCGCCTGGGACATTAGCGAGGCGCTCGGGCCTCGCCTCGCCTCGCCTCGCCCGAGCGCCTCTTTCAATCACTGATATATATATATATATATATATATATATATATATAACATATAAACTCCTCATAAATATGAAAACTCTTAACTACTTTTAATAAATAACAGAATGATAAGTTATTAGGTGTACTGTCTGATTTCATTTCATATCATAGACCATCTTCCAACTATCAATTAGCACTTAACAAAGATTTTAGATATAAAACAGTTGCTTCTTCATGATTTTTTATTTGTCATGTCGTTCAATACAAATTTTTATTGTTGGTAAAGTTTTGTGGCATGGCTGGGGTGTAGTAGGTTGTCTTATACAACAAAGGATGATTTCTGATCGAATAATATAACTCCATGCTTTGTAGGTTTTATTCTCTAGTTTCATTAAAGACTTGTATAATATTCTTTTAGTCTTCATGGTTGGACAAACACCCAACTATTTTTCGAGAATCTTACATGCTTATCACATAGTTGTTTGCCCCTAGTTGAAATCAATTGATAACTTATACCAATTCATTTAAAGGTAAAAAAATCATTTAAAGACTAATATCTTTTACCTAACATATAAAAACATCCAAATACAATTGATGCATATATAGTGGCAGTTGCTAAATAAAGCATTCTTTATTGTGAAAGTCAAGCAATAACTTTATGAATAACTTTTGAATACCAGTTGACACTAAAAATTTTGTTCATGTAAAAAACTTCTGAATACTATTAATGAGAAAGCATCAAAATTGTAATGAGTTATCTTCATAGCTCTTGCAGTTCTTGGAGACATGGAACCAGCCTTTGACACAACTTGTAATGAGTTATCTTATATTTGTTTTCAGAGTAATCGATCAGTTTATAATAGATTTGAGACTTAGGTGGAAGAGATTTTTTTATCACTTATGACCCTACCAAGAAGATGCAGTCCTTTTTTATAGTTAAATATATTTAGTGTTGTAATGATAAAGATTTTGAATTCAAAATAAAAAGAGTCTTTTGTAAATTATGAATTTTGAAATGATGATTTTTTCTAAAAGTCTAGGGCGTGACACTATCGATAAATCAAAATGATCAAGTTTAGTAAGTACTATGAATATAAAAATAACATCACTATTCTTTGACCCTGACTTGGTAAGTAAAACATGAACCAAGTTGGGAATGAATTGTATCTTGTCGAAATCCATATTCAGTTGATGTCTCACCAATTTTCCAATCATTTCCAAGTAGCGACGTTGTGGGTGATAGGTGAATGAAGTCAGTAACTTCACTACCAATGTTTCTCTGATTAAATACAAGGAAATAAGTCGGGTTAACATATGGAAGGCCTTGACAAAGCTTCCTCACTAGAGCTTGATATGTTATGCAAGTGCGATTGTCGAAAATTTGTCATCTTCTCGAAGTCACCATTATGTACCCAATCTCCACTTTTTTCTCCCTCTAGTGTTTGCATATCTTGCAAGCACCACCAATTTTGGTTTAATTCATGAGGGATAGAGAAACACGTGTATCAACGATTAAATTTTCTAAAATGAATTTAGTATACTCTCGATGGAATATGTATATTATATCTTACAGATCAATAAACGACAAAGATTACCAATAGTTTCCTTATTTCTATAAGGATGAGGTTTATGTATCTCAATATGATGGGAACACCCTGAAAATCTGGTATTTTGAGAAACTTGGTTCCATGGAAGCTAATTTCTTTTGCCTTGTATATATCTCCTATACGTGACTAGTTTAGGAGTATAGCGCTTCAATGACATATACTTATTGATACCTTAGCATTTGTGATACCGAGATATCATATACCAATTGAGTCATTAATGTTGATAATAGACCTATATAAGTGAGGTTACCAACTTCTGACCGATTCAGGTCTAGTAGATGATCATGAATATGAACACTTGCCATATCTCCAGTCAGATTCTTGTCTGTCAATTGTATAAGAGATCTCTCCACTAGCTTTATCAGATATATCCTTACAAATTCCTTTATTTGGCTATGGTTGAATGATGTCCTCGACCATCCATAAATGTATTAATCTCTCATCTATAATCTTACGAGCCTCCGGGAATGCAACAAAGTAGAGGAAGCATGACTTCAAGTGATGAAATATTATGGGAATTGAGATCTATATCCTTCGAGTTACGTCTTCACATCTTTTGAATTTATAGGAAATATTTTGCAGCACTTCCATCCATTGGCTGATTTGATCTTTTTACTTCATAGAATTTCACTAAGCACAACAATTGTTAGAGGTAATCTATCACATTTTTAGATGATCTCCTTTCAAAAACACTACAAATGAGATGGACAACTTGAATTGAGGAAGACATTTCTGCAAAATAAATTTCAGCTCTATTCAAAACTCAAAAGTTGTAGCTCGTATGGATCAAGATATACAAACTTGGCAACGTTAAGTTTATGTGTGGTAAGCAACACTCTAAATTCAATCCATGCTTTTGGAAATACTGCCTCGATGGTATTCCAAGTTTTTACCTCCCAAATATCAGTCATCGCTACTATCTCTTAAGTGTTGTTCCATCAGCCTGCTCTTCATCTTTGTATTATCCGTATGCTTAATGTTGATAAATGGATACAACAACAACAACAATAACAAAGTCATGAATTTCAACTATTTGGGGTCAGAAAATAGTTGATAAATGGATACCATCGAAAAAATTAATAAATGGATATCATCGAAAAAATTGAAGATATGATATATAGAAACATATAGAGAAAACAAAGGTAAAATCAATCACTTACCTTTAAGCAAGAGTTGTGCCGACACGGATGGAAGACGAGACAGACAATGGGAGGGCATGGATACCAAGTTGCGAAGCCTAGTTGTAGACCTCTTGAAGCCTTTTGTTGATGCACTACATGCAGTTGAGGTACAACCATCCTCCCATGTAACAGATCCAAGGCTCTCACCTTATATCTTCAATTTTTTCGATGGTATCCATTTATTAATTTTTTTGATGGCATCCATTTGCCAATATTAAGGATATAAAGGAGACGTAGATGAAGAGTAGGCTGATGGAATGACACTTAAGAGAGAGGCAATATTTGGTCGTGATGGATGAAGTCTGGGAGGTAAACATTTGGAATGCCATCAAGATAACATTTCCAAAAAGATGGATTAGATCTAGAGTGTTGCTTACCACATGTAAAGTTAATGTCGCCAAGTTTGCAGATCTGGTTACTCATCCATACAAGCTACAACTTATGAGCTTGGAAGAGAGAGAGAATTTATTATGCAGAAAAGCCTTCCTCAATTCAAGGCGCCTTTCTCGTTTATGATCATCCAAAAATATGGTAGATTACCTTTAGTAATTTTGGTTCTTGGTGAGATCCTACGAAGAAAATATTTCTTATGAATTTAGAAAAGATGAAGACAAAACTCGAAGGATACAACTCTTAGTTACCATGATCTTTTATATCATTTAAAGCCATGCTTCCTCGATTTGCTATATTCCCGAAGGCTCAAGATTAGAGACAAGAGAATAATACATTTATGGGCAATGCTTCCTCTATTTTGCTATATTCCTGAAGGCTTATGAGATTAGATAAAAAGAGATTAATACATTTATGGGTGGTTGAGGGTTTCATTCAACCAAAGCAGGGTCAAACAATAGAGGAATTTACAAGGATATATCATTGGGGACTTGATCCTATTGAGGACTTGGAGGATGCTCGCAACCAATGCTTATCAAATAACATTGAGGACTTGACCATATTGTGGTACATAAACCTATCACTTATAGAGATAAGAGAACTATTGATAATCTTTATCATCTGCTGATCTTTAAGGCAGAATATCAATCGAGAGTATACTAGATTTATTTTGGAAAATCCAAATCGTCGAGACATGTGTTACTCCATCCCTCACGTATTAAACCAAAAGTTGGGTGTTGCTTGCAAGATATGCAAAACTAGAGGGAGTTAAAAGTGGAAATTAGATACGTGATGGTGACTTGAAGAAGATAAATCTTTGACAATTGCAATTGAGTAACATGTCAACCTTAGATGAGGAAGCTTTGCTTTATATATGCTAACTCAACTTATTTTTTTGGATCAAAGGGACATTGTTAGCGAAGTTACTAACTTCATTCACTTGTCACCCTCAGCTTTGATGCTTGCCAATGATAAAAAAATTGGTGAGACATCAATTGAATATGGATATTGACAACACAAGGTTCCTTCCCAACTTGGTTTATGTTTTACTTGCCAAGTCATGGCCAGAGAATAGTGATGTTATTTCCATATTTGAAATACTTTCTAGTATTGAACAATTTGATTTATGAGTTGTGTCATCCACGGGGAAGGAGTTGATGCTGCAAGAGCTATTTGTTCCTTTTGTCACCTAACTAGAGATAATTCATTACAATCTTGATGCTTCCTTATTCATAGAATTCAAAAGTTTTTATATGAACAAATTTTTTAATGTGGAATGGTATTCACAAGTTATTCGGTAAAGGTACTGCATGGCTTTCATAATAAAAAAATATTTTATTAGCATTTGCCACTATAAATGCATCTAGATGTTTTTATCTACTAGGTAAAAGAAGTTACTTTTTAATTTTTTCTCTTTAAATGAATTGGTATAAGATACGAATTGATTTCAACTAGGGGCGTTCTAATTGAACTACAAAATTGAACCAAATTGAAACTGAACTTGAACCAAATAGGTTCACCAATGGTTTGGTTTGAAGACTATAAACAGTTCTAGTTCGGGGGTTTGATTAACTGATTCGAACTGAACCGAATCTATTTTAATTTAAGAGATATCTTTCCAATTGAGTTTGCTGCCCTAAGCCCTTAACCCGTTCAAACCGTATAATCGAACCATCTCAAATGTCTAATTTCACAAATATTGTCATGTCGCTCAATTAGACCAAGATTCCGATTCGGTCCAATTGAATTGAATCGGTTCATTTGAAAAATATCATTGTTATTCTTGAACACTTATTGCTATTTATTATTTGTTATTCTTGTACACTTATTGAGTGATGTTTGTTCCTTTTTCCACCTAATTGGAGATAATTCATTACAATCTTGATGCTTTCTTATTCATGGTATCAAAAGCTTTTAATGCACACAAAATTTTTAGTGTGGGTTGGTATTCATAAGTTAATGCATGAAATGAATTGGTATACATGCATTAATTGTGTCTAAAAGAATTTGCTCTTTAAATGAATTTGTATAAGCTGTCAGTTGATTTCAACTGGGGGCAAACAACTATGTAATAAGAATGCAAGAATTTCAGAAAACAGCTGGGTGCCAGACCAACCATGTTTTGAAAAAAAAAGCATGTTGTGACAACTTAATATCCTAAAATTGGTTATATCTATCCGTCAATCAGAGAACAAAGGCTTTGTAAGTTTTTCTGAATTGATTTAAATCAATTACGTTAAGGCAGTCTGAGTTTTGATTAAATTTGGCATGCATGATAGAATTAGATTATCTTCCACTAGTTTTGGTTTGACACAACATGCTTAGATTATTTTTATATTCTTTTTCATGTTAAAAGGACTAAAGAGAGAGTTTGGCTTTGTTGTCTAGGGGCAGCGGAGTTTTGTAAATGACTTGTTCTCATTATTTTCAGACAGATTCTCGTCTGTTTTTTTGTCACTCATTAGATGATTCACATTGTATTGGAACTACTAATCTATATCTTATTATTTCATATGTGCAAGCACTAAAGTTATTTAAATAAATTTGTTACCGACTAATCTGCAGGGCGACACAGATGGGTTGAATATGCTGAGAAAGACCGCTATAATGCGTCGCAAGTGCCGCCCGAATGGCATGGTTGGCTGCACTACATAACTGACCATACAGGCGACGAAGTAAGTTCATGTCTTAATGTCACTTGTGTAGTCTTGCCCAGCTGATTATCTGCATCCCTGTCAGATTTTAGTAAGACTTAATTGTAACTACTGAAAAAGATAGGAGAAGAACCATTCATGTTTGAGAACAAGTGGAAATAATTTTGGAGGATTAATCAAGAGAACAGCATCTAAGAACGTTGGACATATCCAAAGGAGATCTAAAGGGTAGCAAGATGAATCACTTATGAGAAGAGGGATGGGAAGGCTTTGTTAGGAATGGGAACCAAAGATTTGATTTGCTTTTAGTTCAACTAGTGAGATCACCATGAATAGAAAGTGGTGGCAAATGATCCATGCAGCCATTCCTAGCCTGTTGTTGTTGTTGTTGTTGTCATCATCATCACTGCTACAGTCAGATCTTTTCATATTCATGAGCTCGATTAACATCATAGTGTATGTGTTTAAACAATAAGATATTAGATCGTAAACTAGATTTCTTACCGTCTGATACTGCAAATAGGAGCATGCAAAATTCTGTGTATGCTAACCCGTAACTGATGTTGATGCTTAACTCTTCCGGTTATTGCTGGGGCATTAAGTATTTCTTTTTCCTCAGCTTCTGATGCTGAAACCCAAAAGGTACGGGGTGGAACATAGAGAGAACTTTTCAGGAGAAGGCGATGAGTATATCTACCATTCCAAAGGCCACGCTCTTAACCCTGGACAGAGGGATTGGACCCGATACCAGCCCTGGCTACCTGTGAAATCTTAATTTCCTTTTTTCTTTCTTTCTTTCTTTTTTTTTTTTCTTCCCTGAAGCATGACTGGGACACGAATTATGTTGCAATGCTACTACTACTTCCGTTTGACCAGCTTTTGTTATCTATCTATCTATCTATGCTACTACTACGAATTATGTTGCAAGTTGGATGATTTTGTAACTGTTTTAATTATTTCCAAGATAGTTCATACCTCCAGTAAACGGTGGTAGTTATATTAGGAACACATCAATCAGAATTGGGTCTGATCACCGCGCAGTTCAGAATAAGATACCGCAAGTTGCATAATTTTTCAACGTTTTAATTTTTTTGGGATGTAGTTCCTACCTCCGGCAGGCGAAGGTAAGGAGACCCAGAGGTCTTCAGATCTGCGTCCGGGCTGTGACATCCGGCCCGAAACAAATTAACCCGTCCACTACGCCAATCCGGGCCGTAGACCGCATGGGCTGGATCCATTTCGCAGTAGAATATCTGGATACGCCTCGGTGAACTTACCGCATGCGACTGGGGGCCATCGACGACCTCCAAAAATAATTAAATGGTGCCAAAATCACAAAATGGTGACCGACGGTGAACAGATCTAGTATTAACGGCTTCACCGACTCCACATCTCGCTTGGCCCGTCCGCACAACTCTCGTCCTCTTCTGCTTCTGCCTTCTCTCCTTCCGCAGCTTCGCCAACATTGGCGTTCGCTGAACTAAAGTAAAGCACGATCCACTTGGCGGAGCTTCGAACTATCAAACCACCAGGTGCTCGAGCAAATGCGCCAAAGAAGTTTCTGCTTCTATTTTTACCTGTCATTCTACAAGAGGATGACTTGCTTCCATCGTTTTGCCCAGTCCGTGTTCCAGCTTTTGCTTCCATCGATTTGTCAGAACGATCCGTTAGGAGATGAAAGAAAGACCGTCAAGTCACGAGGCGGCGAGATGGTGCTCGACCAAATGCGCCTACAAAGCTGCTGCTCTCTGGTATTCTGCAAGCAACCACGTACGGTTAACACGTCTGCGACCGCGGAGATAAGAAATGCGTCCGACTCAGAAAACAGAAGAAGAGGAGAAAGCAGCAGACATGTACATGTCTTTTTTTTTTTATGTCATTTCGTCGAACGGATACATCGACGACGCAAAGCAATGGGATTTCTCGCACCTGCTGACCGAGGAGCGCCAAATGACGATGCCAGGAGAGATATCGGACTTCATAAGGCCGGCGTCGAACGATCTCTAATGATGCCCGACTGCTTCCGACGTCGGTCTTAATTATGTTGCGGACGCATCGGCAGTAGGGTCCGATCACGGCAAGTCAGAATAAGCTAACGCAAGTTGGAAGATTTTGCAGCGTATTATTATTATTATTATTATTATTATTATTATTATTATTATTATTGACGGTAGTTCATGCCAGCAGTGGGAAGCGGTAACGATACCGGGGGGCATTCAGATCTTCGACGTCCGGTCTGCGAGACTCGACCCGACACCCGAACACCAACTTGGAAGACGATCTGGATATGCCTCGGTGAACTTTCCGAATTCCACCGGGTGCCTCAACTGTGACAGAAGTAACAAATCTTCGTTATCTTATTGCGACCGGCGGTGAACAGATATGATAATCGAGGAAAAAAAATAGTTTGATTCTGTTTTAATAGAAGAAATGTAAAGCAGATACATATATATATATATATATATATATATATATATATATATATATAATCGTGATAATATTTAGTAGGATTATATTAGCACGTAGCATGCGTGGGCATGGAATTAGGGGACTAAAATGGTGAGATACTGTGGAAGGCGACTGGATGGTGGACGATGGTTATGCACCCCAATCATCGGTCTGGGGATCCGACAAACATCAGCTTGAAGATCTCAATCCTCCAATGAGATGGCCGGCGATGCATGGATGGGTGGGGCCTTAATCTGTCTCCCGTCCCCAACCTTATCCGGTTTCATTTTCACCACCTGGAGGAGTTCCCCCTCTTCGAACGACTCGAAGCGTCGAGAGCCTCAGAAAATAGGAGCCAACTCCCCGCCGCTCTTTGCCTTATGGTCAATGCCGGGGGATGGCCGAGCCTCCACCCTCGCGGGGAAGATGACGGCCCACTCCCTTGGCGTGGCTTCTTCTCCCGCTTCAAAGTTCTCCATCGTGTGCCTTGTTTACTTGCCCATCAATTAGAAGAGCTTCTTCCAAGTTGATGAATGACCAGTTATGTCTGCGGCTCCTTCATTGCACAAAACTCGGGCAACTGCTCTGCGACGATAGATAGAGGAGTAGCGGTCTCGCGTTGTGTTAATCGCTCTATCCATCAATTTCACGATTAAAAATGGTAGGAGGTTTAGCCCTTCATCAGACCCAACCGTTCATCCCGCCACCACCATCACGGAACCCCGCGTCCCATGTTTCGGAACATCGGCCGAGGGAGCCGTTGTCGTGCCTCCCCCCACCGCACCAGGTCAAAACCATGGAAGATTTCAAAAAGCTCCATGCTCGGTTCATTAAGCTCGGACTGGATCGCGTTCCCCGCCACGCCGGGGATCTTCTTCTGGCCTGCAGCTTGTCCGAATGGGGCAGCATGGACTACGCCCGCTCAATCTTCCTGGGGCTCGACGACCCCGGAACGTTCGATTTCAACACCATGATCAGAGGCTCGCTTGTCCACGGTGATCCACAGGGAGCACTCCTCTTTTACCCGGAAATGCTGCGGAGGGACGTGGAGCCGGACAATTTCACGTTTCCGTTGGTGCTCAAGGCATGTTCTCAGCTGTCAGCTCTTGCACAAGGATTGCAGATCCACGGGCATGCAGCAAAGCATGGATTCCAGTGCGACGTTTTCGTCCAGAACAGTCTGATCAACATGTATGGCAAGTGCGGCGAGGTCGAACGATCTTGCAGGGCGTTCGAGCAAATGGGCTCCTGCAGGACCGTCGTCTCCTGGAGCGCCCTGACGGCGGCTCACACCAGAATGGGGTTGTGGGGCAAATGCCTGGAGATCTTCGCGATGATGACGAGACAAGGCCTGCGGGCTGACGAGAGCTCCATGGTCAGTGCCCTCTCCTCGTCCAAGAATTTGGGCGCGTATGGTACGGGGAGAAGCATCCACTGTTCCTTGCTCAGGAGGTTTACCGGACTTAATGTCGTCGTGCAGACTTCGTTGATCGATATGTACATCAGCTGCGGATGCCTCGAGAAAGGAATTGCCATCTTCGAGACGATGTCCGAGAAGAACACGTGGACGTACAGCGTCGTGATTTCAGGGTTGGCGATGCACGGGGAAGGCGAAAGAGCGCTGCAGGTTTTCTCAGACATGCTCCACGGAGGCCACGAACCAGACGAGGCCATCTATGTCGGAGTTCTGAGCGCTTGCAGTCATGCGGGGCTGCTCGATGAGGGGCTCCGCTGCTTCGATCGCATGAGGGTCGAGCATCGCATCCCGCCCAGCCCTCAGCATTACGGGTGCGTGATAGACCTCATGGCCCGCGCCGGGAAGCTGAGAGAGGCATATGAGCTGATGGAGAGCATGCCGGCGGCGCAGACGGAAGCGGCCTGGCGGTGCCTGCTGAGTGCCTGCAAGACGCACGGAGAGCTGGAGGTGGCTGAGCGCGCCAGTAGGAATCTCGAGGAGTTGAATGCTCGTAACAGCGGAGACTACATAAATCTGTCGAACATGTATGCCGAAGCTAAAAGATGGAGCGACGCAGCGATGACAAGAAGAGAAATGGTGGACCGAGGGCTGGTGCAGGCCCCAGGATACAGCAGGGTAGAAGTGAAGGGCAAGATGCACACCTTTGTTTCAAACGATAAGAGGCATCCGCAGAGGCGTCAAGTGTACGAGATGGCGTATCAGATGGAGTGGCAGCTGCGGTTGGAGGGTTACACACCGGAAGAGAAGAGGCGGATGGTTGGTGGTGCAGAGAGTCATAAGCTTGCCATCGCCTTCGCTCTGCTGAATACGAGCCAGGGAAGTCCGATCCGCATAATAACCAACCTGAGAATGGGGAAGGAATGCCATACCTACACCGCACTCGTATCGACAATCTTCGAGCGGGAGATCATGGTCAGGGATCGAAACCGATTCCACTGCTTCAGGCAAGGGGCATGCACGTGTGGAGATCACTGGTGAAGGAAACACGGGAGGCAGCAGAGCAGAGGAGCAGAGCAGCGGTCGACGTCCACTCCTTTCTCCTGTCAAAAAAAATAAAAGACTCTTATTCTTAACCAATAATGTCTCTCTCTCGAGATAGATAATTAATTATACATGACGACAAAACAAATTACCCTTGCTATTTTGTTTTGGCAATCTTTTTTCTCTACCTCATGAGTCGTGCTGCTTGCTGTATGCTGCTGCTGCAACATGAAGGTGTCAATTAGGGATTTCAGTAAAAAACCCACTGCTCCATATTACCCTGATGGTGGAAAAATACTAAACAAACTTTTCTCAAACATAGAAAATCTGGCCTCCACGGACAGAATACTTTTACTTTTCTCTCTCTCTCTCTCTCTCTCTCTCTCTCTCTCTGGTTCTGATATATGGTATAACAATAATAATACAACAATGTTTAGATGTTGTTCGGAATATTGATATGCCTCAACAATAATAAGGGCAACTCGATCATCCAAGCCTCAATCCAGAAACTGCAGTTGACACTTGTTTAACTCTTGGGTCACCACTTTCCAATGACACACCACGTGGATCTTCTTTCACCAAAAGGGGCAAAACACCATGTGAGCTCCAAGTTTTGCCTACTGAATCGCTGGCGTCTCCAAGAATTATAGCAAAAACTGCATCGAAACCACCTGCTCCAGGAACCCCCGCCAACAAAACCCCATCCAAATTCATAGTGGCATCCAGAAGTCGGGTTTGTGATTCTGGTTCGATCTACACAATTAAGAAAAAGAAAATGAAGACACGATACTTACATTAAAGAGACCAGACAAGATGGACAATTTACTGACAACTTACGATTTGCCAACTACCAGCATTTAGAAATGCAAATGACTAACTCCACAATATGATCACCGATGATATTCTAATGCAAGCAAGAGAATGTGTCATGAATCCGTTGGATGCAATTGTTCTTAGAATACACCTTAGCTGTAGTCATTATTGCAAAACCAAGAACATCTAATGCTTAGGTGTTTATTATTATTTGGTATTTTGTTTTAAGGTTACAAGTAGATTGCATCGCGTGTTTTGCTCAGACATACAAGATCGGGAAGAAAAAAAAGAACAAGATCATATCGAAGATATCACCACAAACAGGTCTTGCAAGAGCCAAAAGGAAAATTTCTGTGTTCAAGTCCGAGTGACTCCACTATGAGCTAATCTAAACTAATCAGCCAAGAATAACATAAATTCTATAATTACATAACAGTTTAATTGCATCAATGGGTACTCTATAGAATTCATACAAGTTCCTTTTGTCATGCATTCCAAAGAATGATCACATAATATAAAAACCATGTGACGAAAAGAAAGGGTGATTGTCAAACAATAGTTAACCAGAACCAACCCTCACATCATATAAAACCGAACAATGATCCTTGTTTACCAACCACACATTGTCTAACCGAATCAAATTCTCTCTCGATACGTTCCTCAAAAAATCCGATTCGTGCTGATTCTTCCCCCAACTACCGAAGAGATCTCAGCAGAATTGCCACATATGAAATTGAACACAATTTTGCAAAGAAATACCCCACTTGTTTCTCGAGAAGACATGGGAAACATGCTCAATATCATTTGACTGAATAGTTGCCTCAGCTCCTTGTTGTTTGAAGAAACCCTCCCCTTCGATTGGTCTTTTTTCACGAAAAACAGACATGAGATAACAAATCAAGTCTTTCCCTAAGATTTTGAATAGCTGTTCTAAATTCAAGTTGATTATGTTTCGTTTCTTCCTCGGAGAAAGACGATCAAACAATTCCCAATCATGGTCCTTGTGGATTGGATCATCCGTATAGGATAAAAAAAGAAACTCCAAATATTAGCTATCTTTCTCTTTGAATGAGATCTTACAACTAGAATCCCTCTTTTTTCCGATCCGGTTCCTCCACCACCGCGAACTCTGGACCAACAAAAAAAAAATGACCTCTCCAAAAAGTTGCTTACACTTGTAGATATCACTGTTTGATATGCTTCAATAGCGAAGTATGTTACATATGGATCATAGGAAAGGAACTTGTTCACAAATATCAACTGATTTTGTGAGTGCAGTTCTGATGATAGATAATCTCCCCATTAAGTGGCATATCGCCTTCTCAACTGACTTTACATAAATTTTCATACTGTCAGAACCAACTAGCTTTAGAGGTGCAGCGGGGCCTAAGACATGAGGATCCACGATGAGTGATCTAGCACGTCTTTGTTACCGAGATACATGCACTTGACCGAAGAGAGCAATTTAAAGCTTCTTCTTTGTAATTGCATATATACAGAACTTTCTATAGCACAAAAAAAATTTCCTAAGATATAAAATTGCTCCCTGAGCCTATTTAATTCATTACATAGAACATTGATGATAAGTTTACGAATCAAGTCTGCCTTGTAAAAAGATAGATCATTCATAAAAAGGTTATACAATAACAACAACAACAACAAAGCCGTAAGTCTGAATTCTCTGGGGTCGGCTACATAAATCTTTTGCCGTCACTGAGATTTGTAAAAAGTTGTATATTTAGTTAAGTTTGAAGTATTTAAATCTTTATTTATAGTTTTTATTAAAGTCCTTTTAGCTCTTCTTCTATCTTTTCTCGTGTCACTAATATTAATCATTTCACCTCTTCTGATTACTGCATCTGAAGGTCTCATACAATCTTAAATGATTTTTTCTCATCTTATCCTATATCAAAAGATACCTAGTTGAATTGGGCAGGCATTCAGTTGAATTACTGAAGCGATACCATTCATGAAATGCTACAGTACCATTTGAATTAAGCAGGCAAAGGACAATCAATATAAATTCTAAAATAGCTTAAAATCATGTTATCAGGCTGAAACTCAACAGGCAATGAGTTTTTAATTTCTACAACCAGAAACGTTTCGTGTCCAGCCTGAGCACAGCTCTCTCAGAATATTCTAAACACTGGACCAAACTTCCACAAGATCCTGTAAGCCTTAACAAACTTGTTAAGAGCTCACAGGCATGCCTTGTCTAGTTGGAACAAATCTGAATTACATTCCACAAGTTACTGCAGGTAGCACCATATATCTTAGCAATAAACTGTCTTAACAAGTAATTAAGTCGTTTTATTCTCCAATATAAACTACATAATAACAAAAACCTAGAAGATTTGTCCTGAAGAAAACCCATAATGAGACTTGGAACAAAATAAACTTACAGGAACACCAGCTGCCTTGCCCATTTCTCGCATATGAAGCCTGATCTCTAGAAAAGCATTTCTTGCTCCTATCAATGACTTGACGACAAATTCTTGATATTGATCATTAACAAGCTGCATCCACTGGACAAGTATAGGTTCTTTTATATTAGGATGATTCACCATAAACAAAAAGAGAGGTAACAGAAATTCTGTAGAAAACATAATTAAAACACAACAATCATAGAAAATTGACATGTATTTCACAGCAAGTAACACTTCACCAAATAGATTGATGCACTGACTCTGATGCTCCAAAAGATTATAATATCTTATATAATTTATACTATCTTTTTGGACCAAAAATTGCCTATCTCTTAGGGATATGAAAATTATTTATGAATAAAAGAGAAAAATCTATGATGCAAGATGACATTCAGAAATCTATATTCTCGAAAGAAACAGGAAAAATGTTCACACAAGAAAAACATAGATTTTCAAACTTGCCATGAATATTAAAATATTAAAAATCTCCAGGAAAAATCTACAAGCTTTAAGCTTTTCTTTGTGTCCAAAGAGAAATTTCAATGATTGAGGGCTTATATTCTAAAGAGAAATAGGAAAAGATGTCAGTAAACATAAATTTTAAAACTTGTCATGAATATAAAAATGTTATATACTGAGAAATAAAAGTGTTTTTCATTTTTATTAGTTGATCATATAAATATTCAAAAATCTTTCATACATGTATTTAATGGATATTAAATGCATGCAAATGGCAACGCCAATTCCAATGCTAATACAAATCTGCATGTTCTTCTTGCTCTTAAGACATCCTTGTCAGACTTCTAACTCCAATCAGAACCACAGCACCATAATGTCCCATGGTCAGCACTAATCATGCTCTAGCTTGTGGTTGCTTGGGTTTCTTGACTCTAATACCATGAATAAATCATCGAGCTCCAACCATAACTGCTAATTTGTCATAATTGGGACATGTTTGTCTTTAACTATTCCTTCCTTAACTGTTCTTTTCCGGAAATCAAATGTTAGAAGACTCTGCATTCAGGAACAGAAGCAGGGTTCCTATTTACATGAATTGGGTTAAAAGATATGCATCATTCTTTTCAGTTACCATTTTCTGTTAATTCGGTTTTCATTTAACAAGTGAATGCACGATGTAAGAAGTTACTAAATACCATTCCATGGGCATGCCGGCTGCAGCTGCTGATAATATGGCTGTATGCATCCCAGTAATCCGCTGCTAGCTTGCTTAAATTTTTTAATTGCTCCTCAAGCATTGAATTGGCAGATGCAATTCTTTTCCATGTTTCTTGGGACTTCTGAGGATCAGACTTTTGCCACTGCTTCACAGAGCCAACCATCGAGGGGGTAGATGAACCTCCAGTGCCAGGTTCCCCTAGTAGCTGACATGACAATTTAACCACATAAAAAGTTCATATAATGCCTAATAAAATACAGATACAGAGAAAATCAAGAAGCTTTGGACAAAATAACCTAACTCACAAGATAATCTCAAAGGAACCAGCATAATTAACATGAAGATGTACAATAAAAAATATGCTAAAAATACATATTGTTCCTTGACATTTCAACTCATCATTGTGGAAAAAAAAAAAAAACTTTCCAAGCACATTCCCAAAGGAAGAATGCTAGAAAAAATTTATCACGACTTTTTATCAATTGGGAAACGTCACATAGTTGATTAGTCGAAGGCGTCAAGGAAGTTGTAGGCTTACAAGGGTCATAAGTGGAGGTAAGGAGAAATGAGACTTGTCATGATCCCATTTTGCTTGCAAAATATCAATGACTACATCCAGCAAATGCTTTTCTCCAGTTACCTGTAAATTCATAATAAGATAACTCTAAGTAATAAATCTCTTTATCAATAAATTAAGGTTCTGACTTTTTTGTCAACATAAATTGATCTTCAATTAAGATTTAGAAGCTGAAAACATATTAGTGCCTTAATTATGTCTCATCTTGTAATCTAGATCAAACAGCAGACACCAACAAAAAAGCAAAATTAAGCACATTTAAGGGAAAAATATGTAGAACATCCAAATTACGTCTTCCTCAGAATAAAAGACATTGATCTCATACAATCAAGAATTACTTTTTATACTACTAAAGTTTTTAGCAACTGCTCCAGTGATGATATAACTAGTATGCCCAGAACCAAGAAGTTTCCAAACAAGTAAACAGAATTTATATGGAACAGCTATACATAGGAACCACATTTATATCAATTAGAAAGAAAGATGGCACAATAGTGAAGAAACCTGAGCAGAGGAAAGAACTGCAGGAGAAAATCTGACATATTGTTGACTGCCATAGACAGCAGCACTGATGTCAAAACCACTGCCAATTTTGCCTTGAGCTATACAATGAGCACTTTGAGCTATAATGTGTACCAAATCAAGATCTGAATTAGCTGCATTCCCATGACCCAAACTTTTTTCTGATAATGGGAGGCTAACAACCCCAAGGTAGTGAAGTAATGCTGCAACAACTGATGCAGTCATTGCAGCTGATGAACCAAGTCCAGTTTTTGCAACCTCAGGTTTGCATTTCTCTCCAGTAGCCACTCCATTAGGAGCTTCTGAATTAAATGTAATCAAGGAAAAGGGAGGAAGTGAAGCCAGTGCATCTGTAGTCAAAGGTAAGCCGTGTGCTTCGATCTGATAACAGAATGAGATACAGTTTAGTTTTCTTAATTGTTAAACAGTCATCAAGTAAAACAGCATGACATAATAAGATTGACAGTTATGGCTTGAACATCGAAATGGCAATATAGCAACTTACAAGGCAGACCAGTAAATAGAATATAACAATCATGTGTCAAGGAAATATGACAATCAGCACACATGCAAACAAAGAAAGCTTTTGTATAAAAAAAAGGATGATTACCTGGTTTCGATAAGAATAGAAATCATTGGCACCTAATATTGTAATATCAAGACCTACATTGAATATGGAAAATATAAATACAAATGCAGATATGAGCATAATTAATATTAATGAACGTATAAGTGGGGGAACTAAAAGAAAATGTAAATGATACAATGAAACTACCTTGTAGAAGTAGTCTTTGTAATTTATCCTTCTTGCTCTCATCAACAAGTATCACCTTGGAGGCAGTTATGGCATACTGAATGGCTTGTTCCACAAAAGGGTTCGTGAAATCTCTGGAAGTTTCAACAATAGTAAAGCAATCATGTTAAATAGGCAGTTGAAGAAAAAAGTTCTTTTCTTGAACGATGGACAAAGGACAATTCAGATAACTGTAATGATCGACAATTTGAAGAATTACAGAAAAAAGGAAAACTGCTGACCCTATGCTAGATGTACAAAAAGTGGCAGCAAGACTTCTTCCAATAATTTGTCAATTATAAAGAAAAACATAATGTTGATCAGCAAATATTAACCAGCAAGAAACATGATAAATAAGATTGCAAATCTGGATGGAGACACTCTTCTTGAATGACTTTGGACGTGCCTAATGTTTCCATTGGGTTAATACCACTTTCTGATGGATCAGTTTATGATGCCAATGCAGCGGCAGTACAAACGAAAAATATTCTAGCCAAGAGAATGCCTTTGTGGATCTAAGTTCTTCAACGAGGCCAATGAAAACAAAATCTGATCAGTGATTTAAAAAGCGTTAGGTGCCAAAAGACGCCAAGGTCCCAAAATACCTGAGACGCTAGGCGCTCGTCCAGGTGCTCGCCCGAGTGAAGCGCGATGCTCTAAAATATTAAAAAATATATATATAAATATTTTAAAATATTAAAATATATTTTAATATCTTAAAATATTCTCTATTGTTAACAGTAGAGTGTGAGGAGACCGAGGTGAGAAGCTGAGTCACGGTGAGAACTCAATCGTGGACAGGAGGCTATTGTTTGAGAGCAACAGCAGCAGGTGGCAGCGACAACGACAGCGATAGTGACATCGGGCAGTAGCAGAGAGCGGCAGTAGCAACGGGCGACAGCAGAGAGAGGTAGCAACAGTGGCAACGATAACAGAGAGTAGCGGCAGCGACAGCGACAGTGGCAGCAGAGAGCAGCGGCAGCGATAGGCAGAGGCAACAGCAGCGACAGCAGAGAGGAAATGTCGGTGGCGGAATCGCGAGTAATGTTGGGGTTAGGGGAAGTCCCGAGGAGGAGGCTTCAAACCATCTAACGCAAATACGACCAAACCAGACCTGAAAAGGTGGTTCAGTCGCTTGGTTTAAACCGGACGCTCACCCGAAGCACCCGACGCCTGGGCTCGGGCGAGCGCCCAAGCGACGCCTCTTTGAAGCGCGCCGCTTGGACATTAAATGAGGCGCTCGAGCCTCGCCTCGCTCGAGCGCCTTTTGAAATCACTGAATCTAATAAGCTCTTAGATCAACAATGTCAAAATAACATTAGATTACCTATACAATCTCTCGTGTGGTCAGAAAAATACATTTGTATGTTATTTCTCTTCAAAATAACATACAAATGATTTTATCCTTAAATTTTATAAATATAAGATTCTATAAACATTATGTACATCTATGTGCGTGGGTGGGTGGTGGGAGGGTGTCTATATTGCTATTACCATGATCAGTCAAGTGAGCTTTTTCCCGGATGCTTGGAAAAAAACTCATGTACAATGCATCTTTGTTCAGAAGGCTGATAATACATGCAGGACAAGTCACAAGCTCTTCTAGCACAAGAATAGTAATGACCATATCTGACGAAAAGAAAAGATGAATGACAAAGAATCAGTTAACATAACTAACAAGATTGTATCCCAATTCACACTGGCCTAAAGATGCCTCCATTTGCAAAAATCAAGGGACTTCCAAGGCCTAAAGTATTCTTGGAAGGGTGCAAGCTGCACTTGCAATGAACAATTCCACAGAATTTCAAATCTTATATTCAGGATATCCAAGTTCATTGTCAAAATCACGCATAACACCTTTCCATTGTCACCTTGTATTAAGACAATTTAGCATATATTTTATAGTTCAGTTGCAGCTTCTCCGCAACTCAATATGGCTTTTGGTTTAGGAGGGTGATCCTGAGCAGCAAAAGACAATGTGCATGATTATACAATAAAACGTATAAATGTAAATTCATATGAGTTGCCCAAAACCATAAGCCAACTGCTGAACATATATTGAGTTCAATCACAAAAAAGTAGGCATTCAATCAAGCACTTGCCTTGAGGAGGTGCATTGCAAGGTTGAGTTTTTAAGTGATAATTTGTATGTGCACTCTCTAGATAGCTGAGGAGATGTTACTTTAACATCTGTCCATGCCTGAAACAAGTATAGATCAGTGAAATAAGCCCAACAAGTTGTACATAATATTAAAATACATGAATAGTTTGATCAGAAATCAATAAGATTTATTTCACTGCTTAATACAGCATGAAAGAAGGATATATTTGTTTCTTTTCAATTAAGGCATCAAATATTTTTTTTAAAAAAAAAGGAAGATCAAACCACAAAGGTATGCACGGTTACATGAAATATTCATGCACAGAGACTAAAAACCACCAATCCCGATACCTAAGCAAGAAAGTAACTTTGTGCTTAATCATTTTGGCACTTTATCAAATCACTTCTTAACATAAATCATCTCAGAGTGGACTTAATAATCATGTACAAACTCAAGCAGGAAAAAGTTGCACATGGAAAAGGTCAGAGGTATATCAATTATCAAATCATGGAGTCACCACAATGCTGAGTTGTGAGCCTCCTAGCTGCCTACTATGAAATGATTCTTAGCTATGTGATGGGGTACAAGATGAGAACTTTAAGGGTCCGTTTGGAAACACATTCGTATTTTTAATAGGCATTTGGAGAAAGAGATTTGAGTGAATATGCAATTATGGAATACCTTAAGTATCTGGTAAACAATTGATGAAGACTGCATTTTAAATGTGCATTAACGTAAGTATTTTTTGGTAAAATTATATTCTAAAAATCCATTAAATATTACGTGACAAATTTATCCTTCTAACATTTTTCATATTTATTCAAAAGTGAATACATATTTTTTTAAAAAATTAAAAAGTAAATAAATAAATAAATAAATGTATGTAATCTTACAAAAAAAAATTGTACTGCTTAGATATATTATAAATAAAATATATATTCATGTAAATGAATGTAAAATAACCTTTCAAAATAAATAAATAGAATTCTACCTTATAGAAGACATGTGAGAGGAGTCGGCAACAACAGAAATCGATAGAAGGGGAGAGGAAATGAGGGTTAGGAATTTTATAATATAGTGGTAATCTTATTATTTTAAAGAATGTTATATGATACATTGGAAAATTAAAAAAAATTCATTAGCATCCCTCAAATGCTCTATGCTAATACTACCTTCAGGTAGCATCAGCATTTGAGCATTTACATTGCAGCATTTAGGTCCACTGTGACTTAAAAACAAAAATTTATCAAACACCAAGTCACACTTGAAATATGTATTGGGTTCTCAATACACATTTCAAATGTGTTCCAAAACACACTCTAAGCCTTTAGATAGAAAAAGTATGACATCCCCCATTAATCTTTTACCAAAATTGGGAGATGTTGTGATGGCTTATAGGACTAAATGGAACTTGCCAATATTAACTTGGGCTTCAATTTTATTGGGTTTTATGTTATTAGGCCACCAAGTCGTTGGATCAGTAATCATATCAAGTGGGATCATAATAAGAAAAATTAATCTAGAATATCTAAGTTATTGAGATTGTGTCATATCGTTCTTTACATAAATGACAAAGAGTCTAAGATGGTATGTGCATGTTCAAAGGAAACTTATAGATGTGGTGAAATAATCTGGATCAATATTAGTGATATAAGAAGAGAAAGAAGAAAAACTAAGAAGGCTGCTAGGAACAATAAAAAGAAAATGCTGAATAAAAGCATATCCACATGAGAATGATAGCTGCCTAGTTAAGACTTTGACTGTTTGATAGCAAAGTACAAGGGTCGAATCCCATCATCACCACTTGCCATTTGCAGAAAAATAAAAAAATAAAAACATTCATGTAGCTAACCCGAATAGTTGGGACATTATGCTTGTTGTTGTTATGTTGTATCATCTGGCTCTTTACATTTGTGATAATTTTTCTCCACATATACAAAGGGGAAGGTAAATTTTCTATCTTAAATCTGCACAGCTAGGACTAGGGAATTTTAACAGTCTTATGTGCCAACATGAAAAATCTACTTGACCATTAAAATTAATTATTCCATTTTTATTTATGATAAATATGTTTCAATAATCACCAATTGAAACGAGAGGATCACCTCGGGGAGCGAAAAAGCACAATTGCAAATAAATTTTCATCCAAACTTCACCCCAGACATGTTAGGAGCTCGGAATTAGTCTATCTGTCGGGCCTTAGACAAAACCAAAGGGCTGCTGAACAAATATAAACCCTTCCAGAACATGTTTCAATCTGGCCCTGACGCAGGTATGCATCATCTTCATCATGGAAATGACATTATTTTCAGAGGCCTCTGGCTTTGGGCACTCCTCGCTTTGCATTTACCCTATTTCATTACGCCCACAAGAAGCTAACAGAAACAACAAATCCAAAAGATTGTCGTCACAACAACCATTGGGTTATCTTTTTTGCAGTTTGATTAATATAAGAAAGCTCCTGCGATGGTTCGAGCAAATAGGTTACTCCTCGCTGATCGAGATTCTATTTTTCCGTTGTTCCAAAATCTCGAATCTTTTCGTTCGCATAAGAAACGTCATAGAAGGTTTAAAGGAAAAGAAATCACTGACCCACGCCCAGCTCTCGGGCTTGATCTCATTGTAGAGAGGCCTGACGATCGCATAGAAGCGGGCCGTGGTGCTGAGAACGAGCCCCGCGTTGGGTCTCTCCAGAATCAGGTATCCACCGGTGATCAGAACCTTTCCGGGGGCCGAAACAACTCTATCCAAACAAGAAAAGAGGAGTCTGAGACCCGACCGACATGAGGGGAAGAAACCCCAAAACTGCGTCGCATCAAGAAACCCTTTCTCGGAATAGAAGGGCAACGTTTCGAAGCAAATCGAAGCAAACGGATCGTGACGGGGGAACTCACACTTCCATCGTCGCTCTTCTCGAGTCGCACCCACCGCCAAGCCAGAAGTGAGACCAATGCCGTGAGAAGGAACGGGAACACCAGCGATTTTATTCACCGGAGATAGAGAGAGCACCTCAGACACGGCTTTGCGCAGGACCGGTGCGCAGCGAGAGATCACTCCTCTGGCCCTCGTCCCGTACATGTACTTTGGACGCCGCATCCGCCAGTCGTGAGGGGTTCGTTGTGTCACTCACGAGACTGAACCCGACCCGGTCTAGATTGGGTCCGACCGGAATAGATAGATAGATTCGGGTGGGTCAGATGAGCCGGTCAGGTGTTGATGACGTATGTCGACGACACATGCCAACCACGTGATCCGTAAATGAGTTAAAATCATATGACTGAGAGATAATTTCAAGGTTTTATAAAATCAATATCCAACAGTTTGAGTCGAAAATGTTAAATCAGTCAAATCATAGACTCTTTCCCCAACAAAATGGCAAACATGATTTGTAGTAGAAAGAAACACTGCTACAATAAATATTAGTCCTCCCGAGACATAATAGAGCCATACAGAATAAAAAGTATCGAATATAGAGGACGGACAAAAGGAGCTACGCTCGATTAAAGAACAAAGTCAGTTCTTCATAAAATACTACAGCCTATTACAAGCCTTCACATTGAAAGGAAGTAACAACATGAAACAAGGCTCCATCTAAACCATACCATAAGCAAGTCGGTGCTTCGCAATAACCTAAGCAGCAAACACCATCGAGTAATCGACAGAGGGGAGAGGAGGATCTTAAGATCAGTACGTGCCCAAGCGTGTTCTTGTTCATCCCCTATCATTTGTGTCAGTGATCGAGACACCGAACAATCTCAACCTCTTCTTCCTCTTTTCCTGCTCCTCTTCCTCCTGCTGTCGTGCTTCCGATGATTTCTGAGTCACCGCTAACCCTGATACTACCTCTCCTACCTCATCTTCCTCCTTCGTCTTCCTCTTAAAACTAAGTCCCAGTCCCATCGCACCACTCCTGCTCCCGCTGAAGCCACTGCTGCGATCGCCTTCCTCGTCTCCTTCTACCGTCTTCCTCTTCAGACCGAGTCCCAGTCCCATTGCCCCATTCCCGCTCCTCCCGCTATAGCCGCTGCTGCGATCGCCTTCCTCGTCTCCTTCTTCCGTCTTCCTCTTACAACCGAGTCCCAGTCCCACCGTCCCGTTCTTGCTCCAACTAAAACCGCTAGTGCGATTGCCTTCCTCGTCTCCCTCTTCCGGCTTCCTCTTACAGCTGAGTCCCAGTCCCACCGCCCCGTTCTTGCTCCAACTAAAACCACTAGTGCGATGACCGTCGCCACTGCACCGAATGATGTCGATCAAGCAGTACGTTCTCCGGAGTCCATCCCTCTCCTCACACCTATAGAATGCCACCGTGTCCTTGGCCTGAAGTCTCTTCTCCTTCACAAACTTATTCCAGCCCTTGGTGAAGACGTAACTCTGGCTGCTCTTCCAGTAACAGTATCGGAATGTCCACGAGCGGTCTTCTCGGTCCACGAACTCGACCATCACCTCATCGGCCGTCACCGAAGCCACCTGTGGAAAGTACTTGGTCGCGTGCTTCTTCGGTATGACCAGCCTGTTGAGCTTCCCGACGTCGCTTGGCGTCAGTTCCTTGAGGAACATCTCCAGGAAAGCCACATTGCCGCTTGTGCCAGCGTGAGGGAGGCTCGGCCTCGGCGCCGCCTTGACAGCGGCTGCTGCAATGGCGTGTCGCCTAACGTATTCCTCCATCCGTGACTCGTACGATCCCATCTTGATCATGTCAAGCACCTCGTCGGTGGTGAACGTCTCCTGGAACTTGTGCTCGTGGGCGGTGAGCGGGGTCGCGGGGAGGTTGCGGTGCGAGTCGCCATGGTGGAGCTTGATAGCCGCGCTGTCGTAAGCAGCTGCCGCCGCCTGCTCCGACTTGAAGGTGCCGAGCCAGATGCGGTGACCGTGAGCGTAGATCTGCGCGCCCCAGTGTCCGTTCTGTTGCAGCATGACGCCTTTGTATCGGGTGGAGGTGTTGGAGGTGGTCGCCATGCAGGGGGCGAAGCTAACCCAATTAACGATGCTGTTAGAATCGGATCCTTCGCGTCCCGCTGCCATGGTGGTTGCCACTGAGATCATGCTGCCGGCGTCCTCTTCCCTAGAAGGAATGCGGAAGACGGATCCGGTTGAGCAGCAGGCGGTGTAATTTCTCAAGTGTTCTGGCTTGTCGAGGGGGCACCTACGGAGATGAGGTATTCATTCATGCGAGAAGAAACATAAGCAAGGGGTGCAGAGAGGGGTCGAGCATACAAGAAAAGGACGTCGATCTGGGACAAAGAGCTCACCTTAATGATTCGTCCATCTCCGTTTCAGATAAATGCATAGAAGGAGAGCAAGTTCTTCAAATCTCCAAGACATTAAGGAACAAACCATGCACTTCAGTTCATGGGGTCCATAAAAGAAGCTTTAGCATTAAGATACGCACATGTACCATAATAACAAAAGAAGGAGATGTGGGGGACGCCTCCGAGGAGAATGGTGCTCGGTGGGAATTAATCCATGGAGAAAAATATGGAAGACAAGTCGAAGGAGAAGGAGAAGGAGAAGCAGAAGAGAGTTGATTGCGGAGATGGGATATGAGGATGCGAGATGGGTATGGGTATATGAAGGGAAGATGGAAAGAAGGAAACGGGAGGAGCCTTAAATGGACAGTAAACAAGCTTCGCCATAAAGAAGGGGAAGGGAAGGGGGTACATAAAAAAGCAAGAGATATTTGATAGAGGAGATGGGAAAGGTTGGAAGGAGGGCTAATTTAGGAAGGATGATGCCAACGGAGGCCTTAAAATTAGACAATCAAGGGGAGTTGATTGGAAAGAGGTGGCTTGTCAGGGATATCTCCCCCCCCCCCTCTCTCCCTCCCTCCCTTGGATTCCGCAACCTAAAACAAACAAAACAAATTAAATTTTCCGGTGGCAGCAGCCAGCAGCTCTGAGATGTGAGCGAGGTGTCCCTCCACCCAAACTGAAGTTCACCTACCTCTTTCTTCTGTCCATCATGTAAAAAACATCGCTCGATCCTATTTCTCTCAAACCAAGAGCTGTTTTTTAGATTCCGAGCATCACAAAAATATTCTTGTGCCGACCCACCCCGATTGGTTTGTTTGACGACGACGACAGGTTCCCCATCGAATGCGCGCGCGGCAAAAACCACCATTTGCAGAAATGCTGCTGCCGCTCGAGTCGACGTTAGTCCGCAAGTCCATTTCTCTACAGCCGAAAAACCAAACGAGAACTCGCTCACATCTCTTCTTTGAGCTCCGACGTTGCGGTGAAACAAGGAGTCGGTTCGCGGGAACAACATACTGCCCTTCATCGTCGGAACACGCGCGTGGAGACGGATGAGGTGGGTCCCAGCTCTGCACGTCAGGGAGGCCGCCCTCCAGCCTTCGCACGAGGGACCCAAACGCTGGACGCACACGGGACTTTTGATGGGCGGAGACGTGTGGCGGTCGTGCGCCGCCGAACGGAGGCGGATAAGCTCGAGCCGCACTGATTTTGCGTTTCCGTCTTCGAACGGAGGCACATGAGCGCTGGGGATTGGATTGGATTGAATACTGGTTCGTTGTCTTCTTCCTTGATGTCCTTGGGTGGAAGGTAACCATCGTTTGGTATGTCTTGAATTGGAGACTCCCGATAACAGTTCTTTGTCTGCTTTTTTTTTTTGTCCTACGGCTGTGAATATTTTGATAATTTGATATCCAATATCAAGATTTAGCTTACGTATATTATATTATTTACATAAAGCTTATCGTTTCTTTTTCCTCGACTAGAGAAGAGAAGAGAGAGAGAGAGAAAGAGCGAGAGAGATACTGTGGGAACATATGTGATTGCTTGACCGACGGAAGCCCCGCGTGGTCGACAAGTAGGCGTATATTTATAATATTGTCTGGTCTTCGGAGAAGTAGTTCACATTGCAAGTTTCAATAATTATCTTTTTCCTTTATTGTGGGACCTTTAACCGCTCATTAATGGAAAGCAAATTTAACCTCTACCCAAATCTATCTCCGATTTCTTTGGTACACTCGCTGCGTGGGCCACACTCACCGGCAAGCCAAGTCCGCTTAAGCCACGTAGTTAAAGAGGACTTGCAACAATCGATCACCTCCACCCCCAAATCGATTTGTGGCCCTGTGTAGTCTTTGATCCAACTTACCAAACCATTCGCTCCTGTTTCCTTTCCCGTGGGTCAACCCTTACGCACAGGCTCGCCACGTGTCCGTTTCTGGAGCGGTTAGTACCTCAGTCGACACCAATGCGCCCTGGATCGATCCCCTCGTCCCTCAAAATATCGAATCTGATCAACGGTTCACGTTCGATCACAGTCGATTCGACGTTTAAACTTGGTGGTCGTCCGTCGGATCGAGGTATGTCGGTGACTCTTCGTCATCTTCGTTTTTCGCAAGAAAGCGGGGCGGACCGCCGACTGTCCTCCGCTATTTGTAGTCCGCCTCTGCCCCGGCGTGACGCCCTTGTTGCTTGCTCTTCGTTTCTCGCTCTCCCAAATCTAGGGGTCCAAAAACCGCCGCCCCCGAACACGGAGATCGGATGAGAGAGACAGAGGCCTTCGATCGGAGACGCATCACCTAATTGACAACCTTTACCTCTTTAGGTATCGATCCTCTGCATCTCGCCTCTAGACCTCCGTTCCCGAGGTTTGGCCCCTGTTTTTCGTGGGATTCAGCTTTGATTTTGATGTGTCTCGAATCCGATCGGCGTTTTATTTGACTTGATTCCTCGATTTGTTCGTAGTTATGCGTGTTTTCAGTTGATCCGGGTTCTTTTATGTGTTGAATTGGTTTTGGGTATGGGTTATGGTTCTTATTTTACTCGGTATGCCGTTCTCGAAGAGAAGCCGTAGTCTTTATCGAGGATCGTGTTGGAATCGAGCGATCTGATAATGTTTGATGGTATCTTTTCCATAATCATGACGCATGTTGAACGAGAGGGTCAATTTTCTTGTGAACTTCACGTGGTTCATCATTGATTACCTGCTGCTCTGAGATTGCCTGAAATTTGTATTGCGTTTTCGTGTTTGTTGTTGTTCGGTCGATGTTGCTGGTGCTGCTGGAGTTTGTTCCACGTCTAATTTTTGCTATCCATCCGTGGAAAACGATTAACGATTTCAGTTAACTTTGCTTTTCTTTTTAAAAAAATATTTGCTGCTTGATTTTCTGCAGAAAAAACTTAAACCCTTAGTAACGTATGGTTTATTTGTGTTTGAAGTTGGAATTTTTTATCTACCAAAAAAAAAAACTTTGCATGTTTTTTCGGTATTTTATATTTGTTGTAAACGATATTCAGCTAATTATTGTTATCTTGAGGCATCTGCTTGCGTGCACGAATTTTAGATGCTTGACAGGTTGTTCGTGTTGTGTATCGGATTGCCTCTTACGATGCTTCTTTGATGGTCTTTTATCCCGACAATTGTAGCAATGATTTAGTGGTTGGTGTATAATATTTGGTACAAAAAGAATATAGCAGATCCATTTGCTTGTGACTGTTAAGATTGCAAAGTATAATCAAGGATTTGTTGGAGTGATTTTTGTTCTCAACAAATATCTCTGGATTTAAGAACTGCAGCAAGCCAAAGTATTTTAATGTATGCAGCAGCCTGACATGGATTGGCACCAACGGGAATTTTGAAGCCACCCTTTTTAAAGTTAAATGTGGAATATTCAACTTTACACCATTGTTCGTTAATGATTGCAAGATGTTCAGGATGTTTTGGAGATCAGTTATGGAGGATACAGGGCAGCAATGAAAGAGAGTGTACAGATCTTTCAGCTTGACCTCTGTTTGTCTTCTTTCAGACTGATCTCTATCTTTACTGGTTCTCTTGATTTATTGGTGCAAATTCTGAGGTGTCTAATTTTGTTGCCTAGATTCTAGCTAGACAGACAAACCAAAAGCTGCTCCTTGTTGCTTGCCATGCCAACAATCAGATTGACATGGCCTCTGGTTGGTTGCAATTTTTCTCAGTGGTTATCCTACCTGTAGTTAACCCTTTTGGCTCTGGGAATGTTGGTTCATACTGGCACCAGAATGCTTTTTTACCAATGGAAGAAGTCAAAAGCTTTCATTGTGCTTAGCTTATATCTTTTCAACAGTGAGTATTTATCTAGATTGTACTGGCTTTGTTCTTAACCATATAATAGGTCTTCTCTTTGCTTTTGTTGGATACCAGACAAACCAGGTCAGCTTCCTGGATGACTCGAGACTTGTAACCAATTCTATTTAAATCGTCTCAGTAACATAATACACCTTTCAAGAGTTCATATGTTGTTTTCACCCTAAGCGAGTTAAATACTTGCATGGAAGAAGCTTTTCATTTGGAGATCTTGTTGTTCTGCCAAATCCTATTTAGGAAAAAAAATCTCAAGATAAACTTAAAGAAGGCTCAGTGTAACCTTGCAAGTGTTCAAAACTATAAATCACCTCATTAACGAAGTAAATTTTATTGATGGAAATGCAACATGGTAACAAAAATCACTCCAGTTAGTTAATTCTTTAAACATTTTATTTTGTCATGTGAATGCTGCTTTGTGTTCCTGTCAAAGTTTTCTTGCTGTGGTTGTTGTAGGGCCGGGTACTAATTTGTTTCAGTTGTGTTTCTTGATGTTATCCACCATCTTTTTGAATTTACCTTATTCAATGAAAACATTTGGCATGTCTCCTTCCTCTCCTTGATAATTTTTTTTTTATAAATACCAATTGTGGAATTTTTTGAATTTATGTTTGGGATGCTTGCAGAATTAAATTTCAAGTTTTTCATGATCTCCTGGTCTACAAATGAATTTTAAATAGATGCATAGGCCTAACGACTCTCATATGGTATAAAGTTACACTATCACGAAAATCATGGAAATTGACCACTTGTCTGAGCTATAGATATAGCTTCTTAGGGGATTGGATTCTTATCGTATAAACTTGGGGGTTTTGTGGTCCATTTTATATAGTGAGTAATGTTTCGTTTTTTCTTTGTCGCGCTCTAATCTAGGTTAAATGTTTATTCTCTAATATGACCTATTTACATAAGGTCTTTTTTTTTTTTCATGTGCAGGGTGGTGTCATAACTGTTCCTTTTCTTTTATTTTTCTTGCTTTGCTTGGTCTAGTTTGGTTTTTGCTACTGGGATGTAACAATTCTTTTGATACTTTTGATGAAGCTTTTAGTATCTTTCCAGATTTGTTTTCATTTTATAATAAGAATTATATTAAGAAACTCAGTAGGAGCATCTTAAATATTGTGTATACTGTATCAGGGTATCCTTGATCGCAGACTTCCCTGACATGAATTTTTCTGGCTATTCTACCATGAGTATTTGTAAATACTGTAAGTTAGTAGGCATGCTTCGTGGAGACAAGTAAATCAGAGAGAATTAGTCAGTGGTTTGCAGTTATCATCGTGAGTAAAAATGGAACAGATGAACGTAAAGGCATTGGATAAAGGTGAAAAACATGATCTCAAGAGGAAAAGAGATCCTGCCTTATACTTCACTGATGTTGGCCAAGGCCTGGTAGGATGTGGTGATCATCTTATTCCAGGCCAATCCTCTCGAAGGGTTTCCATCACAAAAGGCTGTAAAACTAACTTAGGCTGCCATCCAGAGACTCATATTCTCAAGAATTATTACAACTTCACAAAAAGTGGGTTGCCAAAACGTGTGCTGGCATATGAGAATGGTGAATGGAAAGATTTTCCTGAGAATATTGTGAGTTTGGTTCAGGAAGATTTTCGGTCAAAGAAAGCGATTACTGAGGCAGGTTTTCGAAATCAGCAATTGTTGTTAGACTACATTTACATGATTTGTATAGTCTTGGAAACAGGTTTGGTGAAGCCAATAGCTTGGATTGATGATCATGGAAAATGCTTCTTTCCAGAATTACGTCCTGAATGTTATGTATTGCATAGATACCATCACTCTGACAATGATATTCAGGTCTACATGAATCCTGATGCAAATAGGAAACATGAAACAAATGACCATTTTGAGATTTCCATTAGTGCAGCTGAAAGCTCAAGTTCACGACCTGATGATGAGGCTATGTCTAATGTCAAGAGGGTCAAGAGTGAAAAGAATTCTGCTAGTGATTGTAATATTTATGTTGAAGTCAATGAAGCAGTTGGAGAAAATGAGTCAGGTTCTGCATTACCTTCTAATGTCCCTGCTTCTAGAATTTGTCAAGCACCTGCAAGTGGTTGCCAAGTTAATAGAGCTGTGCAGGAAATGTTACTTCAAGGGTTGGGCAAACTCATTGATGCAAAAGACATTCTTGGAATCCTTAGGACCCCATTGAGAAATGATTTAGGTCAAGTTCGTTTTAACCTTTTCCAAGAGCAGGTCGAAATTGCTAAAAAGGTGCGTGGCAATGCAAATGTCCGTTACGCATGGCTTGCTTCATCAAAGGATGCAGTGGAAGGGATGATGTTGCATGGGACTCTGACAAGACCTGAGCAGAAATGCCTTTATGGCAATGGCATTCATCTCGCCCCTGCAAATTGTTCTAAAATCTGGTGAGGCCTGCTTTTGATACTAGGTTTTTCATGTTTGTGCATATTGGAGTACTTTAATCTCTTTTTGGCGAAGGCTGCCAACAGTTTTCTATCTGAATTAGTGGCTCCTGCCAGTTATTTTTTTGCTTCTTTTTTTTTTAAGCTAACAGTCCATTATGAAAAACTATGACTTGTTTGCACATGTTATCTACAGTGCTAGTTATTCTGATGTTGACGAAAATGGTGTCATACACCTAATGTTGTGCCGCATTATAATGGGAAACGCGGAACTCATTTACCCTGGGTCTAACCAGTGTCAACCTAGTAATGAGAACTTTGACACTGGTGTAGATGATCTTCAAAAGCCAACTCATTATATTATATGGGATATGAATATGTATACCCATATATATGCAGAATACATAGTGACTTTTAAGGTGACCTCCAAACTTAAAGGTAATGTAGTTGTAGTATTATTTAGTCAACATCCATGGATTACTTTTTTACAGTTATATATAAAATTTTTGAAAAGTGTGTATATTGATGTGACTGCAGAATGGCTGGTTGGGAAAGAAAGTAAATCTAATGTATCTGCCCTCACAAATTCTGGTTCACCTCACAGCTTATTACAGGTGTGTGTGTTGCAAATTTCTGATTCCTTTCATATTTTATAGGATTGCTGAACTAGAAAACAAGGCTCGGGTTGTAAAAATCCATGAGGTTTTTCAAAAGTAGTTTGCTTTTTGATCAATTATCTATTTACCTCATCTGTTGAGAGGTTTTTCTATTGTGGTGAAAATGACAAACAGAGAAAAGCGGTTTGGTGTGTCTCTCTAGACCATGTAATTGATTCTAGAACTTTATCTTCTATTACATCTGATTATGTGGAAGTTTGAACTAATTTAATATCTTATAAGTTTATATATAAGCTTCATTGGCAGTGATTCACAGATCTTATATTTTCTATTGCAATCTATTATGTGCATCTAAGGTGATTTTTTGCCCTTTGCCATTGTGTGTTTTTTGGATTCTTAACTATTATTATTATTATTATTTGATACTTTAGGATAAGGCTTTTCAGCCATCTCTGGCCTTTGGAAATAAAGCTCAGGCTCCTGTGTCCAGAACGATGCCAAGAATTCCAACCTCACCGTGGATGCCGTTTTCAATGTTATTTGCAGCAATTTCAACTAAAGTGCCTCCGGAGGACATGGACTTGGTTCACACTCAATATGATGAATTTAAGGTCCTAAAGATTTATTGACAAGTCATGTTGTTTTCTCTTTTGAGCCACTCTGTTCCTGACTATATATATGTATATATATATTTTTTATTTTCGTTTTGCCAGAAGGGAAAGATAAGCCGGATTGACCTGGTGAAGAAGTTAAGGCAGATAATTGGAGACAAACTATTGGTCTCTACTATAATGAGGCTGCAACACAAGGTTAGATCTTCTTGATCTTTTGTTAAAATGCTGCAAATGCTACCAGATATGTGCTCGAGGCAGAATGGAGATTTTAGTTTATAGGGAAGCTGCAAATAGAAAATATTGAATTCTGTAATGCAAATATTGAACGAATTTAGGTTTGAAGTTTTTACTTGCCGTCTTGTTTGCTATGTACACCATTTCGTCCCAGTTCGTAACTTGGGTCTTTGGCTAGCTCAGAGAGTTCTGTTAAAACTTGAATAGCAACCATGGTTGTCAGCATCTTTCTACCTGCATCCACAGGTTGGTTCTTAGTTTGTTGCTTCTTGTTTTTGTAGAAAATACTGATGAATTCTCTCATGCAAGTCGAAACAATGCTTGACATCAAATGCTGTGCTCATGAATACCTTTTGTTTTGTTTTTGCCACATACTTTACGTATTTCGGTTTTTGATTGCCGCTATGCTTCTGTGACCGAACAAAACTTAACTATGTTGGGTTCAGTTAATTCTTTTGTTCATTTCGATTCTAATTATGTCATCACTGTTCTTTCTTTGATCGACTTTGTTGCCTGCACAAAGACTTGTATTTGCTAGAGTTCAGTTGAAGTGACAAGTGAAGCATGAGTTGCTAGTTGGCAGTGACTTGCATAAAACATAAAAAGTGCCTTACCTTTTTGCCCTTAATTTGCAGTTACCCCCCATGGCTAGACGAGAGCCCCCAAAATGCTGGTCTCACAACTTGCCACACGAGTCTTGACATGGCGAGGTTAAGTTTGAAGTAAGTATGATGGTTCTCTTACATCCGTACTCTGCTAATTCTTGTAGGCAGTGGATAAACTACTGAAGATGTGGTATTAGGTTAATGTAGAACAATGCCGACTGTTGGTACGCTACTGCGGATTGCTTTTTTGTTTTGCTGGTGTACTTGTAAAGTGGGTGGGACTTGCTTTTCTTTGCAATCAAATGTGACCATGAGGAAGCTCTGCTTTCTGCTGCTCCTGACTGATCTAGCCGACCGAGCAAGGAGAGCTTAGGATGCATGGTACTTTGATAAATAGACATGGGGCTGTGTTATCTGGAAGCGAGCAGCGCTGGGATGGGCGTGTTCTTGGAAACGCCACGCATGGAAAGCTGCATCCGTCCATGTGCCATGGAGGCTTCAACTTACGGAGTCAGAGGCGATGCTCCTCTCCGGAGATTGTGGTGGCGGCAGGAAAAGATGAACACACATTGTCGGAGATGAATATAAATGAAACTTCAGGCATCAAATGATTCGGTGCACGCTGCGAGTGGTGATAGGTTGACCAGCATTTCACCCCAATCTACTTACGATTGATCACAGGGGATCATGTTTACGTGTGGAAACAAAAAGGTAAAAAAGAGCAGCAGAAGATATAAGTGTGTATTTATTTGTGCACGAGGAGAAGGGAGGTGGTCGGATGGCCGTCGTAGGATGCGAAGCCGCAGCTATCTCGTCCGGTGTACCTACGCCTCGCGGTCTCGTGCACTGCCGATCATGGAGCAATCGAGTTGCCTGTCATTTTTAGTGTCAATGCTCTCCCCTCTCTCTCTCTCTCTCTTCCGGTGTGACTCTCCCCTCCCCTCTTCTCTTGTAAGAGGGCACGAAAGCATGCCAGGGTCTTTTTGATAGAAGCCATTTAGTCACGTCAGTCGAGTAACCTCAGGTTCAAAGGCCTGCAGGCTCGTGATACCACTTGTCGAGAGATCAACAGGAGGCCGCGGAGAAAGGGGGTTTGAGGGTGACCTATGAATCCGGAAGGTTGATGGTTCTATATACATCTCAAGGGACAGAGATGTGTTGATAAGAAGTCTTCGAGTCCCTCGGAATTTGTGGTTTTAGGCACGCACCCGAGGAGAGTGTAGTCATGTTGACTATGCTATGACAAGGCATATAATTTGACGCAACCATTCGTGGCTACTGGGAAACGAAGAACAGACTATGCATCACAGATAAAGCGTTAATCTGATTAAGATGTCGAGATGATGTTAGTATTCATGCTTCACATGGAGTATTTAAATATTCGTCATTTGTACGACTATTTACATAAAATTAATCATTATTATTCCGTCCAAACCCAAATGGAAGAGATGCCACTTATTTGATCGATTATTTTCTTTTGGAAAAAACATACTCCAAGGGAAAACATTTCAGAAACAACTTTTTTATCGTGCTGATCTCTATTTCGATCTAATATATATATGTATATATGTATATATATATATATACATATATATATTCCTCGGGCATTTCTAACCCCCAAATCGGCGAAACGTGAGCGAAAAATAATCGGAGGAAAAGAATGCGGAGTTGGGGCGTCGCAGCGGACAGTGCGGTGCTTCTCCAGCCGGCCGCCGCCGGATTCAGGGCGCCAGCGGCGGACTTCAGACACCTCGCCTCCTCTTTCTGCCACCCCGACTTGAGGCCCTCCTTCTCCGCCAAGGTAAACCGCACCCATCTCCATGCCCTTCCTTTTCTTTTTTGACCTTCTCGACTTCCCCCCTGGTTTATCGAGAACTAGGATGAGTATCTCGATTATTGTTGGACGAACTCGTATCGAGTCCGCCGTCTCCAATTATTTACGCATTTAGCTCAGTGGAAGCAACTCGGAGCTGAATCTTGGCTTCTTCCGGGGTCGATTTTGGCTCAAGTGTTCACCGGCTATGTTTTTCGGTTGGTTTGGTTGCCCATTCCGTGTAAGAACGTTCTGGTGATCGATGAACCCTCGAAAAATCAACAATCTTATATATGTTGTTTGTTTGTTTGTTTTTTTTTCTGGTAAATTTCTTGAAAATTATATACCCTTGATGTAAGTAAGCGCGAGGTGTAATCGTTCGAGTGATTTAGATGGTGTTTCACATTTCTTTAAGTATTTGTTGCGAGAAAGAATTGGTGTCGACGGACGACTCTGATTCCGACCAAGAATTTTAAACATGCTGATTGCTACGTGGCTTCGTTTAATCTGATATGTGGTATAACACAGTTCTCTCTGTTTTATGTACTATCTATGGACGACAGTGATGCAAACCTTACTTTAAGCGCAGGTTCTTAGGTCTGTTAATGTTTAAATATGATTTAAACTCCACAAGGGTTGGACTTAAATTTGTTGTCAAGAAGTTCTACTCGAAGAGGGGCCTCTGCAAATCGAGCTTGAAGGCTGGTTGGTTAGATCTATGGAACATTTAGATGGTGACCAATCAAAATTTCAGGAACTCACGAGCGTTATTGAAATTTTTTTGTTTTGAAATTCAATATGTTTGGTTGCCCAACCCTTGATAAGTTGTCTAAATGATTCACAAACATATAAGAATGAGGCTTGCAAAAATTGTGACAGAAGAAAGATTGAGCATGATGAATGAGGTCATCCCTATGTTCCATTACTCCTTTTTTGCATCCCAAAATTGCTAGGACTGGAAGGTCACTGGTGCATTGTAACGTGACCATCGTGTCATCATCTACTGGAATGTCTCCTTTTATTTTCCTTGCAACCTATCGTCCTTTTTATATGAAAGGAAGTCAGTGCTTGACAAGGCCCTTATAATATATGATATGACACAGAATTTCCAAACAATGTTGGAATTATCTAATATACCTATAAGGGTTGCTGATCTGTGAGCTGAAATTCTTATCAGAAGATGCTAATCCTCCATAATTCCATAACATGCAGAGAATGGTGTGCTTTGCACTATATTTTTGCTCAATTATTGTATTAACTTCCAATCCATAAGCTTTTCTTATGTGTTTTATATTTCTTAGGTTTATCTAATATTTGAATTGAAATTTAGATTTAGCATTTTATACTTAACCTCAATATATTATATTCCTGTGTGGAAGCGTCACAAAATTTTTATTGTCCTTTTTTCTCCCAGTTGTTCTATATTCATATTCTTGAAAAATCCCAATGGTAAAAGCATAGCAATACGAATTGTCTGATCACTGCAGCTTTATTGAACAGGAAGAGCGTATATAGCAACTCGTTTGCTAGTTGCAATTTATAAGCCTTGGATAATAATCCTGGTACTTTCTCTGGTACAGAAAGGTCTAGATGACACTGTATTGCTAGTGTTGCTATTCTAGACAAGTTTACTTGGCTCTGTTTAAACGAGTGAGGAACAACGTCAACAACTTTTAGAGTTCAATGAAGCCTACCATTACTTTGAAGATTTTCATATTTCCAGTAATTATTTGAAAAAGATGTACATATTAAGCAATCTAGTCATTTGACTTTGAATTTTGTACGTATACAAAGTGGAAAGGGTAAATTGGCCCAAGTGTCTCAGGGATCAGCAATAGAAGCCCATATGATGGAAGTATCATTTTCCAATGTGCCAAAGAGAATAGCTTTAAATTTCTGTTGCAAAGTCAAATTTTAATTCTTGATGCTTTTCCTTGGTGCATCATAGATTGTATAGTAAAAGTGAGTCTGTGAACAACATTGTTTGAACTTTAATTTCACTGAGACTTAAAAATGATATGGTATCTTTATAAGTTAGGCTACATCATTTTACGAACATAGACAGGAAAAAGACTATGGGAATTTTTGTTGTGATGCATTTTAGTGGCAGAAGCACAGGGAATCTGTTTTTAGGTTCTCTGATACTGATGATGGATGGAACATTTTGCATGGAGGGCCTATCCTGCAGGGATTTGGCTTTGTAACATCTTCCTTTTTTTAACCATCGTCCTTTACATGCCTCTCTGATTTTATAAATGAAAGGTTTGGGCTTCATAAATTTATCCCAGTTATTATATCTTTTTTTTTTCAGAAACATTTAGTGTTGATTATTTGAGTGAAAGCATTGATGTTCTTATTACTGTACTGTGTTGTTACGTTTTCCAGAGTTCTATTGGTTGGCCCAAGATTGGTATCCGATTAGAAAATCACCGAACAAGAATCTTACAAGTGAGAGCACTGGGAAATTCTAGTGATGGCCAAACACCGATTGCCCCACTTCAATTTGAATCTCCAACTGGTCAGCTTCTGTCACAAATAATGCAAACCCACCCTCATCTGCTCCCAGCTGCGATAGATCAGCAGCTTGAGAGGCTTCACTCTGACATTGATGCTGAGAATGCAAAAACTCCAGTAGCTTCTCAAGACCTCCCCCTTTACAGGTTTACAAAGGAGTTATATATTTATCTGCTCAAGTTTCAAATTTCTAGGATTAACTTCTGTTGCTTGTTTTTCATGTTTAGACCTCTACTAGAAGTATTCGTAGATAAGTAGTCATGAGGCATTCTCGTTTTTGTGCATCAAAAGATCAGTCGATGTGTGCTTCAGCAGCTATGATGTTATTTCGCTTTGCTATTCCCTCTTAGAGTCCATTTCATGTGTAATTTATCCTATTGTGTCCTATGATGTTATATCTCACAAAATATTTTTGATGAGAAAAAATGGAAAAAAATATTATCAATTCTTAGAATTTCTGGTTCATTATAATGCAATCCACACATCAACTACCAAACACTTATAATTTGTAATAAAGTTTTTCAATTCAAAACTTAGAAGCTTTTTTTGAAATAAGATATCAGATGCTTTGTCCATGGCACTTGGATGTCCATTATTTTGGCAATAGAATATAGAACACTTCTTACATGTGCAGTCCCTGTTCATCTGGATTAATATGCAAGTTACCTGAGAAGAAAAATAAATAAGAAATGGAAAACTGAAAATGTGGTCAGGTGAGGGTTTTGGATTCCTGACATGTCTGAATGCACTTGTACAAACAAATAAATCCTTATGAAACTGCAGAAACAGAAAAAGCTGGATAGAAATGAATACACAAGATGTGTCTATATCCTGATCTGGATCTAGATATCCAAATATCCTGGTATTATTTTAATTATAATTTACTTATAATAAGTGTCTTTAATTATCTACTTATAATATCTCTTTTGTGTCAGTTTGTTTTTCCTGCCTTAACTACGCAGGATGTCTCTTTTTAAAATTTTTCCTAAACTATAGATTATATATTCTTAACAGATCATTTTGTCTTATATTATCTACGCAATGTATACATTCATAAAAATCTCACTGCAATATCTACTTTTTGACTTATATTTTTATGAAGAATTGTTTCATATCTCCTTGGATGTTTATATTCTAATGATCTCTTTGGAACAATTTGTTTTGGATGAATAATATGATTATCCATGAATATATGTAGATTTGTACATCCATATAGATTCATTGCCAGTTGTGGTTGTCAAAGCAATTATTTTCATAAATTTAGCCTCATACCTAGTTAATCACTCATTTGAGTGTACGTTGGAAGACAAATGGACTCAAACAGGTTTGTGCCAATATCCTGTTTACCTTCGACCTTACAATTATCTTTAGCTGATGCCTCTAGTTTTGCCCTGATGTGTTTCGATAAGCACATAAAGCTGCGGAAAACCCTCTGGAAGAACCCTTACAAACCAACCACATACATATAATCTACAAATATGATAGGTACTTAGTAAATATGTTTATTATTAATCCCGTGTGTGTTGCAGTCTCATAAGTCTTTCAATTTTCTTTTGGTAATTCAATGAAAAAGCATTTTATGGCATATTGTTTGAAAATGGAATGTAGAACAGTGGTACTGATTAGCTACATAAGCAGCAAAACCTTGATTGCTTGTAAGTTACAAGATCATTCTAGATTTCCTTTTCTGAATGCAACCATGCAGCAAGTTTAAACAGGATTTCCTTAGATCTTCAGTCAGTTGTCATGCTCCTCTGTGTTTAAGTTTCAGAGGTGTCATTTAGTATTTCTAAAAATTCCATGTTGAAAGTTGATGCTGCTCCTCTTGGTTCCTACACGAGTTTGAGCTTCTGCTTATCTATTCATTTGCATATTTTTTGACGTCCATGGTTTTCAAGTGATATATCTCAATGCAAATCTCAGAAGAAACTATGAACTTTGTAATGCTACTTGTTAGTGGCCTATCACCAACACGAAAACCATGAACAATGAACAAAAGAAGGGGGATGAAAGAAAAATGACAACAAGGACAAAACCAAACAGATTGAAGTATGCAGGATTAGCTACATGACAGGAAGATTTCGATTGGGCTTTATGGATAAACGATCGACTTTCTAGCAAGAGTTTTTGTTAATCTGTTAAAAGAAACATTATTTTTACAGATTCTTCTTTTGTTGCATGTATTTTGTTTCAGTATATCTTAAAACTGAGCTAGCTCATGATAACATCCAGGAGAATTGCAGAAGTCAAAGAAAAAGAGAGGCATAAGGCTTTAGAGGAGATTATCTACTGCTTGATTGTACAAAAATTCATGGAGAAGGAAATCGATATGATCCCCACGGTAACTGCATCCACGGATCCTACATATCGGGTGGACTCATGGCCCAATCAAGAACATAAATTGGAAAGCATGCACTCTCCTGATGCTCTGGAGATGATACAGAGCCATTTAACCCTTATTCTCGGAGAAAGAGTGGGTGGCCCACTGAATACTGTCGCCCAAATTAGCAAACTTAAACTCGGGAAGCTTTATGCAGCCTCTATCATGTACGGATATTTCCTCAAAAGAGTAGATGAAAGATACCAACTTGAAAGGACTATGAAGACCCTTCCGACGAAGCCCAGGGGTCAGAGAATATTTGACGAATTGAAGCCTAACCCACTATGGGACTTGGAGTCTATGGTGCAGATTTCATCAGATGATGATGACTTTGATGGTGATGAGACAAAGCCTTATAGATTGAGGTCCTATGTCATGTACTTGGATGCGGAGACATTGCAGAGATATGCAACCATAAGGTCTAAGGAATCTATTTCATTGATTGAGAAGCAGACGCAGGCCCTGTTTGGGAGGCCAGACATAAGGATAGCAGATGATGGGTCTCTGGAAACTCCAAATGATGAAGTTGTGGGAATAACTTTCTCTGGCCTGACAATGTTAGTCTTGGAGGCAGTTGCATTTGGGACCTTTCTGTGGGAAGCCGAGGGCTATGTGGAATCGAAGTTCCACTTTCTGTCAAGTTGAATGTACTTTGAACTGGTCATCATTTTGAGCGATCGCCGCCGCCGAATGTTGTGGGTCATGCCAACCTGTTATATTTGAGTGCAATTGTGAGAGAGCTTTGGTCGATAGAGCTACTCTTACTGGAAAAGGTGAAAATGATGACTCTGGCATTCCCGATATACTTTCTCCACTCGTCATCATGCTCTCGTATAAGTTCTGATCATAGTGGACTCGAGCAGATGAGGATGGTCGGTCTTATGATGACATAATGATGATATTGAACTTACAAAGGAAGGAAGAGTATTAGTGATGTAACGATGATGCCGAAGTATTTCTGGTCATCTGGCTTTGTTATTGTTGTTGTTGTTGTTGTTAATCGATGATACATATATCTTTTCTGCTGTAAAGTGCCAAAGATAAAACGAGTATTTCATTTACATGGTTTCTGGCACCCCGAGGGAATGTGTGAAGTATCATACTTGGGAGATGCTTTGTGGCACCGTGAAGGAACGTGTGGAGAGTCGTACTTGGTTCAGTTTTCATCGACATGGTTTTCCAGTGTGCTTGTGCTTAATTTGAACCATAGTGTGTGAGAGGCCGGACATACATAATACGTATCTATCTATCATCCTTTGGTCGTCTTTTGTTATGATTTGATTAAGAATGAATGACACTTGTTCAAGGTGGACCCCAAGTACGCTTGTGTGTGGGGGCCAGACCACCCTGATAATTAGACTCATCCAAGATGATGGAATGCTGACCCGCAACCAACCAACTTTGGTCCGAAGTTGAACCCCAATCAGCTATGACAAATGTGTATTATATGGTGTACCTTAGAAAACGGGAAAGCATTATCGTGGGTTAGGTCACTCCGCCAACCACCCTAAACCTTTCTTTTAGTCAAAAGTCACAGTGGTCTTTGAGTGCGTTTGGAATTTTTGATATTTGATATATATATTTCAAATCGTATCTTTATATTGAAATTTTTTTATTTACTAGCCATTTCAACATTTAGAGATTGCTAATATAATTTTTTTTTAAAAAAATTCAAAAAGATCTTATGATTTGATCTAAAATCATTTTAAGATATTCATTCAAATCTCTTATTTGACTGTACAAAAAGAAAAAAAAAAGTAAATATTGTTTTCGAAGACAGACAGCATTCGAGAGATTCCCGTGAGCCCACAACAACAGGCAAACAAACAAACGCGATGCAGCGTTTACGCTCCCTTCCCGCCGGCATTTTGCTTGGAAAGCTGCTGGCTGGGGTTGGAGTCGTCTCCTCCGGCCAGCCGTCGCATGTGGAGAGGGACAGCGGCTGCATGTGGTGGGGGTGAGCTATATACCAAACTCTTTAAAAGACTTTCTTCCATCCATCATCCACTCTGGCTGGTGGGGAATGAATGTCCATGTGGGCAGAAGAAGCCAGTCGCTGCTGAGATACGCGTGGATGGCATCTCACTCGGGTCAACTCCACCGGTCATCAGCTTTGTCGGATTATCTTCTTCTTCTTCTTCTTGTTCTTCTTCTTCTTCTTCTTCTTCTTCTTCTTTTCTTTTTCAAATCTCCAATTGGTCACAAGACTGTCTATGGCATGCACATGAACGATATCAACATCCGTCGCTTCAGCCGATGAGGAGGGAGCATGTCCTTGTGGATCACCCACCCACCTGCCATCAAGCAGCGGGTGGATTCCCGTGAACTCGGGTGAGAGAGCTGGCGCAACCCCATCCATCAAAGGCATCCGGTGTGAACCCAACAACTTGTTTCCGCTATCCATTTAATTCTTCTTCTTCTTCTTCTTCTTCTTCTTCTTCGTATGTCACTTTGCTTTTGTCCTGATGTTCGTTCGTCACACCATCAGAAGCATCCCGACGGACGATTTGAACGACTAAACGTTTCGGTAGGTGGGGGGGACGGGGGAGAAGGGGAAGATCACTTGTGATCAGTCGTCAAAGCCTGTGGGACGACAAGTAGATTACAAAAAGAAAAAAAACACTGAAGCAGCAGACACACTTGCAATCAATCACATGTTCTTCGGTGACATCGAGCGATTCTGTCGATCGCATGTGACTCGAGTTTTCCGATCCATCCGCTCTCAAACTAGTCTTGGATCCATCCTCAAGGTTCACACCCACGTCTTCACCATGTCTCTCCCACACTGACAAAGGCCCTCCCGCACTAAACTCGTCTCTCGCTCATCATAATTTGTTTTCCATTTTATCTTCTTCTTCTTCTTTTTTATATTGCCGATGCTACATGATTGGATGGAATATAGAAAGGAAAATTATGAGGCCTAATTATTGCGGTGGTGGTGGTGGTTACAATACATATGAATCCCAGCAAGTCACAGCTTGGCATTCTCGTCTGCTTCCTCGGTGTGGGTTTGTGTGACCATGGCACCCCTGCTTCTTCTTCTACCTTATTACTAACCAACCCGAAGCATCCATCCTCTGTTCTTGAGTCAATGCTTATGCTATGAGACGCGGCTGTCTCTTTTGGGTCAAAAGCACTAGATATCAGCGCTGTGCATGGAGGAGTTGTTCTGAATGAAGCGCGTTGAATCAACTCGAGCAGCAGTGGCAGAATGGGGCTTTCTTCCAAAACTGGTGTGGGAAAGCCAACACACAATGGTTTCCAGATCACCTTCTCTCCCCCGACTATTCTTCTACTTTCCATCCACCGATCCATCGACTAATTAATTACCTCCTTTTATTCAAAGCATTTTTCAACACCTCTCGAGCACTGCCGCTTTGTCTTATATAAGAAGAAGACGCCAACAGAGCCAACACAACAACGAAAACCAAAGAGGAGGAGCAGGGCAGTGGTGGAAGCGGAAAGGAAGAGAGATCAGCAGGAAGGAGCAAAGGGATCCAAAAGGGAGCTCGGAGCGGGGGGATTTAACGGGGGCGGAAAAGAATGGCGGCGGCAACTCCCGGCACGGCGATGACTGTCTTCCTGATGCTCTCATGCATAACGGCCGCGGCGGCGGCGGCGCTCAACCTGACGACTTTATCCTTCGACGACGGCTTCTCCCACCTCTTCGGAAATGAGAACCTCATCCGCTCCCCAGACGGCCGCGGCGCCCGGCTCACCCTCGACCGCTCCTCCGGTAATCCGCGTGCCTCTCGACCTTCCCCCCTTCTTCAAGCTCACGTATCGCTTCCCTTGTGATTGTGTCATACGCCTGCGTGTTGTTGTTATTGGTTATTTAGGATCGGGATTCATATCAAACGATCTCTACGACCATGGCTTCTTCAGCGCCTCCATCAAGCTGCCCTCGGATTACTCCGCCGGCGTCGTCGTCGCCTTCTACGTGAGTCGATGCAATCTAATAGTCCACTTCGTTTTAGAAAGAGCGTTAGTTAAATGATCCACAAAAACCTCCATCGAAGTGAATTAAGTGGTAGTGAGGAAATTGAATGCGCTATTTAAAATATGTGTAGCAAGCACATGAAAGACACCTAAGCTGTCACAACTCGCACAGATTTGGTCTGTGCACCGACCTGCACGACTCCTCCGACGGTTCAAAGATTGCTGCCGCATCTTTTTCTTCCCTGTGCCAAGTCCAAAGGCTGCGCAATTAGTTGGGGTTTTCCTTTGTTTTCTTTTTGTCTCCTTCCTTTTACTGACGACGTCTTTCGAATCAAATCATATGCGAGTTTTAATGATGATTTCGTCCGAGTCCACGAACCCTGTTGTTGAATGCAGACATGTTGATTGATGCCACTATTTTTATGGATGTGTTCATAGAAAAGAGCGAGAGGGAGATAAATATCGTGAGGGCACCAAACGAACTATTTATTGTATTGTATTGTATTGTATTGTATTGTATTGTATTGTATTGTATTGTATTGATCATGGTGAAGCTTGCAGCATGATTGATCGGGTGTCTCGTGGTGCTGAATGTTCGGTGCAGACTTCCAATGGAGATGTGTTCCAGAAGACACACGACGAGCTGGACTTCGAGTTCCTGGGCAACATCAGAGGCAAGGACTGGAGGATTCAGACCAACGTCTACGGCAACGGCAGCACCAGCCGAGGCCGCGAGGAGCGCTACTTTCTCCCGTTCGATCCCACCGCCGAGGCTCACCGCTACTCCATTCTGTGGACCTCCGACCACATCATGTACGCCCCCTGCCATCCTACTTCATCCTGTTACGTGCGTACCTACGTCCTCGTGCATCGGTGGATTAATCGGTGTGATCATGACGGTGCTCTGCAGATTCTACATCGACGACACCCCTATCAGAGAGGTGGTCCGCAGCGACGCCATGGGCGGCGACTACCCGTCCAAGCCCATGTCCATCTACGCCACCATATGGGACGGCTCCACCTGGGCCACCGCCAACGGCAGGTACAAGGTCAACTACAAGTACGCGCCCTTCGTCGCGGAGCTCTCCGACCTCGTCCTCCGCGGATGCCGCGTCGACCCGATCCAGCAGGTGGACTCCGCCCGGCGGTGCGCCGAGGCCAACGAGGATCTCCTCGCGGCCGACTTCGCCCAAATGACCCCCTTAAAGCGCGCCGCCATGCGCCGGTTCCGCGAGCGCTACATGACCTACTCCTTCTGCTACGACGCCAACCGGTACCCGGTCACCTTCCCCGACTGCGACATCATCCCGTCGGAGCAAAGCAGGTTCTTCGAGTCAGGCGAAACCAAGTACCCGAGGGACCGCCGGAGGGCCAGGCGCCAAAGCCGGAGACCCTAAACGCGAGGCCGACATCGGCCACTACTGCATGCTTCCATTCTTTTTCTTACGGCTCTGTTTATTACTAGGCACCGTACAAGTTGTGTGTAGGATCGATGCATGGCTTCGCTCTTCTTCACGGGTCGTTTTAGTTTGTGCAGTAGAGGTATACACAGCAGCAATACACATATAGTGTTCGTTGATTCTTTGGGGTGGCCCGAGAAGCTTGATTTTATGTAATGGGGTGGTTGGCGTACGTTTGGATCTTTTAATGGAGCTTCTTGGAGGAAATAAGTAAATGGCGATGGTTGGCGCATACAGGATTTGGTTTTCATATTACCGGTGGATAGCTTTTTCCAGATGCATGCATGGATAGTCACTTCGTTTTTGCTATGATTCTTTGTTTTTTGTTGTTGTGTGTTTGGATCTTCTTGGGGGTGGTGGGTGCTATGATGCCAAGCAAGCACGTCATCTTGGAAAGGTGGGATGTTCGATGGAGGAGTTCTCGGTGCGATGTGAATCTTCTTCATCTTCTGAGACCAAACTCTCTCACCTTTCCGATATGGCCACCCACTGCGCGGAGTTAATGCCCCAAAACGATGTAGCTTCAGTCTGCAGCAAGCTTGTTGGATAGATTGACCATCAACGGCGGGGGGGGGGGGGGGGGGGGGGGGGAGTGCGCTGCACCTGGTTGGTTGGCATTCAAACATTGTGGGCAGCAGAGTGACATGGGGACGAGCATACGATGTGATCCTCACATGGCCAGCCACCAGAGAAGGAGAAGGGGAGATGGTGGGACCGTGGCATGCCTCTGAAAGTCCACAGCAGCAGATAGATAGATGATCACATGGTGATATCCGCTATATGTCATCCGAACAGAGATAGAGAGAGGGACAGTGCGATTTTTGTGATGATGCATGAGCTGTGTTGTCAGCCAGTTGAGAACAAAAGAGGGAATGGCGAGACGCCTGGTGACTGCTCACATGCATAGGTTCTCTGCTCTTCTTTGTTCGGAGGACTTGCTGCTGCCTCGAGAAGAACATGGCCAAACTCATCATCGTAATAACAACGGGATCCAGTGGGTGAATGAGCGGTGCAAGTAAATGAAGTCGCAGCAGCAGCTGGTACCGTGACGATACTAGAACTGCAAGTTCGTCTAATTCATTCGTTTTATTTCAACTCGAGCATTCATGCAATGCAATGCAGCACGATCGATACAATGGGTAGGTTGGAGCCATGGATCCTCACTCACTCGATATCCTTTGTCTAGTTTAACCACGTTTATTTGGTCCGGTTACTGAGGATTGATTCCAGGGTCTTTGTGGTGATGGGCGTGAAAGAGAGGGTCAAGCGGGGACGTTCCATTCAGCAACAGAATGCGGACGCTCAATCTTCCACAAGGAAATAAATAAGACGCAGCTTTCTTCAACATTTAACATCACCAGACTTTTATGCCGCACTGTTTTGATGCACGTATTATAGCGTGTTATTAGTAGCCGATCAAAAATCGACGACGGAGTACCGCTGCCACAGACCTGATGAAGACGGCCCACATCCTCTCCGGAACCACCAACCTCCGCAAAAGAGACGGTTAGGAAGAGTACCGGCATCGCGGCTCGTACAACTGTTCCGTGTTCTACTACGTACCTCCCTCGCCGTCGCCGTCGCGGCCACCTGTCTCGAATGTTTCAGCGGCTCCCGACTCCATCGATGGCGGCCTCTCCTCCTGCTGCTACTCCCCCTCTCATATTTCCCCTTGCGTCTCCATCTAGAATCCACCAGGTTTACAGAGGGAGCGGCGTGAGGAGAGGACGAAGCTTGGAGGAGAACAGGAAGCGACCCCCCGGCGGGTGGATTTCGGCGGAGGTCAAGGCGAGGCCACACAAAAGATCGAGGTAATGCCATCAATTCATGCATCTCCCTGTCGATTCGTCTCCTTCCAAGAACGCTTCTCTCCTCGTCGCTCTTCTGTTGTTGCCTACCTACTTGATGCTAGCTACCTCGCTTCGTGGTTGGTTGGTTGCGTCGTTTGGTTCTTGTTCTTGGCATCCGCCTTTTGCTGTTTCGTTCAGGGTGTCACTGCCGAGAATACCATCGTCGAATCGTTTTGTTCGTGCCGTCGGCGACCCATTAGTCGAGTACAAGGAACCGGTGTTCCAGTGGGAGAAAGCAAATGACGCCTGGAAGCTTTGGGATTTCGTGCCGCTCGGCTGTGAGTTCCTTCTCCTCCCCTCGTCATTAACTGCTTATGCTGTATCTTATTTCGTTCGAAAGAACCTACGTCTTACTGCTTATGCTCAATTCGAAACACCAACCTAAGGGAAATGCGGCGTGTTCTTGTGTATACAAAGCATCGTCTCCTTCATTGACCACGTTAGTATCATCATATCGAGAGTGCGAAAAAGAAATAAAAAAGGGTATAAGAACAGCAGAAGCAATGATATCATCATCGGGAGATTACAAAATACGCTTTTGCTCTCGAACACCACATGCATAGTGGAATGATTATTAAGCGACTTCAATGGCGTACACGATGGGAAGCCTTTAATCATGAAATGCTTGAAATGGATTGGCTCCTGTAGATTTGACACATAGGTACAAAAGTAACTAATTAAAGAGCCAAGCATTTGGGCAAAATGGAAGAGTTCTTAATTTGAAATATACATGATTAAACTCCATGTTGAACACCTGATCGTTAAACTCGCTTTCACGAAAGGCCTCATGCTTGCCTATAAATCTCATGGTCTTAAGATTAGAATAGATACCATTTTTGTCTAGCAATGCTCGATGATTGTTTGCGTGTTAAGCGTAACACACGGCTCCTACTACCGGCTAATGATGGAAACATAGTCGGAGAGGTAGCTTGATGTTGAGACAATGGCTTCCTTGACAGGTAATATTAGCATGAGGGATAAGGATCCTGCTGCGACGTTCGAAGCAGATAAGAGAAGGGCCGAAGAGACCTTGGAGCGATTGCAACGTCAAGTCGAGCTGGAGTGTGAGATTCACAGAGCATATCCGTTTTTGTCCGAGAAGGCCTTGTTGCCCTTGTGGCAGCTGCTCCCAAGGGGTTCAACGTCTTCACCGAACTCAGAGGAGGAACGATCGCAAGAATCAGCACCGGTCCCCCTAGTAGCTGGGTGGCAGCTATCACCTATTTTTGGTTCGGAACCGGAGGAGGAACAGCATCATCAGTCGGAGATTCCCTCTCCTAAGCTCCGGGCTTGGCTTGCGGAGTTGCAGCAAAATGGTCGCTTTAGATCTATGCCTATCGTCGGCTCAAGGAGCAACTCAGTCGGCTATAATTCGGAACCTCAGCCTGAGCCTTATCTTGACTCGGAACCAAGTTTCCAGCAGATGCCTCACCTGACGTCCGGTGACAAGCACTGCATGATATGGAAATATGAGCCTAGCGATGGGCAGTACCTGGAATCAAGCTCGGAGCTTCATGAGTTGAAGCACAATTCGCCAGTCATGCAGCATGGCGATCAGCAGCAGCCTCTCTACTCGCCATGCGATTCCGCGACAGCACGCAGTGAGCAGCGGTGCACGGAAGACTTGATGCCCACACCAGGAGCTGAGAAGGCTGAGCAGTACAACTTGAGGTACTCGAAGCAAAGGTTCGGCAGCAAGTGGCAACATGTACCCTGTACATACGGTCCTGCACCGAGCACGCAGGCAAGCTCGGCGCACTCGATTCATGCAGTACTGGACTTGCCCCGCGACGATCAGCGGCATTCAGGAAGCTACCATGGATCTCTCCGGTGGTTCCAAGCCTGGTGAGGTCCTGTAAAGCACACCGTGCGGATGTGACAGTGCTCGTCACAAGCATACCATTCATGTCCGGTAGGAATGCAGAAAATAAATTCTTTCTGCCGGTAATGGTCTGATAAAAATCAGCTTGCCATGGCTGGTTCACCCTTCATACCGAAAAGGTCGTGGATGCAGATTTGTCGCACAAGGGGAGCCCAAGAATTTGACCAGAATAATTTGTCTCGGTGGGAGGGGATGTATCACCCTCACACACTGGTATTCTCACGAGAGAAACATCGTAGAACAAAGAGACATAGCAGCTTTGAGCGACTGTTTCTAGTTGAAAGTGTGGTTTCAGCTAGCATTTCATCCAGCTTGTGCCGTACATTTTGCGAAGAGCATAAGAAGTGACTTTTCGAAAGGAAACTAATTGCTGATTCTTGCGTTACATCAGGTTCAGTAAAGGCCAAATTTTAGATACGATTTCTCCTTCGAGACTCGGCTCTATACTTTTTCCCTGCTACGTCTTGACGTCCTCCATAGGTTGTTGGCCTCCGCAGCAGAGAGAGAGAGAGAGAGAGAGAGAGAGAGAGAACAAACAGATCGATGTATGGTTTAGCTTTCTAGAGAACAAACAGTAAAAGTATTGATCGAACCACGCATAACAAAGAGAAGAGAGCATGGGAGCAGAGGCAGCTACTCCACAAAAAAGCTACTGGAGAGAGCAACACGACGGCGTTCCTCATCGGCTTGGGCTGGAGCGTAACGGTTTGACAGGTCGATGTATGCCGGATGGGCAGGACAGATTAAGCTCCACCAAAATATGTCTCTGACAACAACAGGGTGGGTTAAAAGTTTTCCGACTCCATGGCGCAGCTACTTGTTCTACGATCACCAATAACTTGGATGGAAAACAAACCTCAAACATGTTACCGCACACGATGAGATTGGGATGCATGGGCGAGCGGTGCACCAAAGGAAGAAGAATGGATACAGCGCGCACGCTACTTCGTCTCTGGGTGTCTCCGAACCCAATTTAGCGTTTCATGATGGAAGTGCTCTTGATCGGGAAGGAACAATCCATATCGTCAATCGATGGGCAAACTAGCGAACATGCTGTGACCAAGTATTCTTATAAACAAACGTTTGTCACTGCTGTTCCGAAGCTTGCATTTCCATTTTCCAAACAACAAGTGTACCAAAAATAATCAAGGAGGGACCCCCACCGAGGCCGCTGTCCAATCGATAACGCTGCCAAAACACCTTTAGCTAAAAGTGAGTGGTCCACTACACCCACACTCCTCGGTTCTCATCGGTGAATCCGCTTCAGCCGAGTAACAGAGATTAAATGATTTTTTAGAGGATTAAATGTGAAAATTGCCTCTCTCTTTTTTTTTCTTTTTTCTTTTTTTTTTAAAGGATGACAGACTGAGATTCCTGCTCACTTTTTATCTATTATTTTTTAGGCCGGACTCTGCTGCACCAGCAAGTGTCTATATTTGTTCGCAGTCACAGAGTCCCCCCAATTCTTCTCCACCGCCAGCGAATGTGAGTAACAACCAAAACAAATACCCCTCCCTCCCTCTTCTTCTTATCCCTCGTCTTCGCCCAGAAGAGTAAACCGCCAAAGCCCATTTGCAACAAGACGATGGGTGGCGGTGGCAGAGGAACGGCTGGAGCGATGGAGATCGAAGAGGCGTCCGAGAAGGAGGAAGAGGATGAGGAGTTCTCGCCGATCGAGCAGGTGCGGCTGACGGTGACGAACACGGACGACCCGACGCTGCCGGTGTGGACGTTCCGAATGTGGTTCCTGGGGCTGGCGTCCGTCTGCCTGATGTCGTTCCTCAACCAGTTCTTCTCGTACCGCAGCGAGCCGCTGGTGATCACGCAGATCACCGTGCAGGTGGCGTCGCTGCCGCTGGGCCACTTTCTGGCCCGGGTGCTACCCACGTGGAGGTTCCGGCTGCCGGGGCTGGGGCAGCGGGAGTTCTCCCTCAACCCGGGGCCCTTCAACATGAAGGAGCACGTTCTCATCTCCATCTTCGCCAACGCCGGGTGCGCCTTCGGCAACGGCTCCGCCTACGCCGTCGGCATCGTCAACATCATCAGGGCCTTCTACAAGCGGAGTATCAGCTTAATCGCCGGCTGGCTGCTCATCATCACCACCCAGGTTCGGCGTCGATGCGATGATGTCCTCCTCTTCATTTGATTCGTTCTAGAATTGGAATGGGTTCGGTGAACCGATCAATTCGAATCGACTCATGGGTTGTGTTTGCGTGCGTTGCGCAGGTGTTGGGGTACGGATGGGCGGGGCTGATGAGGCGGTACGTGGTGGAGCCGGCGCACATGTGGTGGCCCAGCACGCTCGTGCAGGTCTCGCTCTTCCGGTAATTGTTCTTCTACCTTCTTCCTTCGCTTTGCTATTCGATCCTTCCTTCGACTCGCCATGATGCTCGCTCGGTCGGTCGCTTACTGCATTCTATTTCGATTCCTCCGAATGATCCCTCTGTTGCACAGCTGAATCCGTCTCGTCATTCACCGTGTTTCCATTTTACCCTGGAATACCAAGTACAAGACACGCCATTGTTCCATCCAACTCAACCTCCTCTTGCCTTGGGAACTTCCATCTTCACCATTCTAATCCTTGATCTGCCATTAGTTTATTTTTCGACTCCACCGGTGCCGAGGATCCACATTTCTACGCCACATCTCCGTCGGGCATGCGATAGGAATCTGGACCCTCCCATGTCAAATCCACCGACCATGTTGCTCTTGGTTTTTTGAATGATCGGTTGCGATCACGCTTCTTCATCGGTGACTCCCGCATTCTTCCCTTTTTCTTAAATCCTACGCGGCCTCGTGTGTTGTGCACCTCCGTTCACGTGACACCGGTGACGTAACACCGCAGCCACCGATGTGACGCGGATGGAGATCCCGTTGTTTCCATAACATCCGTAAGAAGGAAAAATGAGATGAACGGTTTTGAATGTCAAGTTTGTTACGGATGCCTTTTTTTTATTCCAGTAACATCTTTCTTATCCCCGACGAGTATCTGTTGCTGTCTCGTAGGCCGAGCAGAACTGATGATCCGCCGTTGATACAAATTAAAATGGAACCTAACGATCATAAGCCCACAAGAAAGAATCAAAGCTTTAGGTATTATTTGATCGATATGCACACGTATAATTTCAACCGAAAACACCTCATTCATATAGATACACATTTGAATCATGTACCATATGATTTATGATAGTTTTAAATGGTACCTTATTTTCCTAGTTGAAATTAAGAATTTTTGGAACAGAATTGAATCGATTATTAAGAAAAAAAAATCAAACTAACCAAATCGGTTACATTGATTCGGATTGGCTTTTCTGGTTTATTTGCACCAAGCCAATATGAATTCATAGATGGACCCTTTGAATTAACTCCTCGTTATGATCCCTACCTCAAAAGCGTCTTTTCATCTTATCTATGTCTCTAGGAGAGCTACAGAAACATCAGATAAGGAAAAAAAAATTCTTGGGGGGTAAATACAAAAGGCCACCCTAGTTTTCGTTATTATAAATTGCAAATTTAAAAGCGAGCTTTCTACTGATCGCAGAGCGTTGCATGAGAAAGAAGACGGCCGAATTCGCCGCATTTCGAGAGCCAAGTTCTTCGTCATCGTGCTCATCTGCAGCTTCTGCTGGTACACGGTGCCAGGGTACTTCTTCCCGACCATCACCAGCATGTCGTGGGTCTGCTGGTTGTTCTCCAATTCTGTCACGGCCCAGCAGCTCGGGTCCGGCCTGAATGGGTTGGCCATCGGCGCCTTCACCCTCGACTGGTCCACCGTCGTTTCCTTCCTCGGCAGCCCGCTGGTGTCCCCTTTCTTCGCCATCGTCAACGTCTTCATCGGCTTCGTCATCTTCGTATACATCGCCATACCCGTGGCCTATTGGGGTCTCAACTCGTTCGATGCCAAGACTTTTCCCATCTTCTCCTCGGAGCTGTTCGCTGCGACTGGCCGAAAGTACAACATCACTGCCATCGTGAACGATCGGTTCGAGATCGACATGGCGGCTTATGAGAAGCAAGGAAGGATCAATTTGAGCATGTTCTTTGCTCTAAGCTATGGTTTCGGATTTGCTGCCATCGCAGCTACGTTCACCCATGTTATGTTCTTCTATGGCAGGTATGTTCCTCGCTTGCATCTCTCTCTCTCTCTGTCTCTCTTTCTTACTAAACCGAAACTTAATTTACGGCTTCCTTGTTGTTGCTCTAGATCATCTTCTAGCGTGCAAAATTACTACATCAAATCGGTCCATTTATTTTCCTTGCAAACGAATGGTAGCATAAAGGCAAACTTTCAACAGAGTACACTCGGAGAATGTTTTATTGACAGTATCTACATACCTATAATCGGCGGTCGTTTCTCTGAGAATTGCATTTGAGAGAGAATGGTTCGAGAAGAATCAAATCAAACTATTATGTAATTGTCACATGGTGCAGGGAGATCCACGACCGGTACCGTGCTTCCTATAAAGGGAAGCCAGACATCCACACGCGCTTGATGCACAAGTACGCGGACATCCCCGGCTGGTGGTTCTACTCTCTGCTCCTACTGACCGTGGCGGTGTCGGTGGTGCTCTGCACGGTGCTCAAAGATCAAGTTCAGCTGCCAGTCTGGGGGCTCTTTTTCGCCTGCGCTCTTGCCTTCATCTTCACCCTCCCCATCAGCATCATTACCGCCACCACCAACCAGGTAACAATCATTTTGCATCTCTTCCTTTTTTTTCGCTACTGTATCTGAACCGGTATTGCTGCTGCTTTGGACGGATGGGAAAAAGACTCCGGGCCTCAACATCATCACCGAATACATGATGGGTCTACTGCAACCGGGGAAGCCCATCTCCAATGTCTGCTTCAAAGTGTATGGTTACATGAGCATGGCCCAGGCCGTGTCCTTCCTGGCGGATTTTAAGCTTGGCCATTACATGAAGATCCCACCCAGATCCATGTTCCTGGTTCAGGTAAGGAGTACCACTCGACTCGTGAATTCGCTACTGACACCGCGTGTCACATGCAACTCGTCATCGTCCGCTGAGCCAATTCTGTGACAGCTGATAGGCACCATCATCGCCGGAACCATCAACATCACCGTGGCGCACTGGATGCTGGGATCCATCGATAACATATGCGACCGAGCTCGGCTGCCCCCGAACAGCCCCTGGACGTGCCCGGGCGACCGGGTCTTCTTCGACGCCTCGGTCATCTGGGGATTGGTGGGGCCCAGGCGCATCTTTGGGCCGCTGGGAAACTACGGATCCCTCAACTGGTTCTTCCTGGGCGGCGCCATCGGTCCCGTGCTGGTGTGGGGCCTGCACAGGGCGTTCCCGGCTCGGTCGTGGATCCCCTTGGTCAACCTCCCGGTGCTGCTGGGGGCGACGGGGATTATGCCCCCGGCCAGCCCCATCAACTTCACGGCGTGGGTCGTGGTGGGCACCGTCTTCAACTACGCGGTGTACCGCCGCCGGAAGAAGTGGTGGGAGCGGTTCAACTACATTCTGTCGGCGGCCATGGACGCGGGAGTCGCCTTCATGGGCGTCCTGCTATACTTCGCGCTCAACATGGAGAACACGAGCATCGACTGGTGGGGAACTGATGAGCACTGCCCGCTCGCCACGTGTCCGACGGCCAAAGGGGTGCAAGTGGAAGGCTGTCCGGTCTTCTGAGTCTCGTCGACTTTGACTCGCCCTAGCCTAGCTTATTTTTCGGACGTGTGGTGGTGGTGGTGGTGTTTCAGCTGAAATTTCAACTAGGTGTTTGTGTTGCTATTCCTGCCGAGATCTAGAGATATATCAGAATAACGGGGTGGGCGTAGACTAGCAGTCATGTTTTTTTTTTTTTTTTGTGTAGTTTTTATTCTTGGTTTTATCATTCGACACCATTCCATTTTATTTTGGCATCAAAAATGCTTTTTCACTCATTCACTATTATTACTTCCTGCTATCTATCAGACATCATACGGTGTTTGTTCGCCGACCTTGCATCTACGACGCGACGCCTCTTTCTTCCGCCTCTGTGGTAGCACTCTCCCTCTTTAGGCGGTCTGATGTGATAAGTTACGACAGCAAACACAATAGGAGCCTGATGAGGGTAATAATGGCAACATGACGCGTCACGACGTCAGCCATGCCTAAACGATACTCTGCCCCAAAGAGGGTAATAATGCCGATGAGATGTGCGCTGACGCCACCCGCTCTCAGACAACAACTTCATCGTTATCTGACCCAACATGCTTGGCCAAGGCAGAGGAGAACGGCGACCGAGGCTCGCCCATGCCCTGCGGCAATTCGGTTCTCCACGCAACGCCAATGGCAATGTCAGATGCCATCAGAGGTACGATCCTGCTCCTGCGGACAGGCACATCAAGTAACACTAAACTTACCTATAAATACCCCCGAATTCTAAACGAGAGGGAGAGGAAAAAAAAACAGATTGGCTTGGAGAGAGCACTTCTTCACCTGAAGCCCCCTCCACATCCACTAACTTGATCGTCGGGGTCGGGCCGAGCTTCCGACCCGACCTGTGTGCAGGTGTAAGGACGGGGTTGCTTCTTCCCAGCGCCGCTCAAAAGCTTTCCTCTTGACGCAATGTCCCGACCAGACCACCTTAACCGGCCACCTGGGCAATCTCGTGGGACGCCGCACCAGATCCCCGTCATCCGGACCCCGACCAAGCCGCGTCGGCCCCCGAGGCCACGGCATAAAGTTGTTTACACTAACAGATTGGCGCTAGAAGGAGGGCCGTCCGAATGTCGAGCGATCAACAAATCCACTCTGACGAACCCCGCGGCTATCGGACTGCCCACGATCAGCACCCCGGGGGAACATCCCCCGCGTGATGAATCCCGAGATGAACGCCCCGCCGCAACGTCGGAACGCTACTGGCGGTTATTCAACGACCCGGGTTTATCACCGCCTGACAGTGCCCCGCCGGCCCGTCGCCGGTATCGCCCGAAGCCTTTCACGACCTCGCTCATCAAGTCCGAGCTCTGACGGGCGTGGTGCAAACTATCATCCCGCTCGTCTCCCAACCGACGCCCCCGCATATGACCCGGCCTTTGCAACAGCAAGGGGCCCCCACCCGGACTCATGCACCACTTCCCGAGCTCTGACGGGTGTGGTGCAAACTATCATCCTGCAACGTCGGAACGCTACTAGCTTCTTTCGGAGCTCCACCATTTCCGGAGCTCTACCTGGCTGCCTCCCAACACGCAGTCAGTTCCGTTCTGATCAAAGAAAACTCCGGCGAACAGCTACCGGTCTACTACGTCAGTCACGTCCTGAACGAGCCCGAGGAACGATACCCACCAATTGAGAAACTGGCACTGGCGCTTGTGCTATCAGCCCGGAAGCTACGCCCCTACTTCCAGGCTCACCCAGTGGAGGTCATCACCGACCAACCACTTCGGCAGATCTTGTCTAAATTTGATGTTGCAGGACGTCTTCTCAAATGGGCGGTGGAGCTCGGCGAGCATGACGTACGATACATACCCAGAACCGCCATCAAAGCCCAGTTCGTGGCCGACTTCATCGCAGAATTAACTCAGACCGAGGATGTGGATCTCGAGCGACCTCCTGAAGCATGGGTCCTGCACGTGGACGGATCGGCCAACTCAAAGGGCGCCGGCGCGGGGCTGGTGCTGCTAGCTCCCGACGGTCGTTCGTTCGAGCGCTCCCTCCGTTTCGGGTTCCAAGTCACTAACAACGAGGCGGAATACGAGGCGCTCCTAGCAGGACTCAGGTTGGCCCTCGAAATGCAAGTGGTCGCCATACACGTCCTCACCGACTCGCAGCTGGTAGCCGAACAACTCAGCGGCAGGTACGAGGCTCGGGACCCAATCATGGCGAATTACCTAGCACAGGTAAAGAACCTGATCGCCAAGTTCCCTCGTTTTACATTATCTAATGTCCCGAGGGGAGAGAACGAGCGAGCCGACGCGCTAGCTAAGCTGGCGTCGAAGTCCGCCCCCGAAGCCTGGCCCGAGGTCGAGGAACTCCCTTCCCGCGCCATCGAAATCGCAGCTGCGGCCTCGGGCGGCGTGCCAATCACGTGGGTACAAGAGTTGCTGCGCTTCAAGCGGGACGAGACCCTTCCCCCCCCACGAAGCTACGGCTCGGCGCCTGCGCTGTACGCATGCGTGGTACTCTGAGGTGGGCGGACGGCTCTATAAGCGGTCCTTCACATACCCCCTCCTACAGTGCTTGGAGCCCGACGAAGCTTGGACGGTTCTGGCCGAGGTCCACGAAGGAATCTGTGGGGAACACATTGGCGGGCGAACCCTGGCGCACAAAATACTTCGCCAAGGGTACTACTGGCCGACCATGTGCCAGGATGCGAAGGTCTACGTGCAACGGTGCAGTTCGTGCCAAGAGCACGCCCGCGCGCCCCGGCAGGCCGCTGTCCCGCTCACCCCGATCGATTACGCATGGTCGTTCGCACAGTGGGGTTTGGACCTGCTCAGACCTTTCCCGCCAGCCTCGGGACAGCGAAAATACATCATTGTGGGAGTGGATTATTTCACCAAGTGGGTTGAGGCCGAACCACTGGCGACAATCACGGAGCGACAAATTGAAAAGTTCATATGGAGGAACTTGGTGACTCGGTTTGGCTTGCCCAAAACCATCATTACAGATAATGGGCCTCAGTTCGCCGGTAGAAGGTTCTGAGAGTTCTGTGCAAGCCACAAAATCCAGCTAAGGTTCAGCTCGGTGGCTTACCCTCAAACGAACAGGCTAGCAGAGCTAACCAATCGGTCCATTCTAGACGGGCTCAAAAGAAGAGTGTCCGCAGCCCGATCGGCTTGGACGGACGAACTCCCGAGCGTCTTATGGTCATTACGTACCACCCCCAAGACCGCGACTGGAGAGTCCCCCTACAGCCTCGCGTTCGGAACCGAAGCTGTCCTACCGCCCGAGGTAGCTATTCCCACCCTTCGGACGAGAAACTATGACGAGAAAATCACGAAGGACTTCGAGCTGGCCTCGACATGCTCGAGGAGCGGCATGCCGACGCACACTTGAAGGTCCTCTCTTATAAGAGAGCTATCGCGAGGGTCTACAACCGGAAGGTACGACCCCGACCGATTAAATTAGACGACCTGGTCCTCCGCAAAACCGAAGTTAGTGACCCGACCCGGGCCAGGGAGAAGTTGGCCCCCAAATGGGAAGGACCTTATCGGGTCGTCGAGATAATCCGATCGGGCACATATCGACTCGCGACAATGACTAGCACTTCTTTACCGAGAACGTGGAACGTCCAGAACCTTAAGAAGTTTTTCGTCTGAATAAAACAAAAGCTAGGCAACACACAAGAGAAGAAAAAAAAATTTTCTTTCATTTAAAAATCTGGGATTATAAGACCCCGACCCCAACTTACAAGACTCGACCCTGACTTACAAGACCGACTAGCACAAAAACAAAATACAGGACCCTCTTATTACAATGGGACGTCCAGGCGGTTGTCAAAGGGGATGTCCTCAGGCATGTCCACCTCCAGATCCTCGGGGTGGGGAGTGAAGGGGTCCTCCTCTACCCCGAGGCCGGGGTGGCGAGCGCGGAAATGAGACGTCGCAATGCGGTATCCATACTCAAAAGACACCCGTCCCGTCCGCGTCAGCCCGAGTTCGAACCCCTGGGACTTCTTGTACGCCTCGATGAGCTCCCTGTCCTTGACGGGTCGGAGACGTGCCTCCTCCGCCGGCGCTTCAGAGGCCGCTCTCGTCTCCGCCTTCGCCTCCTCCAGCTTTTTGCCGAGGGCGCTCGCCTTCGTCTTCAACAGACGGAGCTCGGTCCACTCTACCCTTATGGTTTTCTGGAGCTCCTCGTTTGATTTCTTGGAGGCCTCGAGCTCCGTCCTTAGGCGAGCCGCCTCCGCCTCCGAGTCCGCCGTACGCTTCTCGACGGCCGTCACGGCCTCCGGGTCGGCCTCGGCTCGGGCCTCCTCGACCTGACGGCGGAGCTCGGCGTTGCGACTAACGAGGCCCCCGATGACCCGGCCAGCGTCACACACCCTTGTCCATCAGGGCCGTCGCATAGTGAAGGCCCTATAAGAAGAAAGGCGGGTCAGGAAGAACAGCGTCGGAGAAACAACCCCAAACGGGAAGGAGGAGATGCACTTACCCAGGTCAAGGACTTGGCAGACTTGCCAAGCAAAGCCTCAGAGGGCAGGGTATACAAATCCCGAGCCATGTCGGGATGAAGTGCGCCTCGAAGGAACAATGCGGAGGAGTCCCCTCCGGCCCACACCTTGTCCCCTTGGGATAGGCCTCCCCAACGGGCAACCAGGGGGTCGCTTGCCTCCCCGGTCGGGATCTCACCCACCAGCCGCGTTAGGAACGACTCCTCATCCCCGACGGGCAGCCGACACAGGTCACGTACGGAGGGAGGGCGCGGGCCCTTCCCGGTCGCATGCCGACTAGGCCCGGCCTCGCCCCGACGGGAGCCCGCTTCAGCTCCCTTTGAAGGTGCTACCTTCACCTTTTTCCGAGGACGCCCGACCTCGACTTCCAGCGGTGCATCCTTCGAGCCGGGCTACGGGTCGGCCGGCAGTGCCGGAAGGGGGGCCTGCGACGCCTGACCGCTTAGAAGCGATCGGAGGTTCACCATTTCTACAAAGAATAGGAAAAATATTAGTACCAGAATTAAGCCATTCAATGTCCGAACCTAGCGTTACTGACGTACCCGGAGGCGTCGGGCTGAGACCCACCTCGACCAGCCATTGCTCGGTCATATTTCGGAGGGGCTGTGAGTTGGGGAGAACCTCTTTAAGCCTCCCCAGATCTCGGCGCTCTGCTTCGCTTAGGCTCGGGACGGTGTTATCGACACCCCTCGCGGACCACCGAACTCCGAAGCCCCAATCCCTTGCATGGCTAACATAAAAAAACCTCCCCTTTCACCCTTTGTTGTTGGAAGGGGCCCCCCGACTCGAAAGCTTGCCCGGGCAGATAGAAAATAGCCCCCCGGCCCCTTGGAGAGACGGTAACAGGAACGGAACAGGTCGAGGGTGGGGGTGATGTTGGTATGGCGGCATTCCCCCAGGAACACCACTAGGTAGCGCCAGGAGTTCGGCGCCACTTGGGACGGCGAAATCCACCAGAGGGAGATGCAGGATACAATGAGGGGGTGAAGGGGAAAACGCAAACCCGCCTCCAGGGCGTCTAGGGTTAAGGCAAAACCCTTCGGGACCGGGTCATACGCCCGCTGTCCCGATTCGGGCGCACTAAGGATATAGTCCTCCGAGATACCATAACGCTCCCGGAGTCCCCCCAGCGATGACCCGCTCACGGAGGAGTCTAGGTCATGCGGCCACATCAAGGCTTCGAGGGCCCGCATCGCTTCCCCATCAGAGGATTCAACGGGGGACGGAGGAGGACGTCCCTCCCTGGCTCCGTGGGAAGGGGTAGAAGAGGAGGAAGGAGAGGATGTCATCCTCACTGACCTTAACTGGGGGTGCTATGGGAAAGGAAGGGCGATGTAGGAGGCGAGGAGGATGACTGGAAGGAAGACGACAAGATCCGAAGGAAGAAAACTCAGCAACGAGAGATGGGAACGAAGCCGGGCGTTCGCTATTTAAAGGAGATATCCCGCCAGAACCAGCGCCCCTTCGCCTCCCGAGAATGGGCGGCAGCCCACCCGCGCACGTGCGTGACCGTCACATCACGTCAGAAATGCCAAAAGATGCCCCGCCTTAATGAAAGCCTGACGTGGCAACCCCGCTGAAGCGGTAGAGCCCTGACGCCTCGATCTCGACGTCCGAAAGGGTGCGACAAAAGCAACCAGCTCCCCCTCAGACAGGAAATCAAATACAGTAGTTTTCGACCCCTACTACTGTTAAGTAGGCAAGGAGGGAAAATAGCATAAGCAGCTTCTCAAGCTAGCCTGCCTGCATCGTGCTCATCAGCTGCATTTTGCCCGAGGCCACACCTGCGTGGCCTGCCCGCCTGCGTCATGCTCCTCGGTTGCATGTTGCCCGAGACCACGCCTACGCGGCCTGCCCGCCTGCGCTGTGCTCCTCGGCTGCATGTTGCCCGTGACCATGCCTACGTGGCCTGCTCGCCTGCGTTGAGCTCCTTGGCTGCATGTTGCTCGAGACCACGCCTACGAGGCCTGCCCGCCTACGCCGTGCTCCTCGGTTGCATGTTGCCCGTGACCACGCCTGCGTGGCCTGCCCACCTGCATCGAGCTCCTTGGCTGCATGTTGCTCGAGACCACGCCTGCGCGGCCTGCCCGCCTGAGCCATACACCTGCGTGGACTGCCCGCCTGCTTCGTTCTCATCGGCTGCATGTTGCCCGAGACCACACCTACACGGCCTGCTCGCCTGCGTCGTGCTCCTCGGTCGCGTGTTGCATGAGACCACACCTACGCGACTAGCCCGCCTACGTCATGCTACTCGGCTCCATGCTCCCCGAGACCACACCTGCGCGGCCAACCTGCCCGTGTCGTGCTCCTCGGCTCTATGCTCCCCGAGACTACACCTGCGTGGCCAACCCGCCTGTGTCGTGCTCCTCGGCTCCATGCTCCCCGAGACCACACCTGTGCGGCATACTCGCCTACGTCGTGCTCCTCGGCTCCATTCTCCCCGAGACCACACCTACGCGGCCAGCACGCCTGCGTTGTGCTCCTCGACTCTATGCTCCCCGAGACCACACCTGCGCGGCCCGCCCACCTGCGTCGTGATCCTCGGTTGCATGTTGCCCGAGACCACACCTGCGCGGCCAGCCCGCCCGCGTCGTGCTCCTCGGCTCCATGTTGCCCGAGACCACACCTGCGCGGCCAGCCCGCCTGCGTAGTTCTCCTCGGCTCCATGCTCCCCGAGACACACCTGCGCGGCCAGCCCGCCTGCGTCGTGCTCCTCGGTTCCTTGCTTCCCGAGGCACACCTGCGCGGCCAGCCCGCCTGCGTCGTGCTCCTCGGCTCCATGCTCCCCGAGACACACCTACACGGCCAGCCCGCCTGCGTCGTGCTCCTCGGTTCCCTGCTTCCCGAGGCACACCTGCGCGGTCAGCCCGCCTGCGTCGTGCTCCTCGGCTCCATGCTCCCCGAGACACACCTACGCGGCCAGCCCGCCTGCGTCGTGCTCCTCAGTTCCCTGCTTCCCAAGGCACACATGCGCGGCCAGCCCGCTTGCGTCGTGCTCCTCGGCTCCATGTTGCCCGAGACCACACCTGCACTGCCAGCCCGCCTGCGTCGTGCTTCTCGGCTCCATGCTCCCCGAGACACACCTGTGCGGCCAGCCCGCCTGCGTCGTGCTCCTCGGCTCCATGTTGCCCGAGACCACACCTGCACTGCCAGCCCGCCTACGTCGTGCTCCTCGGCTCCATGCTACCCGAGACCACACCTGCGCGACCAACCCGCCTGCGTCGTGCTTCTCAGCTCCATGCTCCCCGAGACACACCTGTGCGGCCAGCCCGCCTGCGTCGTGCTCCTCGGCTCCATGTTGCCCGAGACCACACTTGCACGGCCAGCCCGCCTACGTCTTGCTCCTCAGCTCAATGTTGCCCGAGACCACACTTGTGCGGCCAGCCCGCCTGCGTCGTGCTCCTCGGCTCCATGCTGCCCGAGACCACACCTGCGCGGCCAACCCGCCTGCATCGTGCTTCTCGGCTCCATGCTCCCCGAGACACACCTGCGCGGCCAGCCCGCCTGCGTCGTGCTCCCCAAGACGTGCTCCTCGACCCCACGTCGCCCGGGACGCACTCGACCTAATGTCGCCTGAAACTACTGCGGTACTGGAGGTTGAAGCCATGCCTCGGACTCCCCCCTTTTTGCAACAACCGACGCATAGCTTCTTTCTGGGGGGGGGGGGGGGGAATATGATGAGGGTAATAATGGCAACATGACGCACCACGACGTCAGCCACGCCTGAACGACACTCTGCCCCAAAGAGGGCAATAATGCCGACGCGATGTGCGCTGATGCCACCCGCTCTCAGACAACGACTTCATCGTTGTTTGACCTAACATGCTTGGCCAAGGCAGAGGAGAACGACGACCGAGGCTCGCCCATGCCCTGCGGCAGTTCGGTTCTCCACGCAACGCCAACAACAATGTCAGACGCCATCAGAGGTACGATCCTGCTCTTGCGGACAGGCACATCAAGTAACACTAAACTTACCTATAAATACCCCCGAGTTCTAAACGAGAGGGAGAGGGAAAAAAACAGATTGGCGTGGAGAGAGCACTTCTTCACCTGAAACCCCCTCCACATCCACTAACTTGATCGTCGGAGGGGTCGGGCCGAGCTTCCGACCCGACCTGTGTGTAGGTGTAAGGATGGGGTTGCTTCTTCCCAGCACCGCTCAAAAGCTTTCCTCTTTATGCAACGTCCCGACCGGACCACCTTAACCGACCACCTGGGCAATCTCGTGGGACGCCGCACCAGATCCCCGTCATCCGGACCCCGACCAAGTCGCGTCGGCCCCCGAGGCCACGGCATAAAGTTATTTACGCTAACAGAGCCCACCTCAAGATCATATCGAAATCAAATGTGTAAATAGAAAATACAACATCTAAAATGCCGTATATGCATGTATGCGTCCGATATAAATGACATGGAATGCACCAAAGAATTAGATATATCTAGCTTGCACGTGCAAACTATGGCTTGCTCCATTCTTAAAGATTATGCATCTTACTCCGACGCAATTGGAGCGTAAGCATGGAAGGGTAAGTTTTTAGATGTTCTCGAGGATTGTATTAACATCCTTCAACTCCATCATCAAGTCTCTCATTACACGTTTTATGATTAGAAACCATGAATAATAATACCCCACACACACACACACACACACACACACGCTATACACGGCAGCAGGCAGGCAGGCAGTCAGGCATAGAAAAGAAATCATAGGATCGTCCCTTGGGCAGGTTCGGGTTTGTCCTGATGCTTGGTTGGTGAATCTTTTGAAGTCGGTGAATCGTCTGAAGTTGTTGAATCTTTCGAAGAGGTGGTCGAATCTTTGGGATCCCCCGATTCGTCGTGACCCTTGGCCAACTGCTCCTCAACTTTGCGCCGTTCCTGCTCCGTCGCAGCCTTATCCATTGCCTTGGTTCCAACATCACTAGCAGCCCTGGCAACCTTACCGAAGGCCCCCGTCACCCATGCTGCCCCCGTGAACACATACCTGTTCTTCATGATGGCCGCACCGGCAGTGCTAACCTTCTGCTCCGCAGCTGCAATGGCTGATCTCGTCTTCTCCGACACCTGATATTTCTGATCCATTTCCATCACCTTCTCGTTGACGGCAGCAGTGCCCATGCTTATTTTCTCGCTTAGCCCCATCCTTTTGTCCAGATCCGAGACTTTGGCTGAAGCTGTGGATGTCAACTGGTGCTTCTCATCGAAAGACTTTGCCTTGTTCAGTGCATCCTTCCCCAGGACGAATCCCTTGGCCAGCATAGTGGTGACAACATTCTCCGCCTTCCGAACAGCAGATCCGATGCCGCCGGCACCCTCATCGCCATCGTTCGACTATTCAAGCGATCATCAGAAAAAGAATGTTACGAGTAGTTTATATAAATTAAAGAAGAAGAAGAAGAAAAGAGAGGGCGTAGTGTACTGCAGGAGGAATTAAGACGGTAGCTGGGAGTTGGTAATCCACGGCGGGTGTGATGTCGATGACTAGATCACATATTTTTGCACCCTGCACTTTGAAATGAAAACCAATTTAGAAGATAAAAAACGAAAAACCAAGAACAAAGCTCTGTAATTTTATCCTCCAAGTAAGATGACTAATAACAACATTTCCTTTCCTAAGCAAAAAAAAAAAACTAGTACTTCACAATTCCAAATCTTTGTAAACAAGAGTTATGTCCTTGCGCGACCATGACCATGATTCTAATGGAAACCGCTATCCATAAAGCACCACGAACTGAATTGAAATTCAGCACCAAGGCAGAGAGATCAATAAATGAAAAACCAGATTCACCATAATTTACAAATAAATTCTTTTTCTTTTTTTTTTTAACCGAGTAACCTATGTGGAGATACCAAACGTACCGTAAGAAGAAGCGCAGTCTCCGCTCCTTGTGAATCTTTAAATGTGACATAGGCAACCTGAGATGACTCATCTACACTGCAAAAAGGGAACGGAAGCGTAGCAAATGCATATGCATCAGAAAGAAAGGTGCATAAATGACGGACATTATGTGTGAGTACAGACCTTTGCACTTCGATGTACACGATGTCACCAGAAAATGAAAAGAATTCCTTTATATCTTGCACTGATGCACCGCGGGAGACATTGCTAATCTTTACCGTACTTACCTGCGGAAGCAATAATTACTCTCTGATCAGTACTATTTTCTCACCGATGATCAAATGACATACCAAGAACATAGCATCGAAAGAAGAACCTCGATGGTCTAAGTTGCAATGCTTTAGAGTCAAAGAAGCAGAATAGTTCAAAAAAAAAAAGGCTATCCAGCAAACTTTCACAAATCAAAACATTTCAGAACAAAGATCACCTACTACGCGTAACAAGATCAGGCATTTTCTGGTTTTCAGCTAGTCAAGAAGCTATTAACAGACAGACAGACAGACAAACATAGCAAAATCAACAAAACTCATTAGATTGGCCAGGAAAATGCCAAAAAAAATTTGTTCTTGGAAGTCGACTTGTGCTTCTTCTACTCGTTTGAGGTAAAATCAGAAGGTGCATGCCTTGCAAATTATACTTCGACCAATATTTTCATACAATAATAATAAGCAGAGATGGTATATGAGAAGGGACCTTAGTGCAATGATAAGATTCCTCCTTTGTAACCTAGTTCACCAAAAGATAGTAGCAACTATTCTTTGTGTTAATAAGAGAAAACAGCAAGAGATATATGATATTATGCTAGACCAAAAGCATGGAAAGTGGGAGGGGAACAAAAGGATTAGAGAAGAGAGGCAACAGGAGAATGTAACAACACTACTTTAAACGTTTAAACAACCTACCGATAAGACTGATAATAAGATAGAGAAGTTAGTATCTACATCTGGAGAATTGGTGGATACATGGTAGGTTTAGGAGACAAATCATGGGTCAAATGCAGTTAAAAGACACCATTAGCTCCATAAGTAGGGTTACCGAGGCGGTAGATTAGAGGATGTCGTAGAAGAAACAACAAACTTGAAGGAGCTAATGTAAGCTCCTCTGCTTAAGAGAGCAAAAGGGAAGATCGCATGTTCTGTTGTCACATTACACAGACATCTTTTTGACACCTCATCAGCTCTAACAATCGTGTATCACGAATACAATCTCGTGCGGGGAGGGGAGACGTTGTCATCGGTGTTACACAAAGAATCTGGAAAACAAAAAAATTGATAGCCATTCAATTCATTCATGAAAGCTCATGCAAAGGGGAAAACTAATCCAACAAATCCATAATAACAACCTATTGTTATCTATCATCAACAAATGGAACGCCCACGAACCCGGCACGCAAAGATGGTTCGACTTGAAACAAGATTAGACACCGGCGATCAGAAATGTGTCTCGGATCTTAGCATACCGCGGTTAACGCACGGTTATAAGACGGCATCGATATCTGACCAAAAAACCTACAAATTCCTTTTGGGTTAAAATGCTTAAAGAATCATGAAAATGATCTACAGATCAAAGATGCCAATTTCGGAGAAGTGGAGCAATCATTCCAATGCCAAACTACAACGCACGATCTCAATAGAATAGCTCAACGTGTACGATTCCTATCGCCATCAAGTGCTCGATAATCCTAATTGATGGCGTCAATCTCCAATGATCCAAAGAATGATGGAAGAGAGAAAGAAAATAAAATTCTACCTCAATCTGATCAGATTCTAATAAGACAGAAACCCTAACCATATATTTGCAACCAAAAAGAATCAAACCATTGGGATAAAAAACACGGTTCTTCAAACATACGATCGGGGAAGATTCGAAGGCAGAACTCACCGTCATGGCTACCGATCCGGCGACGCGAACGAGGACGAGAAGAACAGAGGAGGGAGAGATCGAAGGAAGAGATGAAGACGAACGAGGAAAGCGGCAGGCGCGAGTCGGGGGAGAGGGAGGAGCACTTTATAGGCGGTTCGATTGGGAAGGGTGTAACGGAAGGCCGCCGTTAACCGCATCCGTCCATTACGCGCCGCGGGCGCGATGGACGTGGCACGACGTGTGCGGCACTACGTCAAAAATAATTTTCTTTCGTTTTCCTATATATATTTTTAATGTGGTGTGAGGGTCGGATAATTAGAGGGGATGACAACCGGAGGACCAGACCACACTCCATCCGGTCTAGTTTATGTCATTATATCATATATAAATTATATATATTTATTAATTATATATATTTATTTATATTTGAGAATTGAACTTAATATCTATAATTTCAACATTGTATATATATATATATATATATATATATATATATATATATATATATATATATATATATTAATAATAATAATGTATTTAAAAATATATAACCACTAAACTAATCTTAATTTTTTAATACATTTTAAAATTTTATAATAAAATAATAAATAAAATATTTCATCAAGATTGGTTATGTAATGAAATGCACCATATGAATTTTAATTTGAGTGAAAATAATTTAACTTCTATTTATTTAATATTAATTCTTATTTATGTAATTAATTAATATTTAAGAGACACATCCTTAAAAGGATAAAGATGATTGTGATATAATTAATATATATTTTAATTTTAATAATATTATTTGAAAAATTTAAAAATAAGATTAATAAAGAAAATTATTAATCTATATATTTATTTGTTTTTTTTTAATATTTGGATATATTTGTTTTTGAATATTGTTATGATAGTAAAATATCATTATTATTTATAAATTTTTGTATTGTTAATTAATTTTGATTATAGGTTTATTTTTTTTAAATTAAATAAATTAATTAGGCGAGGATGAGTAGAGCACATGTTAGACTGTCTCTGTATCCATCCCCATATTATTTATATTATTATATTATATATAATATATATTTAAATAATATTATTAAAAACATATATAAAAAATTGAATCCAATATGTTTAATTTCAACATTCTAACATTAATCACTAAACCAATATTATGTTTTAATTTTATAAATTTTTGGATTTATAATTAATTTTGATAATAATTTTATTTTTAAATAGAAATATATTTATTATGATGATTTGGAAAATCCATGGATTCCCTACCCTTCATGGGGATTTTTCATCCTCGCCCTTGTCTCATCTAAATACGGATGTATTGGGGATTAGGGGATGAGGGATGAGACGAGGATGGAGAAGCACTCATTATCCTCGTCCCACCTCATTCACGTTCCTATTTGTAGGTTTTTCATTGTCAATGAGGATTCTTCATCCCCATTTAGTCCTATTTAAATGATGAATGAGATGGAGATGAAGATGAGAAGACGAAACAAGATGGGGGAAGCACTTCTCGCTCTCGTCTTATCTTATTGATATCTTTATGTACGGGTTCCTTTTCCTTCATGAGATTCTTAATCCCTGCCTTTGTTCCGTTTAAATGGGCAAGAGATGGGAATAAAGATAAGGAATGAAATGAAGATCAATGATCAATCTATCAACTGTGGTTTAATATTTATTAAGATTAAAATTATAAGAATTATATGTAACTTATAATCGATATATTTGAAGCAATCAAAATCATATATATATATATATATATATATATATGATTAAAAAAAAAGTTATTACATATTTGAAATTATTGTAGATACTTTCCAAACGGTAGCCAGTAGTTTCCCTGGATCTCTTAACCTCCTAATACTTGGCATGGGATATAAATTATGTGTGATCTTTGCATGCTGTGGCCACCACGTTTGTTCCAGCGTTGAATAGTCATATTGGATTGGTTTGGAGAACTAATTATGGAAGACACGGATTCGGCACATAAAGTTGGTAACAGGTGAAGGTCATATAGGATCTAAAATATGGCAGATAAGTGAGATGGAACGCATGGCACACAGTTAAGATGCTGTGCATTTGGATTCATATCACGAGGTGAGAACATATCTCAAAGTGAGGTAGAATGTATGATAAAGAGCTTTGGATTCATATCATGAGGTGAGCAGATATCTCAAAGTGAGATGAAATGCATGACAAAGAGCTTTGCATTCATATCATGCGGTGAGCATGTATCTCAAAGTGAGATGGAACACATGACAAAGAGCTTTGGATTCATATCATGAGGTGAGCACGTATCTCAAAGTGAGATGGAACGCATGGCAAAATGCTTTGGATTCATATCATGAGGTAAGCACGTCTCTCAAAGTGAGATGAAACGTACGACAAAGAGCTTTGTATTGATATCATGAGATAAGCACGCACGGATCTCAAGTAAGATAGAACGTATCGCAAAGAGCTTTGGATTCATATTATGAGGTTGATCGATCCAAATGTTCACCGGATACATACTTCGCTATCCATTAGCATGACATTTAAAATCCTACGTATCACTGCCTCCGTACAATCAAGATAGTGGAGCCGCCGTATCTTATCGGATCTATCCTGAGAAACATCTCTCTCTCTCTCTCTCTCTCTCTCTCTCTCATATGTTATATATGAGAGAGAGAGAGAGAGAGAGAGAGAGAGAGAGAGAGAGAGAAATGGAACGACGAAAGGCTGGCTGGTCAACAGCTATGGGGATCGACGGCGACTCGGGTGGCGGCGTGGAAGAGAACAGATGGGACTCAAATCCACGAAGGAGAAAGGTAGGCTTATGATGGATTGGGAGATGAATTCAGGTTGCATGATAAATATCAGGATCCATGTTTGCAAGGAGGAGACGTCCTGCAGGCTGTCTGCACAACTGTTTAGGGAATTGTTTTTCATAGACTGTGACGAACATGGCAACGACAAGAAGAACTTGTACTGTCTCGACAGTACCAAGGCCTCTTGTGTGCACCGTCAACATGAACTCATCCGCGCCACCGATTGCTCTGGAATGGAGCAGGGGCAGACATGTTGACATGTTCAAGACATTAAGCTTTCTGTCAGAGATAATAATGGCATGAAGAATCAATGTTGAGCTTAATTTGCTGCAGCTTTGGATCGAGAATAATAATGGTGGAGGGAGCAGAGATCCACCCTGGTCATCGTTCAGGAGACGTCCTAGGAAATCCAAGAACCCCGTGAGGTCTCCCTTTCGTTGACCCATTTGTTTGTATATTGTTCCACCCATGCTAATTGATGAAGCACCTTCATTGTTTTGATTTACTCCGTTTTAATCTCCATCTCGATGCTGTGCGACCTATCACTCATATAACAATAAATTCATCTCTGTAAGAAAAAAACTCACTATAACTATGGGGTATTTCTTTACAAAATTATGCTCAATTTCTCTTTGTTGAAGATAATAATAATAATAATAATAATAATAATTAAACTCCTTCTAGTTGACCGATTATAAATAATAATTTATTTAGAAGAGATATTTTGATTATTTTATAATTTATAAAAACTATAAATTTATTATTTTAAAAAAAATAATGTTGCTCTTTCTTGGAGGTATGTAGGAGAAGAAAAATCCCCAAATAAACCTCCCCTAAAAAAAAAACTTCTCATTCTTCTTTACCAATAAAAAAAACATAGATTTATCTGACACTTTGATGAAGAACGTGGGTATAGAAATATATCCAAAAATGCTTACTTTGGGTGAATTATTTCTTTTGTATATTCAAACAAATTATTTTGAGTTGAATCAATGGAATTAGTTAATTTTTAATATCGTCACGTGTTATTTACACTAGATGAAAGTTTATGTTGATAATGTTGGTTGATATTATCATTTTTATCATATCCTATACGATTGATGTTTTATTTTTTATTCTATGAAATTATTTATTTTTAATCATTATTTTTACTATTTATTATTATTATATATATTTAAAATTATTTTTATATTTAAAATATTTTAATTAAATATATGATCTAACACCTTAGACTTTACCGAATGACTTGATATGACAACTCGATCTAGTATTTTAGATTGATATGGTGTTCTATATGATCTCTTTTCTAATACACTCGAAATATTAGATTTTTTAAAAAAAATAAAGATCCAGAATCTCATTCGATATATTTTATATATTCAAATATTGATTTAATTATGATGCATCAACTAACTTATAAAAGATTAAGGATTTCATCCAATATACCCTTTGTAAAAATAAATAAATAATATAGTCTAATCTCACATAATAATACTTGAATGAAAATGATGATAGAAGGACAAATGATAAAGTGACTTATTTCTCTTAGGTGTTAAATCAAATGATAAAAACATGGCTCTGATACCAACTGTTCGGATCGTAAAAGTGTGCAGCTAAAGTAATGAAGAAGTAAAGTAGTTTGTAATAAAGGTAAATAGCAAAATAGAAATTCAAACCGATTTATAGTAGTTTAGTAGTCGTAACCTACGTCCACTCCCGATTCCTTTTCACTCAAGGCCATCGACTTCCACTATCGATCTTTTTTCCAATGAACGAAGTTCAACTACCCTTATACTCTTTCTCCTTTTCACAGGTTCAAGAGAAAACCTTTACACCCCTCTTTTATAAGTGTTCCCTCACACAGCTCCTTTACGACTATCACTAAGCCCTTGGAGGAGGGACTCTATACTTAAAAGAGTTTTACTACCTTGGAATCACAGAGTTTTTATCTCTTTTCATGTATATTCCAAGTAGGAATTTATGAAGTATTTATAGACCCTAAATGACTTCAAAACTTGGAGCCAAAATTTAAATCCCCGAGTTTTCAGGGTACGAGCGGTACCACCGCCTATCGATCTGACACTGGGTGGTACCACCACCCATTCTGGTGATTCCACCGCTTGACATACTAACATTGGGTGGTACCACCGCCCAGTCTAGCAGTACCACCACTTGACAGCATAGAAAAATGTGTTCTTGACTTTTCTAACTCATTGGTGATTCCATCTAACCTTGGGTGATCGAATGAGCCTTCCACTTGGCTCAAAACAGACCCAACTTAGGCCTAATGGGCCCTTAATTGAGTTGGAATGGTTACATCCGAAACCAACTTAATTACGACTTAAACTAACTCGATCTAGATAAATCATTATAAAGCACAAACCATCTGTTGTACGACATGTCATTGGTTCTTTCAGTACTTCGTCCGATCCTTTGATGCATCATCCTCTCCTTTGGCGTATTGTCCTATTGGCATGTTGACACCCGTAACTTCCGATCTCCTTGGCGCAATGTCTAATCCTTCGGCCCAATGTCCAAACTCATGACACGAAGCCTTATGCCGACACGTAGACCATTTCTCCGGTCTGACATCCAATCTTATGATATGTTCAATTCCAGCCCAACTTCTTATTCTTCTTGCTTTAATCAATTTGCCTCTCTTGATCAAAGCTAGTCCTACATCACTCAAAACACAAATTAGATCATAACATTATCAATTATTTCATTATCAAAATATGAGATTCAACACAAAAGACAAAGGTCAGTGCTTCTACTATGGCAAAGATAAGCACTAGAAGAGAAACTATAAAAAGTATCTTGTAAAGAGGGCGAAACAGAAGCTTCAGATGTATTCATGATTAGTCTCTATTTTTTAGAATCTTATGATAATATATGGGTATTGGATACCAGTAGTGCTTATCATATCATATGCACAACGGAAGAATATAAATAAAATCATAAATTTTTCAAAAAAGTGTTCGTCATCGTGTGAAGATTGGTGCACAAAAACCCATGAAATTGAAAACCACGTATGAGATAGTTATGTTACTTAGGGAGATAGTATATCCCTGAATTCCTATAGATCTATGGGAGAGGATGAAGGAGGTTAAGCATCCTCCCCTTTTGCAATGATCCACATAGTAAGGGTTACGAAGACACTCCTCAGCCCAAATCTCCATACCTGCTATCTAAGGATAAGATGGGGAGAGGAGAATAGGAGGTGGAAACCTATAAACCTAGCTTATGACCCTTTGGTTCTCTCCAATTTATAAAGGCCCCTGATCAACTTAACCCTAATAGATCCTGCCCTATTGGGTACTAGATATAGGAAAATCTAGGGGCAACATCATATGCGTAGTAGAAGAACAGAAAATAAAAATCTTAAATTTCTCAAAAAGGTGTTCATCGTCATGCGAAGATTGGTACGTAAAACCTATGAAACTAAAAAGCACGTATGAGATAGTTGTGTTACCTAGGAAAATCGTATATCCCTAAAATCTTGCAGATCTGTAGGATAGGATGAAGGGGTCAAGCGTCCTCTTCTCTAACAGTGATCCACATGACAGGGACAACAAAAATACTCCTCGAATCATTATCCAAATCTCTACACTTGCTAACTAAGAAGGAGAAGGGGAGAAAAGAATAGGAGTTGGTAACCAAGAAGCCTAACTTATGACCCCTTGGTTCTCTTATATTTATAGATGTCTCCTATCAACTTAACCCTATTGGATCCTACCCTATTAGGTACTAGATCTCCATCCAACTATCCAAGCCTCTTAGATTAGTGGATCTCTATTCAATAATATCTTATTGGCTCTTATTGGATCTTATCCATAGGATCCAATAATTTAGGGGCTTATTGCATATCTATTAAGATAAGGCCTCTGATGGATATTTCATATCTGAACCTCTACTCGTTGCAACACCTATCATATGTGTGTGACCCTCTAGGCCCAATATCAAGCTGGCTATGAATCTTACTTGTCAGAACTCCTTCTAGCCCAGTGAATTATTATCTTTATAATAATTCACTCGACTCATCAACTTTGGACATACTAGGTCACTACGTCGCAGTCCCTAGACGATACATGAGAATCCAATCCTTTGGACCTATCTATCCTCAGTTACTATGTAGCTGTAGTCCTTCATCCATATAATATCACAGAGACCGTATATTGGGCATAGTGCTGTCAGACCCATATGATTTCTCCTCGAGTCTCGCTCTAATTAGATTCTCCATAGAGAACTCTTTCTATCTCAATTCGAATGACTTTAGGTAAGGATTTGTCTAAGCAAGAATACATGAGATATTCTTCTCATGATACGAGAGTAGATGATCCTTTATCGACACTCAATAGCCCTCGTAAGGTTGGCTGTCACTCCCGATAATCAATTATACTAGTTATGAAACTTCTAAACATATTACTATGGTATCAAAGAGTAGAGTACTCATACAGGACATCCTTAGTATCTCAAGTTTAAAGACTAAGTACACTACTATGATGACAAAATCGTTGTCTGATAATAAAGTATCATCAACCATCCAACATTTCATGAGCGGATCAATTAGTGAACTCATTCTCTAATAACTACTTGCATTGTAACCCTAGGGTCCTCACACGAGCAGCTATGAGACTAGTCACCTCCATCATATTGATGGGTAAATAACATACTAGTTTATCTAGTTATCTCGATATCCCTCTCGAGTAACCTATGACAAGGATTATTTAGGGTCTGTGTTTAAAGGTGAATCGATCTCATTATCATGATCTCATCACGATCTAATTCCCAATGCACAAATCTATGGATATTATAATATATTTAAGAACAAGCAATATAAAGTAAAAAATATCATAATAATAATAAGCAAAAAAATTACGAGTCATGTCATATGTGCCATCACTCACATTATTGGCTTGCATAGCACCTATGACTAGAATTGGATCTCCATCTAACTACCCAAGTATTAGATTAGTTGATTTCTATCCAATAATCTCTTATTAATTTTTATTGGATCTCATCCACAAGATCTAATCCATAGGATCTAATAATTTATGAGTTTATTAGATATCTAATAAGATAGGGGCTCTGACGGATATCTCATATCCGAATCTCTACTTGTCGCAACACCTATTATATGTGTATAACCCTCTAGGCCCAATATCGAGCTAGCCGTGAGTCATACTTATCAGAACTCCTCTGGCTCAGTGAATTATTGCCTCCACAATAATTCACTCGACTCATTGACTATAGATGTATTATGCTACTATGCTGCAGTCCCTAGACGATACATGGGAATCCAATCCTTTGAACCTATCCATTCTTAGTTACAATGTACCTATAGTTCCTCATGATATTGAGAGCGGATGATCCTCTATCGACACTCAATAACTCTCGTAAGGTTGGCTGCCACTCCCGATAATTGGTTGTACTAGATCCGGAACTTCCAAACCTCTAAGTCTAATATCAAAGAATGAAGTACTTATACAGGACATCCTTAGTCTCTCAAGTCTAAGGACCAAGTACACAACTAAGATGATGAAATCGCTCTCTAACAATGGAGTATCATCAACCATCTAGCATTCCATGAGTGGATCAATTAGTGAACTCATTCTCCAATGAGCACCTGCATTATAACCCTAGTGTCCCCACACGAGCAACTATGAGACCAGCCGCCTCAATTATTTGGATAGGTAAGCAACACACTAGTCTTTCCGATAATCGTGATGTCCCTCTTGAGTAACCTATAGCCAGGATTATTAATGATTTATGTTTAAAGGTGAATCGGTCTCATTATCGTGATCTCATCACGATCCGATTCTTATTGCACATATATATGAACATTACAATATATATATATACATTAAATAATATAAATTTAAAAAATATAATAATAATAAGTAAAAAAGACTATGTGTCATGTCACATGTGTCATTACTCACATGATTAGCTTGTAGGGCACCTATTGTTGGATCTCGAATTTTGATGATGAAATCAATTGATGAATTTGTGATCTAATCTGCATTTTTAGTGATGCAAGACTAGCTTCGATTAACGAGAGACAAATTGATTGACAAAGGAGGAATTAAACGTTGGGTCCGAGTTGAATATGTTAGGAGATTAGACGTCGGGCCGGAGGATTGGTCGACATGCCGGCAGAAGGACTTCGTGTCATGAGTTCGAGCATCGGAGATCGAACATTATGCCAAGGAGATCGAAAGTTACAGAGTCAACATGTCGATTGAGCAATACATCGAAGAGGACAATGCAATGAAGGATTAGACACACCAATTTCTAATGCTAGCTATTGCTGATCTGAATAAGAACACATAAGATATTCAGATCAAGGCAATATATATTCTAGTATATGTGGATGACATTATTGTCATAGGCAACAATCCCAGAGACATCCAAGCATTCATCAAGCAGTTGGCAGATCGATTCTCACTTAAAGATCTAGGACCCTTGAACTATTTTCTGGGCGTAGAAGCTATATTCACATCTTCATGTCTCTTTCTATCACAAAGAAAGTATATTCAAGATTCATTATCAAAGATAAACATGCAGAACGCAAATGCGGTTCTAACTCCTTTCTTTGCTAGTGGCTCTCTCAAAATATCTGATGGAAGTCCTACTATGGAACCCACTCATTATCGACAAGTTGTTGACTCGTTACAGTACTTAGCTCTCACCCATCCAAACATCTCTTTTGTAGTCAATAAATTATCATAGTTTATGTAGAAGCCGTCTATTATGCATTGGTCTATGGTCAAACGAATCCTGCGATATCTTAAAGGGACCCTTAATCATGGTCTCTTTCTTCGTAAACACTCTTCACTTCATCTTCATGCCTTTACCTATGTCGATTGAGTAGGCAACTTTGATGATAGAACATCCATATCGGGGTATATTTCTTCCTTGGTACTAATCCAATTAGTTTTTGTTCTAAGAAACAAAAGATAATTGCATGGTTTATAACTAAAGCTGAATACCATGTCATCGCCACTGCCACTGCAGAACTTAATTGGGTCACAAATCTGTTCAAGGAACTCAACATCAATTCCACTCCTACAATATATTATGATAATGTCGGAGATACCTATCTATGCGCTAATCCGGTGTTCCACTCTCGTATGAAACATATTGCTATCGACTTCCACTTTATGCGAGATCAATTTGTCCGCCGTCAATTTCATGTTTCTCATGTGCATATGACTGATCAATTAGCCGACTCACTCATGAAGCCTCTCGCTCGTAAACTTTTTGCATTGCATCGATCCAAGATTGATATCTTTGATAGGTGCATCATTTTGTGGGGGTATGATAGCAGATAAAATTTTCCTAACTGTATGAGAAAATCTCTCTACTCTATTGAGGAAAATCCTTCGTCTCAACCTGTATAAATAGGAAGAGAATATATGAATGCAATATAGCTTCTTCAATAATTCTTCCTATCTTTTATCTCTTGTAACAAAATCCAAGAAGCTTTTCTTCAATATATTGTCACCTTTCCACAAAATGTGTAGTATATAAAGGTATACACTTTTAGGATTGTAAGATAATACACGAGTATAGGGAATTCATGCATTCAAAAGGTGTAGGATAGGTAACTGATCCTCTAACTAAACTCCAATATTTTATTGAGTTATGATGAAAGGGATATATTTTGTAATGGTTTGGTGAAGTGATATAGAGACTCCATGTATCCATGGTCTCACATAAGTTCTAAGAATGCTTTTATGAGAACACTGGGCAACCTCACCTTACTTCCTCCCACCAACTTGCCTTCATTTCTACCAACACGACCATCCAACCAAGCAATATAAATCCAATGAGCCCACCAACTTCATTGAACGGCTAAACCCTTGGCTTGCAGAGCCTCCCCCTTACTGTTCCTCCCTCAATCCATATAACCACTCCGCCTCATCCCCCCTCAAGTACTCGAGACACCAACGACGACGCCATGGACTGGTACTCCTGGCTTCTTCAAACCAACCTCGATCCCGACCTCGTCTGCGAGTACTCGCTGCTCCTAGCGAGCAACGAGCTCGAGGAGGACGATGTTGCGCACTTCGACCACGAGTTCCTTCAGAGCATGGGCATCTCCATTGCTAAGCACAGGCTCGAGATGCTTAAGCTAGCCAAAAGGGGTAAGACAAAGTCGTCGTCGCGCCCCGTCTCTTTGCTTCTCGTCGCTGTCACCAAGACCAAGAATTGCATCGCGAGGTACTTCCGGTCGTTCATCAATCATGACGCTTCGCCCATCGTCGTCGTCCCGAGGTCGTCCTTCTTCGATGGAGGAGGGCCGAAGAGTGATATGTTGAAGAGGAACAAGAGGATGTCGCGTATCAAGCAAGGGAGGGTGACGCTTTATAGGGCACCACAAGCCATGGCCTATAAGGAGAGTAAGGACAGAAAAGAGGACAGCTACCGAGGGAGCAGCGGAGAGGAGACCAGGTGGGAGTCCATGTTTCAGGACCTGAAACCTACTTAACTTCATGATGTGGATGGAGAAGGCTTTCATGGTGCAACTGCTGTTCATTCAGATGGAGGGCTTTCCAGTTTGCTGCTTGTGCGTTCACTGTAGCTGCTGTTGTCATTATGATCTTAAAGTGGCTGAAGCAGAATCAAATTTTGAATTCAAACTTGATAGTGATGATAATATATAAAACAAAACTACATGATATATGATGAAATTAATATGTCTGCTTCTAATAGGCCGGCATAATGTATTGTGCAAGATTAACTTCCATGGCCAAGTCAACTTGGTTAGCTTACCTACCATCTTAATACATGCAGGTGTTTGATGGAAAATGATTCAGTAGGTGCATCAATCTAACCATGATCTTATTCAGATCAGCAACAGCTAGCATTAGAATATCTTATGCATTGAGAGGAATATCTTAAGTGCTGGGTGAAGTTTAAGAGAGATATAAGTGGTTGTATAGGTTATCTCCTAAACTTGTGAAAAGAAGAAAAAAGGGTGTAAAATGGTAGTTGGTCTTTGCCCGTTGAAAGAAGATCAGTAGTAGAAGCCGATGGCCTCGAGTGAAGATGAATTGAGAGTGGATGTAGGTCATGACAATCGAACCACTATAAATCTAGTTTACATTTATTGTAAACTGATTTCTTACTTTCACTATGCTTAGGAAAGTGTTTTTAAGTTAACATCTTTCCGATATCAATTTTCATCGAATTTCCAAATTAACATAATTTTATATAAGCACTAATTTATCCCCCCCCCACTTAGTGTCCATTCACGATTCTAACAATTGGTATCAGAGTCAATTTCTCTCTGTTTGGTTTAATACCTAAGAAAGATAACTTTTTTCAGCTTTTAAGAGGGGATTCTCTATCATTCATCCTCCTATGTTCAATGGGACGGACTACACGTATTGGAAAACTCGAATGAGAGTTTTTTTGTTTTCATTAGATTTTAATTTATGGAATATCATTAAAAATAATTTTTGAAAGTTTTCTAATCCAATGAACAAATAGAATGATTTGGAGAAGAAAACTTTTTCTTTGAATGTTAAAGCGATGAACGTTTTGTTTTATGCCTTAGACAAAAATAAATTTAATCAAGTTTCTATTTACGAAACTATATATGAGATTTGACATACTCTTGAAATTACACATGAATAGAGTTAAAGATTCTAAAATTAATCTTTTGATGCATGATTTTGAATTATTTCGTATGAAGCCAAGCGAAACTATTATTGACATGTACACCCATTTTACGGATGTCATCAATAGTTTAAAAATACTTGGTAAAATTTTTTCTAACCTTGAACTTATAAATAAAATTCTAAGATATCTTCCAAAAATTTAGGATCCAAAAGTAACGGCAACACAAGAAGCGAATGACCTAAATAATTTTCCACTTGAAGAAGGTCTTTAATAACCTATGAAATGACTTGTCTTGAACAAGATCAACATGAGGACTACCTTCCAAAGAACATGAAGGATTTGACACTTCGAACAATAGAAGACCACTTGAGAGAAAGCTCAAGTGATGATGACATAGAACTTTTAATAAAAAAAATTTAAAAGTTTATGAAAAAGACATTCTAAAAATGAACTTAAAAATGACACAACAATTTGCTATAAATCCAAGAAGCTGCCAAAGAAGAAGAAAGCTTTCAAGGTGATATAGGATGAATCGAGTACATCTGAAGATGAGGAGCAAACCATCAAAGGTGAGGTGGCGAACTATGCCTTAATGGCTTTCAACGATAAGGTAAATGATTCAATCAAATCTCATTTATCTTACAATGAATTGCTTGATGCTTTCCATGATTTATTTGATGAATATAAACTAGTTAGTAAAAAATATAAGTTGTTAAAAAAGGAGCATGCTTCTATTACTAGTGAATTTAAAAAATTTAAAAATGAGCATGATAATTACATGTTAACTCATTGCACTAAATGTAAAGAGTTAGACTTAGTTAAAAATGAAAATGTATTACTAAAACAATCACTAGAAAAATTTAAAATTGGTAGTAAATCATTAAACATGATTCTTACCAATAAGGGTCATGTACATAGAAAAGTAGGAATCGATTTTGTGAGTAGAAACACTCAACAAAAACTGACTTTATTTGTTAAAGGGCCTACATTACATGTTTCTCATGAAAACAAATGTAATTTTTATTGTAAGTGTGGACACTTTGCATATAAATGTTCATTCAAGAAGTTTAGTTTGCATAAATTAGTTTGGGTTTCTAAAGGAACCATAAATGACCTTATGCCAAAAATCAAAATAGATAGATCTAATCATGAGCGACCCAAAGCTAAATGGGAACCTGGAAGAAACCGACTCTTCTTGTAGACATCTCTAAAATTGAAAACTAGGAGTAAACGATGATTTATTTATTATGAATGCTCAAGGCTTATGACCAGAGATCCAACAGATTTCACAAAGCTCTCTAGCCGAAATAAAATAATTTTAAAAATGCTTTATGCTTAAATCATGCTTGATGATTTAATTATGCATGATGATTTGAAGTAATGATGATTTTTGTTATTTATGATTTATTGATCTTCATTATTTCTATGGTGAAATTTGCTCTTTTAGTTTTAAACTATGATGCATGTTTTGATTGTATGAAATCAAATCACTTAAATTGAAACAAAAAGGGGAGAATGCATTTTTCTTGAAAATATCTCTAAAGCTTTTTAATTTTTCAATAAGTGATTCTTAGTGATGAATCTATTTTATGTTATCTCTTGAATTAAGAAAGTAATTTTGATGATTTGATGATTTGAATTTGAATGAGTTTTATCTATATCATGATCTTGAATTCTCGGAATCATAACTTGAGATTTTCTTTATATGAATCAAGATTGCTTATTTTTTATTTTTGAATGATTTTTGTATTTTATTAAATAGAATATTTATCAAATAAATCATGATTTTTCTCTTGATTTCTCAGAATTCATGACTTAAAATTTCTTTTGAAGATCTTTTTCCTATTTGATCTCCTAAGATTTCTTTTTGATTATTTGAGAGAAGATATATCAAAATGAATCATATTTTTTGGTATTCATATCTTTCATGACATGATTTTTATTATGTATAATTCCTTTGTATTTATGAATTGTATATCTCAACACCAAGTTAATTTTTCTTGATATATTTCATGTGATGATTTGATAATTGATGTAAAGAGAAATGAATTGCACCATTATATTATTTCACTCTTCTTCTATCTTTTTGACTATGATAAATGGGGAGAAAGATTTGCTAGCTTTCACAATTCAAGAAGAAGCAAAAACTTGTAAACTTGTAAAAATTTCTAGCTTGTACATCGCAAAAAAAATGAGAAAAGTGCTAGCTTACACATATTAAGAAGCAAAACTTGTAAACTTATCTCAAAAAAGAAGTAAGAATTGCTAGTTTACAATCTCAAGAGAAGCAAAAGTATTATCTTGCCCATCTCAAGAAGTAAAAAATTATTAACTTGCACATCTCAAAATTATTGTTAGCTTGTATGTTGTAAAACTTGCATATCTCAAAACTTTACTAAATGCACTTTTCCTTTTTGTTGGTGACAAAGGAGAAGAAGATATGATGATGAGTTGAATTATGCATGGTAGGATGTACTTTTATATTTTAAAACATTGTATGATTTTCTGAATTCCAAGTTTCAATCAATAAGACGTATTGATAGGAGGAATTTAGTTTAAACTCTGTCATCAATTGATTGTCATCATCAAATAGGGGGAGATTGTTGAATCTCATATTTTGATGATGAAATCAATTGATGAGTTTGTTATCTAATCTACGTTTTCAGTTATGCAATTGGATCCTACGAATGAGATCTAATGAGAGCCAATGAGAGATTATTGGATAGAGATCCACTAATCTAAGTAGCTTGGGTAGTTGGATGAAGATCCAATACATAATAGGGCAGGATTCATTAGGGTTAAGTTGACAGAGGGCCTCTATAAATATGAGGGAATAAAACACTCATAGGCTAGAGGTTTCTTGGTTGCCACCTCCTATTCTCCTCCCTCATTTTCCTCCTCAGATAGCAGGTGTGAAGATTTAGGTAGCGATTTGAGGAGCATCGTCGCAGTCATGCTGTGTGAATCACCGCTAGAGAGGAGAACGCTTAGCCTCCTTCATCCTCTCTTACAGATCTGCAGGGATTCAGGGATATACAATCTCCCTGGGTAACACAACAATCTCATGTGTGGTTTTAAGTTTCGCTTATTTTATGCACCAATTTTCGTACTACGATGAACACCTTTTTAAAAAATTTAAGGTTTTTGTTTTTTCTGTTCTTCCGCTATGCATGTGATGTCACCCTATATTTCCCTACAGGACCACCCAGACTAGCAGTGGTAACACCCAAACTGGTGGTGGTACTGTCTAAACATAGTCTCCTAGACTATGTTAGGCGGTGGTACCGCCTAGTGTCAGTGTCATATTAGGTGGTGGTACCGCCTAGTGTCAAACTGACAAGCAGTGGTATCACCCAACAATGGCAGTGGTACTACCCAATAATTACGGTAGTATTGTCAATACCCCAAAAACTCGGGACGAGACTGTTTTGGCTCCAAATTTGAATCCATTTGGAGCCTATAAATACCTCACTCATCCCTGCTCGATTAACACATCAATTGAGAACAAAAAAAAAAAAAAAACACTATTACAATCTTGTGAGATTTCCCCTTCTCTAGCTCTAAGTATTGATTTCAGTTTAAAAGAGGGGTAAGTGGCTTCTAAAGATTGTCTCCTAAACCCGTGAAAAGGAGAAAAGGTTGTAAAATGATAGTTGGTCTTCATCCATTGAAGAAAGACTGTTTGTGGATATCGATGGCCTTAACGAAGGAGGAATCGGGAGTGGACGTAGGTCATGACGATGAATCACTATAAATATGGTTTGCACTTACTTTTTGCATTTCATTGCTATTACATTCTGAGTTAATTGCTTAGTTCACTTTCTCTAAGTCAACCACTCTTTCATTATCATTTTCATTGAATGAAGATTTTCTAAAACTAACATTTTTATCGAAAGCACTAATTCATCGCCCCCCCACAACCCCCCCTCGTTATCTTATAGATGGATATCACTCTCTTATGGATCTTTTTAATAGAATCTCAACCGATGATGAAGGTACTTACTTAAATTGTTTAATTGGCTTAACATCATCAATTGTAGGAGTATCATCACTGATATTCTCACCACAATCTTCTTGTTCATCTTCCCCATGATTATCATGAACTATAGGTGGAGGAACTAGGCTCAAACTCCAAGGGATATAAATAGAGATTTTTGACTTCTCAGCATTGTCACCATCATCACACAATTGGTATTCAAGAAACACAACATCTATACTTTTAATAATCTTCTTGTTCACTGGATCCCAAAATCTATACACAAATTCTTCATGACCATACCCTAAGAAAATGCATGCTTTTACCTTATTATCAAGCTTAGACCTCTCATCTTTAGGAATATGAACAAATGTCTTGCACCCAAAGACTTTCAAGTGATCATACAATACATCTTTCCTTTTACACACTCTCTCTGGAATATCACCTTTCAGATTAACCGATGGAGAAAGGTTTATCAAGTCAACTATAGTTCTCATAGCCTTCCCCCAAAATGACTTAGGTAACTTGGCATGGGAAAACATACACCTAATCCTTTCTTTAATGGTTCTGTCCATCCTTTCTACCACACTATTTTGTTAAGAAGTTTTTGTTAAATCTCATATTTTGATGATGAAATTAATTGATAATGTTATGATCTAATCTACATTTTGAGTGACGCAAGACTAGCTTCGATCAGGAGAGGCAAATTGATTAAAGCAAGAAGATAAGAAGTCGGGCCAGAATTGAACATGTCAGAAGATTGGAAGTCAGACCGGAGGAACGGTCGATGTGTCGGCAAAAGGCTTTGTGCCGCGAGTTCGAGCATCAAGTCAAAGGATCGAACATTGTGCCAAGGAGATCGGGTATTGCAGAGGTCAATATGCCAATTGGGCAATACACCATAAGTTCGGACGATGCATGAAAGGTTCGGACGAAGCGCCGAATGAACCAATGACATGCCAGACAACTTAATATTCTTGCTTGTAATATCTTTTCTAGATCAAAGTAGTTTAGAGGGCGAATTGAGTTGGTTTCGGGTGTAACCATGTTAACTCGATTAGGGGCAAACTAGGCCCGAATTGGGATCATTTTGGGCCAAGAGAAAGGCCAATTCAGTGACCCAAAAGTTGGGTCAGCTGGTGGCACCGTTAGAGGCTTAGTCTCCAAGACACAAACTTCATGTTAGGAAGTAGAATCGCCAGATTAGGCGGTGGTACCGCTAGGACCCGGGAAACCCAGGATGAGACCTTTTTTGGCTCTATTTTTGAAGTTATTTGGGGTTTATAAATACCCAAGTTATTCCTACATGTAATAGCAAGAAATTGAGTTGAAAGGGGAAAGTATACTTGAGTAAAATTGTGTAATCTTTCTTAGGATTTAGAGTCCTTTCTTCCTAGTATTCTTCTAAAAGGAGAAGTGAGGTCTAAGAAAGAGAGGTTGTAAAGGTTCTCTCCTAAGCCTATCAAAAAGAGGAAAAAAAGTTGTAAAAAGATAGTTGATCTTCGCCCATTGAAGGAAGATCGGTAGTGGAAACCGGTGGCCTCGAGTAAAGAGGAATCGAGAGTAGATGTAGGTTACAATGACCGAACCACTATAAATCGGTTTGTATTTATATTTTGCTTTTTACCTTTATTGTAAACTGCTTTATTTATTACTTTAGATGAACACTCTTATGAACATTTTCAAAGTTAAACACTCCTTAATACAGTTTTTGTTGAATCTCGAATTTTGATGATGAAACCAACTGATAAGTGTTTATGATTTGATCTGCGCTTTGAGTGACGTAGGATGCTTCGATTAGGGAGAGACAATTAAAGCATGAAGAATCATGTTGGGCCAGAGGAAAATAATTTAGAAGATTGGACGTCGGGCCGGAGGATCGGTCGACGTATCGACAGAAGGCTTCGGGCCATGGATTCGGATATTGGGCCAAGAAGAGCATATGTTGTGCCAAGGATATCAGAGTTGCGAAGGTCAACTGGCCGATTGGGCAATAGGTCGCAAGAGAGGACGATGCACCAAAGAATCAGATGAAGTGTTGATGGACTAATGACATGCCGGACGACATAATTCATACTTAGTAATAATTGTCTAGATCGAAGTGTGTTTTTATATGTGCAGGGTTAACTACGATAGCAAGGCATAAAGCAAAATGAAGTTCTGGAATCAAGAACGCGATTTCGTTGGGAGTTCGAGAGTTCGTCGGAAGTTCTGCCATAACCAACTGAGAAGTCCAGGAGCTTGCCAAAGAAGCTCATCGGAATTCACCAAGAAGATCATCATGAAGTCTAGGAGCTTGCCAGGAGTCCACCGAAACATTGCCGAGAGATCGTCGGAAGTTCACCGGAAGATCGTCGGAAGCTCGCCGAAAGAAATCGGACTTATCTTGCTTAAAATATGTCTTAGGAATCATAGTTAGCACATAATTAGAGTTAGGATTGGGAGGTAATCTCATTAACTCTGTTAGGGGCCAATTGGGCTCAAACTTGGGCTGGTTTGGGCCGGATTCAAGGCCCAACCAGGGTGCTGAAAGCTTGGTCGGTGGTGGCTCCGCTTGGGGAGCAACACCCTAGGAATTCTGGGTGTGGTACCGCCCAAGCTAGATGGTGGTACCGTCGATAGTGAATGCTGCCAACGATGGTACCGCCCTTGTCAAACGGTGGTACCGCCTAGTGGTAGATCCTGCGGTGGTAGTACTGCCCAGGAATGACTGTGGTATCGCTAGTACCTAGGAAACCTGGGATGAGATCTTTTTAGGCTCCAAATTTGAATCAACTTGAAGCCTATAAATACCCCTCTCATCCTTGGTTAACTTATAAAAGCACAGAGAATTTAAAAAGGAAAAAACACTATTGTAATCTCTTGTGAGAATCCTCCTCTTCTAGTCTAAGTGTTAGAATAGTTTGAGAGAGGAGTGAGTGCTTGTAATGGTTGTATCCTAAACTTATGAAAAGGAGAAGAGGGGTATAAGAAGGAGGTTGATCTTCGCCTATGAAAGGAAGATCGATAGTGGATGTCAGTGGCTTCGACGGAAGAGGAATCAGTGGAGTGGATGTAGGTCATGATGACTGAACCACTATAAAACTCGGTTTGCATTTCTATTTGAGCAATTTATCTTTACTGAAAACTTTACTTGCTTACTACTTCCAATACATTTATGAACATGTTTCAAGTTAAGATCTTTACGAAATGGTTTTCGTCGGAATCAGTTTTAACATACGAAGATTTTCGAACCGACGTAATTTTTACTACTGCACTAATTCATTACTGACTCATTCCTAACAGTTTTATTGTCCGAAGATTTTCGACTCGATATAATTTTTACATACGTACTAATTCACCCCCCCCCCCCCCCCCCCCCTTAGTGCCGACTCGATCCTAACAGTTAGTATCAAAGCTATGTTTTTTTCTTGTTTGGTTTAACACCTAAGAGAAATGACTCTTTTCGGCTTTTAAGAGAGTCACTCTATCATTCGTCCCCCTGTGTTCAATGGGACGAACTACACTTGTTGAAAAACTTGGATGAGAGTTTTCTTACTTTCATTGAACCTCGATTTATTGAATATCATTGAAAATAGTTTTCAAAAGTCTTTTAATATAATAAATGAATGGAATACTTTCGAGAAGAAAACTTTTTCTTTAAATGCAAAAGCTATGAATGCTTTATTTTACTCCTTAGATAAAAATAAATTTAATTGTGTTTCTATTTGCGAAACTGTGCATGACATTTGGCGCACTCTTAAAATCATATACGAATGCACTAGTAGAGTTAAAGATTTAAAAGTTAATCTTTTGATACATGATTTTGAATTATTTCGTATGAAGCCAAACGAAACTATTGTTGATATGTACACTTGTTTTACGAATGTTATCAATAGTTTAAAAGCTCTTGGCAAATATTTTTCGAATCTTGAACTTGTTAATAAAGTTTTATAATCTCTTTCTAAAAATTGGGATTCAAAACTAACTACAATATAAGAGGCAAAAGATTTAAACAAGTTTTCACTTGAAGAACTTATCGGGTCTTTGGTGACCTATGAAATGACTTATGTGGCATATGATGAACTTGAGAATAACTTTCCAAAGAACAGGAAGGATTTTGTACTTAGAATAAAAAAAAGATCACTCAAGCGAAAGCTCAAGTAATGATGAACTTGATCTCTTAACTATAAAGTTTAAAAAGTTTATAAAACAAGAATCAAAACTTAAAAAAGAAGAGGTTATCAAAGAAGAAGAAGACACTCAATGTGACTTTGGACAAATCAAGTACATCTGAAGACGAAAAGCAAACCAACAAAGACAAAGTGGTGAACTATGTCTTGGTGGCTCTCGATGATAAGGTAAATGACTCACCCAAAACCTCTTTACATTACTATGAAATAACTTGATGCTTTTTATGAGTTATTTTTAAATTAGTTAGTAAGAAATAAAAAATATAAAAAATCATGCTTCTTTTTCTAGTGATTTAAAAAAATTAAAAATTTGAACATTACAATTACATGTTAACTCGTAGCACAAAGCCTGAAAAGTTAGATTCCTTTAAAAAGAAAAATGCATTACTACAACAAACAAAATGATTTTGATTGAAAATATCTTATGTTATGTTTAATGAATCATGCTTGATGTAATGAGGTAATGAAAATGTTAAAAAGGTTTCGTATCATGCTTAATGATTTTATATTATGCATGATGATTTGAAGTAATGATGATTTGAAATCTTATGTTTTAGAATTATGTATTACACTTTTGATCTTGATAATTTTTATGATAAATCTTGCTTTTCAAGTTTAAACGATAATGCATGGTTTTGGCTTAGAAAACAATGGCATGCATATATATGAAATCAATCACGGAATGCATTATTTTTCTTAAAAATGACTCTATCCCTAAAAAATTATTAAATTTTTCAACAAGAAATCCTAAGAGATTAATAAATCTATTTATGTCATTTTGAATCTCTTAAAAGTATTTTTGATGATTTTGATTATTTAAATTTGAATGAGTTTTTACCTATATCGTGATTGTGATTCCTCGGAATTATAACTTGAAATATTTTATAAACCAAGATTTTCTATTACGTGTTCTCGTATTATTTAAGAGGATTTTTTTATGAATCATGATTTTTCTTATGAATTCTAAGAATTATAACTTGTGATATATTTTTTATATGAATCATGATCTCGACAACTTAAAATTTTTTATATATGAACAAGACCTTTTATTCTTCTATATTCCTTTTCACTAAAGAAGAGATTCATCTAAACGAATCTTGATTCTTTCACTTGATATTTATTAATTTAGATTTATTATGAATCAAAATTTTTTGTATTTTGTTCTCCTACAATTCTTTTTGCTATTCACTAAAGATGAGACTTATTCCCCTCTTCCTCTTTCTTACAATGACCAAAGGGGAGTAAGAAAATTACAAGCTTGAATATTAAATTTAAGCAAACAAAAGTACTAACTTGAATGTTAAATCTTCTAAATGTATAAATTCTTCTTATACATTTTTCGGATCATGATCTTGATTTTTATGACTTGAGTTTTCTTTTTAAATCAAGATCGTTTCCTATCATTCCTTCTATTTACAAAAAAAAAAATTTCTCAAAAATGATATATGGTCTTTTGGTATTCATGACTTGATTTTTTATTTTTAGTGATTGAAATATTGATGTAAATTTATCCTTATTATTTATCTTTATCATGATCTGAAAATTGATGTAAAGGGAAATGAACTTCAATATTGTATTCTTCCATTCTTTTTGCCAATGACTAAGGGGGAGAAAGAATTGCTAGTGTGCATATCTCAAAAGAGAACCAAAATTTGCTCACTTGCATAATTCAAGAAGAAGAAAATCACACTAGCTTGCATATCACAAAGAAAAGCAAACTTGCTAGTTTGCATATTCTAAAATGGTGTAAATTTGTTGAATCTTAGATTTTTTTGATGAAGTCAATTGTAATTTGTTTGATCTAATATATATATTGAGAAAAGTATACATGATTAACTACGATGGTAGTAAGACATAAAGCAGGTGTTGTGCCAAAGTCAAGATCGAGATCACGTTGGGAGTTCGAGAGTTCGTCGGAAGTCCGGACATTCGTCGGAAGTTCTGCGGGAACCAACCGAGAAGTCCAGGAGCTTGCCATAGAAACTCATCGGAACTCGCCAAGAAGATTGTCGCAAAGTCCAGGAGCTTGCCGAGAGTCCGTCGGAGCATTGCCGAGAGTTCGTCGGATGTTCGCTGGAAATACGTCGGAAGCTCGCCGGGAGAGCAATTGATACACCGAAACAAGAAGTGCAGTAAACTTGTCTTAATTATTATAGTTAGAGTATAAATTAAGTTAGGATTGGAAGGTAATCCTACTAACTTAATTATGGGCCAACTGGGCCCTTGTCATGACTGAATTGGGCCGAATGGAGCAGCCCATTCAGCCCCTGAATTCCTGGCTGACGGTGGCACCGCCTGGGAGACTCGGTCTCCTAGGAATTCTGGGTGGTGGTACTGCCCCTGTCAGGTGGTAGTATCGTCGACAGTTATTGCTGCCAACGGTGCTACCGCTAGAGCTCGGTCTTAGAGCTCTGTGAGGCGGTGGTACCACCCAGACTGAGCGGTAGTATCACATATTGTCAGATGTCAAGTAGTAGTACTGTCCAGTAATGGTGGTGGTACCGTTAGGACCTCGAAAATCTGGGATTAGACACTTTTAGGCTCCATTTTTAAAGCTATTGAGGCTTATAAAGATCCCACCCTTTCCTGCATGAAAGGGCACGAAACCTATTGGCATAATCTTGAGTTCTTGAGCCTTAAAGTGTTGTAAAAGTTAAAGTTTTCCTCTTTCATCTCTTAGCCTTGTAACCATCTAAGAAAGAGGAGTGAGACTTATAAGGGTTGTCTCCTAAACCCGACAAAAGGAGAAAAGTTATAAAAGGTGGTTGGCCTTCGCCTATTGAAGGAAGGCCTCTAGTGGACGCTAGTGACCTCGTCGGAGGAGGAAGCCGAAAGTGGATGTAGGTCATGTTGACTGAACCACTCTAAAACTCGGTTTACATTTACTTTCAGTAACTTTCTTTTATAGCAAACTGCCTCTCCTCCTTACTGTGTTTTAACTACGTCTACATACGTTTTCACGTAAATATCATCCGAGATCAAACTGCCTCTCCTACATACTTTACGAAACTGACGCTTTTCATTTGTGCAATTTACATTACTACAAATCACCTTAGTCTTCTCTTGCACTTTCACGAAAGGTTTCAAGTTCAAATTCTTTCCGAAACAGATTGAATTGAAACCATTCTCGTTAGAATCGGTTTTAATCGAAATAAGTTTTTTTTTTAAATAGTGAAAGTTTTCCACTGCACTAGTTCACCCCCCCCCCCTCGCTCTTAATCCTAACAATTGGTTTCAAAGCAAGTTTCACTCTCATTTGGTTTTAAACCAAAGAGAGATGGTATTTGCTGGTAATCTAGAGGGCCATTCAATTACATGTTCGCCCATGTTCAATGGTACATATTACACATATTGGAAGACTAGAATGAGGTTCTTCCTAATTTCAATGGATTTTGAGCTTTGGAACATTGTTAAAAACGGTTTTCAAATGTCTTCTCTTCCAATGAACGATTGGAATGAGTTGGAGAAGAAGACTTTCACTTTTAATACCAAGGGTATGAATGTCTTATTTTGTGCATTAGATAAAAACGAGTTTAATCGAGTATCGATTTGTGAAACGACTTTTGATGTTTGACACACACTCGAAGTGACTCATGAAGGCACTAGTAGAGTGAAGGAGTCAAAAATTAATTTTTTAGTTCATTCTTATGAGTTATTTCGAATGAAATCGAGTGAGACCATTGAAGACATGTACACCCAATTTACGGATGTCGTCAATGGTCTAAAAGGACTTGGTAAAGGTTTCTCGGATTTTGAACTCGTTAATAAAGTTTTAAGATCCCTTCCAAAGAGTTGGACCCTAAAGTAACGGTTATTCAAGAGGCCAAAGATCTAAATAATTTTCCTCTTGAAGAACTAATTGGGTCACTAATGACCTATGAAATGATATGAAAAGCTCATGAAGAGCTCGAGGACACCCTTCCAAAGAATAGGAAGGATATAGCACTAAGAACACAAGAAGACCATTTGAAAGAAAACTCAAGTGATGAGGACTTTGATGAAGACTTGGCACTATTAACAAGAAAATTCAAAAAAATTATAAAAAAAAATAAATTCAAAAATGATACTAAAAATAAATTTGAACTAAAGAAAGAACAAGTGATATGCTTAAGAAGTCGAGACACTTCAAGAGTAAATGTCCCCAAGCAAAGAGGAGGCAACAAAAAAAGAAGGCTCTCAAAGTAATATGGGACGACTCAAGTGCATCCAAAGAAGAGGAGCCAACCAACACCGAGCAAGTTGCTCACTATGCACTAATGATCATTGGAGATGAGGTAACAAGTTCAATTGATGCAAATTTATCATTTGATGAACTATTAAATGTTTTTCATGAATTATTTGATGAATGTAGAATTTTGAGTAAAAAATATAATTTTTTAAAAAAGGAACATGCTTCTCTTATTAGCAACTTTGATAGAGTAAAGATTGAGCATGAAAATAGCTTAGCTTCCTACACAAAATACCATGAACTAGAAATACTTCAAAAGGAAAATGTGCTACTTAAGAAAACCTTAGAGAAGTTTGAGGTTGGTAGCAAGTCCTTGAACATGATCCTTGCCAACAAGGGTTACGTTCATAGGAAAGGCGAAATCAGATTTGTGAGTAGCTCTCATCAAAATCCAACCACCTTTATTAAAGGTCATACCTTACATGTATCACCTTACACCAAATGCAACTTTTATTGCAAACCTGGACATGTTGCGTACAAATGTCCATTCAAGAAATATAGTCCACATAAATTGATTTAGGTTCCTAAAAGAATCTCAAATGACTCGATGCAAAATGATAAACTATGTAGATCAATTTTTGAGACACCCAAGGTCAAATGGGTATCTAAAAATTATCCTCTTTTGTAGAAACGTATACCATCACAAGCTAGGAGCAAGAGATGGTATCTTGTTTTCGGATACTTAAGGTTTATGACCAGAGATCCAAAATAACTCATAAAGCTCTCTAGCCAAAATAGCAAAGAAAAGATCATTAGAATTAAAACTATCAATTATAAAATACTTATATACCATAAGATCATGATGCAATCCTGTGTGAGAAACACTTAATCTTGATCTCTCAAAATTTGAAACTTGAGAACTCTTATGCATGAATTCCCCTTCTCACATCTTCCGGATTTATCGAATACATTCCTTCCTCAATTTTTTTTTGGAGCCAATTCTATCTTACAAGATCATGAACTTACGGCTTGTGAACAATATTTGTATATGAATTTGTATGATGTTTTGATGTGAATCATGAACTTATGATATACATTTTACGAGTTTTACATGATGTGGTATACATTTTGTGAGTGTGTGTGTGCTTTGAGCAGTGCTCACTGCATGAAGGTGGTGGCACCGCCCAACTGGTGGTAGCACCACTAGTGGTCACGAGTGGCAGGCGGTTGCACCGCCCAGCTAGCGGTGCCACCGCCTACAACCTGCCCCCCTTATAAACACAACTTAGGGACAACGGTAGAACCAACCCCAAGCCCTCCTACACTCCTACAAGCCCTCCTCACACCTCTAAACACCTCTCCACTCCTTATTCTCTTTGATCCTCCTCTAGAAACTCAAGGAAACCCTTCCCTTCTTCAAATCCAAGGATCAATCTCAACCTTTCAAGAAGATTACTGCAAGGGTATTTCTTAAACCTCTTATTTCAATTTATTAATAGATCTTACCTCTTATGTGTAGTTCTCTCTTCATTTATGTATTTAGTCTTTATGGGTTATATAAGATCCTCTAGGGACAAAGGGAAAAGGAGATTAGAAGAAAATTATGACTCCCCCCTACTTTTCGATTCTAATCAACATGCCCTAAAATTTTCATTCATAGAATCTAGACATGTTCATAAGGGAAAAGATGTTGATCTAGATGAACTAAGTGATTTGGAACCTATTCAATTGTTTGTAAATCTGGATATTCTCCCAATTCTTCAAATAAGTGAACTTATCTACCATATACTTATTAGGTTATTTTACAACAATCTACATGTAGATGAAGAAGAAAGGGCATCTACCTATCTATTAGGACGTCATATATCTATTATGGATAGATCAATTTGCGACATCATAGGAATCCCGGTAAAAGAAAGAGGTTGTTATTTTAGAGGACAATGGGATGATGAAACAGATAGGACCACTTACGTTGATGACTTAGGAACAATTTTTGGCAATCCTAACTTAATGATACTTCCAAAAAGCTGTGAATACTTACTACCTTTAAGCACCAAAATACTTCATCATATCTTGATTAGTATCATTCTCCCAAAGCAATATCATCATGATGAAGTAAGCCAAATGGAACTAGGTATCATGTATTGGATCATGAAGGGATATAACAATTGTTTTGGTTACCTAATCCAACAAAACATGATTGAAATATCAAAAAAGGACATGATGCTTCTATATGGTGGCTTAATCACAAGAATACTCCATGCCTACGATATTGCCATTCCACCCGATGAAGAAGTTATAAAACTAGATAGATTTAGTATCATAAATAAAAATCTACTTCGACGGATGAGAAGTACATTCAGAAATGGTATGTGGATTAGACTACCTAGAAGGACCGATCCCCTTCAACCTGAACCAAAACTGGAAACACCAATATTTAGGGGTAATCAATCTCCTCCAACTGGTTCATTTGAGGAATCACCTCCAGTAGAGCAAGTACCTCCTTCATTTATCGAAGACATAGGAATTCGGATGAATCATTTTGAACAACGACAAGATCGACTTGAACAATGCCAAGATCAAATCTTAATTGAGCTGCAGCAGATTCACCGACAGTTTGATACCTTGTTTAGACATTTTAACTTTCCACCACCTGAATAAGCTGTGTATGTATTTAGGAAAAGTGGACACAATTTCTCCTTGTTATGTTGTAATACTATGTTGTTTACCTTAATATTGTAAACTTAAAATGCTACTCACTTTGATGATCGTAGTGCTTTTATGCTACTTACTTGATAGTAAAATTCTACGCTAACTACCTTGATGGTTAAATTCTAAGCTTACTTTAATGAATATATCACTCTAAGAATTAGACTTGATATATCTTTTGAATGGATAAAGTCCTTGATATATTCGTATCTACGACTTGATGTATTGTTTGATGAGCATTTACGGAGTTAGGAATGTTAATGTGTCCGAATGCATGAATCTGTTAAATTTTGGTTTCAGACCTTCTTGATTCTTTGATCACTCATTTAAATTTTGTGTTGATAATTTTATGATGTAAATTTTATATGATGATAAGATTGTGTGCCTCAATAACATGTTTACTTTGAAGTTGGAAATTTTGTGCTTTGATGCTAAAAGTTTCTATGATTATGAGCATGTTATTATATAATGATGCAATAGCATAAAGTTTACTTTGATGATTATGATTTCTATTGAATATTGAGAAGTTTTAATCATACATCAGATTTTTAATCCTTGAGTACTACAAAGCACTAATGATATTGCCTCATGCAAGTAGTGATGAAAAGCTATGACAAAATATTTTATAAATGCATGAAGTATTTATATATATCTTGATGTTTGATTCATGGAAATCATTGACAAATGCATCTCTTGGATTTATCTCTTGTGAATTTTTATTGAGAAATGATTTTGATGTGATGCTCCTTTCATTATGAAGATTAATTCTCGGAATTTCTTTTATCCTTCATATGATGATTCTCTCACATGAATTCTTTCTTAATGAAGGAAAAAATTTTATGATTTTTTATGAGATGAACACTTGCAAGAATAAGGATTTGAGTTCACATGAATATTTTGATCCTTGTAAAAATTAAAGCATGATTTAATGAAACTCTTTTATCATTTTTAATGTCATTCAAAGTTGGTTCTCAATGGATTTTCCTCATTTCTTTCCTTCTTCATGCAAAGTTTTGATGATAAATAAAAGGGAAGAAGTTAATGAAAGCTATCTCCTTAATGTTTGAATGATACCATGTCATGAATGCTTGAAATCTGACTGGTATGATTTTTTTTTTTAATGTGACATGAATTTTTATCACATTTGCATTGTTGAATTGTTCTCCTTTTTCTTGATGACAAGGGGGGAGAAATAATACCAAAATATTATAAATTGATAATAAATGTATGTAATTTTACACTTGAAATGTTTGCATGTTAACTTTTCTTCATTATGATAAGATATCTGGAGCTTAACTTGTAATTTTACAAATTGATATCTTGCTATAGAATGATGAATTGCTATGCTTGTCATCCGTCATATTTGAAATATCAGACTTGAAAATGGATGTCATGCCTTGACATTATTTTGAAAATGTTAGATCATGATAGGAATCATGATGTGTGTATTGATAAGTTTAAATGAACTTAACTTCTCAACATGTCTCTTGAATTCAAAGGTCTTGAATTCAAGAATGTCTTTTCTCAAGTATGGCATATAGATAGGGGGAGTTAAGGTTAACTCCGTCATCAATTGATTGTTATCATCAAAAAGGGAGAGATTGTTGAATCTTGGATTTTGATGATGCCAACTCAATTATAGGCCAATTGGTGAGGTTGTTTTAGGCCAAGAGAAAGGCCCATTTAGTGATCAAAAAATTGAGTTAGGTGGTGGCACCACCGGTCCAACGGTGGCACTGCTAGAGGCTTAGTCTCCAAGACACAATCTCTTAGACTATGTAAGGCGATGGTCACACCAGAGTAGGCAGTGGTATCGCCCAGTATTAGAGTCCCCTTATTATTTAGCAAGTGCACCAAAAGAAAATTCTTCTTTTTTTTCCTTCGAGTATCTTCATTTAACAAACTATCTTTAACCATGTTTATGGTTAGAGCCCCCTCTGATGTGGAGTTAGAAATTGTTATCATATATGTTTCCAAACTTTCTAGTAAAGAGATGAGAAGTAATAATTCTTGCATCTCATCGTCTATATTTCAGCAATAAACTTATTTGCAAGACTCTAAAATAGGCTTATGTGCTCAACAATATTACCACTATTTTTATATTTTAAATTAATAAGCTTTCTAATGAGAAAAATTATATTTCCCACTATCTTTTTCGTAAAAATATTTTCTAACCTTGCCAAACAACCTCAGCTCTAATTTCATTAAAAATATGTTGATGCAAACTTACATCAATCCATCTTCTAATATAGGCAATGACTTTTTTATGTTGAATTTTTCATTCCTCATCTTCATCATACACCTCCAAGTGGAATAATTTGATAAGTTTAATTTAATTATACAATCTGACTCTTTCATTTCAATCACACAAGAAAAACTAGCACCAAACAACCTAATGTGATACCACTTATTGATAAAAACTATTATAATAAAATAATTCTTTTCCTTTTTGTATATCAAAATGGGTTTTCTATCAAAATACTAACTTGTTACCAAAAGCAAATATTAACCAGAGTAATATAAACAGTAGAACAATGAATCAATAATAAAATGAGATACCGAATTTTTTACATAAAAAACCCGATGTCAAACCGTTTGATCGTATCTCAAAACCTGGCTTTTTCTCTTTCCTCTTTTTCTGTCTTTTTTTTTTTTTTTTTTGTCTACGTTGCCATTGTTTCCGGAGTTAGTTCCTTCCATTTGTTTGTCTTACACGCACACATCTCTACTTTTCTTTTCTTTTTTTAAATAATTCAGATTTAGGTTGAATGTTCAAATCATTCAGTCCAGTCCAAGCTTATCAATAAGATGGACCCAATAATATTATACTAGGAACTTGCAAGATTCCTTTCGATACTTTTGCATGGAATGTAAGATGGTATGTCTAAAGCTTTCAATATATTAAGTTTTCTGTTAGAGATAATAATGACATAAAGAATCAATCTTGAGCTTAATTTGTTTTAGTTTTTAGATAGAAAATAATAATGGTGGAAGAAACGGAGATTCACCCTAGACACCGTTCAGGAGACGTCCTAGGTAGGAAATCCAAGAATCCCGTGACGTCACTCTTTTGTTGACCCACCCACGGCGCATTTATTTGTATATTGTTCTACCCATGCTAGCCGATGAAGTACTTTCATTGTTTTGACTTACTCCGTTTTAATCTTCATCTCGACGCTATGCGACCTATCACTCATGTGACAACAAATTCATCTCCGAAACGAAAAAAATTATGCTCAATTTCTTTTCGTTGGAAATTCTAACGTTCAGATTATAAAAAGATAATTCCAATTCCATAATAATAAAACTCTTTCTAATTGATCGATTATAAAAAAGACAAATGATTCGACAAATAAAATTATTATTTTAAGTAAATAAATATTTATTTAGAAGAGATATTTTGATTATTTTACAATTTATAAAAACAACAAGTATATTTTTTTAAAAAAATAATTATGCTCTTTCCAACCGCTGATTAAAAGCTAGTTGGAGGAATGTAGGAGAAGAAAAATCTCCAAAAAAACACTTTTCATACTTCTTTACCAATTTAGAAAACATAGATTTATCTGACACTAACGACGAGCAGCATGAATTCAGACTTCATCCCACGACGAAATGGCTGAGAGAGAGAGGCTCGAGGATGAATTTTTTTCCCAGGACCAGAAACAAAAAGGTGAAAAACACTTTTATTGGGGTGAGAGAGGCTCGAACTCTCGACCTCAGGATAACTCGGAAGCTATGAGACCTACGCGCTAACCAACTGCGCCACCACCCCGTTATATTTTCAGATTAAAAGACATAAATTATAACGTAGATCGATGCCGGCAGCGAATACCACGTCAATCTTGACTTTTGCCATTTAACGCCTCGCTGGCGCACATATGTCGGACGCCCTGTGTTTCTGAGTCCCGTGGGAACAACGATGCATGCTCTCTCTCTCTCTCTGCGTTCTTGCGGTTTGCCCCCACAATTTTGTTTGATTCATGCAGGATTCTGTCGGTAGTAGACGAAGAAAGAATGGGCCCGGCGCCATTTGCCGACGGCTGATGCGTCGAGACAACCACATGCAACTAATTTTAAGAGAAAAAATAATAAATGAATAAAAAGGACAAAGAAGTGGGGCCTCATGCGCACCTACTAAAAGTGATTTGTCAATCAAATCGTCTGCATCTATGAAAAGCATAAATACACGTCGGTCAGAGATAAGTAAGTGCATATCGCCTACGTTTTCTTTCGTGTAAGCCACTTTCCTTCCTGTTGGGTCGATTGATTATTTATTCCTTCCTTCATCCACCACGTGAGGAAATTAGAATGATAAAAAGGAAATTTAAAAAAAAAAAAAAAAAAGGAAAGGAAAGTGGCTTCCTTCCTCCCCGCGTGACCACAACAGCAAACCAAACCAAAGCGTCGTTTTCCTCATCGAACCAGCGACGACAACGTGTCGCTTCCACCTACCCACTGCAGCAATAAAATAACCCCTCTACGATGGCGCCGCCGCTTCAACCCATCCTCTACATCTGTTCACATTTGCCTGTATTTACCGCCCCCTTTCTCCATCTGTCATTCCATTTACGAGCTCCGTTTGGCACTCATTGCGACTCGGCCATTCGACCTCGCCCTCCTGCCCGGCCGCTGCAGACCCGTGATTTACTGAATTAGCTACCCAGCGTTGGACAGATATATTAATTTCTCGGTTAGAAATTGTTTGTATCTCTCTTGATGCCTCCGTAAAAATATTATAAATCTACACAAAAAAATATTATAATTGACTCGAAATCCAAAGCAAATCAGTTTATCAATGTCTATTTAAAAATAGATATTTCTATTGATTTATGGTGAGAAACATTGAAAATAATCTATATATCAATTATTATGTTTTTAATAAGATTTCGATCTCTTTGTATCAGAAATACTAAAATTCTATTTAAAAATTAAATGGGAGTTTGGGATTTTCCCATAAATTCGTCGGATCTAATTAGGAACAGAAGGTTTGGTTCGGTGACTGTGCCATGCCGTATTTACTGGAAGGAAACAAGCCGGAAGCAGCAGAGTACGCCTTCCTTGAAAGCGAAACGGGCCACGCCTTTTGCGTGCGCCGATCTCTCTTTCCTTCGTTTGCCTGCTCGTTTCTTCCGCGCCGTTTGCGCCGCGCCCTCTTTCCGGTGTCCACGGCCCCTCTCCTAGCTTCCAGGTTTTTAGAAGCCGCCCATCGCTGCTCCCCCCGAGCCTGGACTCACCCGGATTTACCGGAATCCTGGGATCCAGTTCGTACGCAGGAGTCCGGCCACGCCGGTGATCGAGCAGGAAGCGGATGAACCTCTGGTCCGACGACAACGCCTCCGTGATGGAGGCCTTCATGGCCTCCACCGACCTCCAGGGCTTCTCCTGGGCTCCTCCTCCCACCCCTCCGCCGCCCTCCACAGCCGCTTCCTCCTTCGATCCCGTGAGGGCCGTCCGTGGTCCTGCCCCGCCGGCGGCGTCGCCGCAAACTCCAACCACGCCCGCGTACCTCAGCCAGGAGACGCTCCAGCAACGGTTGCAGACGCTGATCGAGGGGGCGCGAGAGAGCTGGACGTACGGCATCTTCTGGCAGTCGTCGGTGGACGCCGCCACAGGGGCCTCCTACCTGGTCTGGGGGGACGGCTACTATAAGGGCCGCGAGGAGGACAAGCGGAAGCAGCGGCCCACGGCCGCCGCCTCCCCCGAGGAACAGGAGTACCGGAAGCGCGTCCTACGGGAGCTCCACTCGCTCATCTCCTGCGGCGGATCGTCGGGGATGGACGAGGCCGTCGAAGACGAGGTCACCGACACCGAATGGTTCTTCCTCGTCTCTATGACCCATTCCTTCGTGAACGGCGCCGGTCTTGCCGGTCAGGCTCTCTACGCCGGCGCGCCCTCCTGGGTCGCAGGCGACTCCCGACTTGCCGCGGCGCCCTGCCAGCGGGCGCACCAGGCGCAGCTGCTTGGCATCCAAACCATGGTGTGCGTCCCGGTCGGCTCCGGCGTCCTCGAGCTCGGTTCCACCGATGTCATCTTCGAAAACCCCGAGATCATGGGCAAGATCCGCGTCCTCTTCAACTTCGACTCCCCGGATGCACCCACCTCCTCCTCGGCAGCCGCCGCCGCACCATCCTCTCTCGCGCTGCAATCTGCGGTGGGGACTCCCGCTGCCGATCGGGGCGAGACCGATCCATCCGTGCTCTCGCTCACAGATCCGTCCGCGGTCGAAATCAAAGACTCCGTCTCGTTCCTCTCGACCACCGCCGATATGTCCGTCACGAAACCCCCGATCCAATTCGGGAACAAAGCTACCTCCAGTAACCTTATCGAAAACCCTAGCTCTTCGTTCCAGACTCAAAAATCCCAAAACCACCAGCAGCAGCATCGGAGCGGCGGCAGTAAACCGCGGAACCAATCTTTCTTCTCCAAAGATCTCAACTCCTCCGAATTCGCCTCGAACGACTCCGTGGGCCCCCACTCGTTCGAGCGGGAGTCTGGAAATATCCTAAATTTCGCCGGTGGCAAGAGGAATTCGTCGCCAGCCCCTGCCGCCGGCAGCCTCTTCTCCCACCACCCAGCCGCCGCTGCCGCCACGGTGGACGACAAGAAGAACACGAGATCCACGGGGGCGACGTCCAGAGCGAGCAACAACAACGATGAGGGGATGCTCTCCTTCTCATCGACTCCGGTAAGACCACTCCCCAACGGTCAACGGAATTCTTCCGGTGGCGGTCGCGGTGGCGGTGGCGGGATCCTCGACGCCGCCGATTCTGATCAGTCAGACCTCGTGGCCTCGGTGCGGGAGGTGGAGAGCAGCCAGGTGGTGGAGCCGGAGAAGCGGCCGAGGAAGCGTGGCCGGAAACCTGCCAACGGCCGCGAGGAACCTCTCAACCACGTGGAAGCCGAGCGGCAGCGGCGCGAGAAGCTCAACCAGAGGTTCTACGCTCTCCGTGCGGTAGTCCCAAACGTGTCGAAGATGGACAAAGCCTCCCTCCTCGCCGACGCCGTGTCGTACATCGAAGAACTGCGGTCAAAGCTCCAAGCAGTGGAAGCCGACAGGGAGGAGCTACAAGCACAGGTGGAGGCCCTCGAGAAGCAGCGCGATTCCGGCCGTGCGCGGCCATCGCCAACCGCCCAACACGAACAGATGGTGAACGGCGAGAGCCGGTGCCATGGGGTGGAGATGGAAGTGAAGATACTGGGAATGGAGGCAATGGTAAGATTACAGTGTGAAAGAAGGAATCATCCAGCTGCAAGGCTGATGACAGCACTGCAAGAGCTTGGTGTGGAAGTACACTACGCGAGCGTGTCCGTGGTGAAGGACCTCATGATCCAGCAGGCGACGGTGAAGATGTCGCCGAGCCGAGTGTACACGCAGGAGCAGCTTAACGCTGCTCTCTATTCCCGATTGGCTGCCGAGGCACCAGTCCGTAGATAGCCCGTGATCACGTGGATATGATTGGTTGTACGTAGGAGACATGTTTGGATCATGCTGTATTGTGTATTGCGCTTATTGATGTAACGGTATATTTAGATGTTGTACCTTCATCTGGCGGGGAGGTTCGAAGATGTCGTATTGCTAAGAATGCGGTCCGTTTTCTGCTGCTGCTGCTCTCATAATTATCTCTGACTTCTTTCTTCTTTCTTCCTTATTAATTAGCCAAAGAGACAAAATTAGAAGAAGGCTTACCACCGTGCATAACAAGACAGGGCTAGATAGTGGGCCTGATGAAATCAGCCTTGGGCTGCCATCCTTAAGCTGAGCTAAAAATCGAGATCGAGAAGACCCATAGGCCGGCCCAGTGCGGGTTGGGAAAATATTCACCGTCGCCGAATGCAGGCGCAAGGATCCTGCCGATCTGGCGAGAGCAAGGCAGTGAGTTAGGCGGCCGGTGACGTCGACGGCGTCGGCATCGGCATCGGCATCGGCAGGGAAGGCGATGGCATGTTCGTATGTGCGGGAGACACCCTGGCAGAAGAGCCGCTCCACCGGAAACAACTCCTCCATCTCGGGACCAAGGGCCGCTCATAGCGTCGCATCTTCAAATGGGATTAGGGTTTCTACGACACTAGGGAATCGCCGGGCCGGAAACGAAAACAAACGCTCTAATGTGCGGCGCGATTTTGGATCTGGCGAGGGTTTTCCGCAAGCGTGCTTCCAAATTGTGCTCTTGAACTCTCACATCTCGACCGTCGTCTCGTGACGGGGGCGGCACCACCGCCTTATCCGAATGCGGGTCTGGACAATCGGAGATGAGCGCCGGGTCACACGGGACCCACGTCGAGATGGGTTTTGTGGGGGCACCGCGAGGATGGCAAAGCGGGATAGGGACATTAGATGGGTTTGTGAGGGCACGGCGAGGATGGCATAGAGGGAGACGTACATGATTGGTGGGATGCGTTCAAGTTTTGGCTTCGTTTGGGTGCGGCCACCATATCCAAAATCCGCGACAGCTGTCCAAGCCACCGATGTGACAACGTCCTTGACTCCTACAGGTTTGGTACGTAACGCCTTGAAGAGCCTTTTGGGATTGATTCTTTAATGTATGTGAACTCGCGTCTTTGTATGCGTGTATAACGTACGTGAAGTTCTTTTCCTCCTCTCGTTGCAACAACGTATGATTTCGATCTGAAAATTGACCACATGCGGGATCATATCTGAATATTATTTTACAGTCCCTTTGTCGTCGGATGTCAAATTGCGATGATAATCTTTGTTTCTTTTGTTGTTTTACAGGGAAATTGCTCGTCCAAGTTGATGCTGCTTTCTCTTTAACTTTTTCCTTATTATTTTTAAATATTATTATTTTATTAATATTTTTTTATTATTTACTCATTATTTTTGTGCAAAAAGAATTTTGTAATTTTGAATATTGAAGTCGAAAGAATATCAAATTCTAATATAAATGGACTTTTAAATCATGAAAATATTTTTTTTATGATGGTCATAATTCAATTATCGTTTTATGAAATATCAAAATAAAAATATGATAAATTCATACAAAAATAAATTTTTTTATATAATGTTCTAACTTTAAAAAAAATTCTACAGTATTTTTTTTAAATAATTATTTCACCCCAATCAATCACTACTTCCACCCAACCCTTGGTTATTGGTTATTGATCGCCTTGCTTCTCTTCGGACGGTTGCTCATCACACATGGCACAGGTGCAATGGTGTGCAAAAGTGACCAATGACAAAAGTCTCATTCTAGTCGAATGTTAATAACCATCGCCTCTCCCCCTTTGCCTTGTAGGGCTTATCACCCATGACCCTCACATAAAGAAGGACACGATGATAATGATGGAAGCAATGCAAAATGATGGTACAAGGAGGAGGCATCGGTACAAAGCACAGGCAATGGTAGATTTGACGAAGACTATGGTAAAATATATTTTTTTTCATCTTACTAAGAGCATTTTATAATAATTTTTTAAAACTGTAGTGTCCAATGAAAAATAATGAAAATCAAAGATTTTTTTAAAAATTCATCCATAAAAATATATATGGATAAAAAGTATATTTTTAAGCTTTAGTTTATTTTTTGGTTGGACATATTTTTCACACATTACTATCGGGCCTCATCAAAAATAAAAATTAAAATAAATTGTCGATAGCTTAAGATTGTCCAAGGAAAATGCAACATTTCGTGATGATGATCAATAGAGATCACAATGCCATCAACTTCGTTAGTTTCTCAGATCAATCACATAAATTATCTCAAATAGGGACCGGACGGGAGCATAAAGTCGGCATGCCATCTACGGTTGTGTCATGGATGGGTCGGAGCGACAACGTGGAATTCTCCAAAATATTATTTAAAGGATTATTTTTCCGCACCACAGCAGACCCCAACGACTTTGACGCACCGAAACACCGACCGCATCCCGTCCCCCCCTTCTTTTACCTCTTTCCTCCTCCCAATCATCGTCCACCTCTCTCTCTTCTCTCTGTCTCTCTCTCTCTTTTCTTCTGCCCATCGCCCAACTCATTCCGTCTCCGGTACTCTGAGCCTTTCGGGATCTCATCAAACAGGTGCTTTTTCTTTATCGTCTTGCGACTCCGTGGATCCTTTCTAGGGTTCTTTTGTTTCTTTCTGTTGGATGATTCGGGTTCGCGTTGCGCCTTGTTTCCTGTAAATTCATGAGGCATTTAAACAATTGGCTAACCTCGTCCGCTATAGGGTTAGGATTCGTGTCGGAACGGTTTAAAGATCGAGCGAGCGCCGGGGCCGTGCGGTTCTGGCCGGGAGGAAAGCTCGGTTCTTGATTCTAGTGGTGTGCTGCGATCGGGGTTTCTTTAGTAAACTTCAACGCGGTGGCAGCCGGAAAGATTTTACGTTGACCGTTACTCTAACTAATCTGAAGGTCTTCTGACGTTTCTTGGCTGCAGGCATGGGCTGTCAAGCAGCTCAATTTGTGCGATCAGGCAACCGATAAGCATTGGTCCGGTAGAACACTGAATCTTTAATGTTTTTTTTTCTTTCTCTGTACCAATTGGGATGCTTTAAAGAACTTGTGCACATTAAGTTTGTTTCATTTTCTTTATTACGAATATATTCTTCTCGATCTTACTACTTGTACGTGCTTGCTTATCTGACTGGCTGGTTTTCTTACGCCTTTCAATCATTGCTGTGCTATGAAAAATGTAATATAATATTTGATGTCAGCAGATACAGTGGTCATTTAATTGTTAGTGTGTGCATTTTTTTGTCAGTGAGTCACAGAAAAATATCCTCAATATTATTAGCTCAACCTTTATTGCTTATTGGATGGAAAAAATAATGGATACTTGACTGATTTGTAGTTACTAGTTTGATCTTGGATTCAGAAATGGGTTATAAATGCTGAACTTACTTCCTTCCATCAGAACCTAATGACCACAATCATCATGGCACACACAAAGAGAGGTTCTAGCATGATATAATACATTTCAGGTTTTACCTGGCATGCATTTTTACTCCAGAATAAGAACACATTATTACTGATATGGTTCCAATGTATATGACCTGCTGCCATCAACGTCATTGTTCAGGCTTTTTCCCAGCGCAATCTGAAACCAAGAAGACTCCATGCAGATTTACAAAAATTACAAGAGTGGGCTTTGCCTTGGCTCTTGGAATGCTAGAAAAGTCTACTTAATGGTTGCAGTTCAAGCTTACATAACTAGAAGCAACCCTCTAAAATTTTCCTATACTTTTGAAAGGAAAAGGAAAAAAACAATCTATTCTACGCCACAAGAATCAATAACCATTTAGCAAGCACAAATATTCTGAAGAAAAAGTTTCCATCTCAAAATATGTTTCGGTCATAACTACAATTTCACATACAGTAACATTTCTATTCAAATCTTTGTTGACTCTGTTGGTGTCTAATATTTTAATTAATTGTTCACCTCCGAGGATTTAAACTTTCTAATACTTGATGATCTGGCTGATAGGAAGTAACTGTTTGCCAGGCAATAGTACAAGAAATATGCATATTCCATTTTATGCCCAAGCAGATGCAGTCAACAATGATCATCAGTTCTCAAGTGAACTTATGGCAGCTGATGCAAGGCCACCTAACACAGGCTATGTGCTTGAAAATGGTGATGTTGGCCTTTCGGCTCGGACATCTGATTCTTTAATGAGGTCCTAAATCAAGGAGTTTTTAATCAAGATCTTTGTTCAGAAACATGTTTTTAATTCGTTTATTATACAACATATTTTTTGCCTGTAGGCATGAATTTCAAATTGATTCTGGTTCCAGTAAAAGAGCCAAAGTCAACAACCGCATATTGGATCCAGAAATCATGGTAAGATCTACCTGGAAGCTGTTGCAGGTTATGCTCTTTGATAAACAACACATGTATCTGATTTTTATATAACAAAAAATTTTCAGGAACTTTACTATAGATCCCACATTCAGGAAGAAGAGATCCTTCTTCTTCGTAAGCAAATCACTGACGCTAGCATTAAAGTATGAAGATAGTAACAGTTTAAATGCATGCTCATTAGACCATCATTTTGCTGCACTTCTTAATTTAATTACATAAAAATGGTCCTTTTTGGCTTTTAGGAACTTCAGTTACTTAATGAGAAGCATATTTTGGAGAGGAAGCTTTGTGAATTGCGGATAGTACGTAAGCGCTGAGAGTATATACATTAATTTATAAATTATTTTCCTGTTTGAAAATTGTGAAGTATTCTTTCGCGCAATAGGCACTTGATGAGAAGCAGGATGATGCAATAGCTAGTGCCTTGAAAGAATTGACTAAAAAGAGAAGCTATTTTGAAGAAAACTTAAGATTGGCCAATAATCTTAAGGTTTGCTTTCGATCTACTTCCCTCGTATTTCTAAATGAAGTTGAACATGATTTCCAGATGTTTCAGTTCTTCTATCTTGTGGCATCTTATGTGCATTTAGTATCTGCCATGGTATGCCATTGTTCTATGATCAGCTACTGCTATATGAATAATGCGTTATAACTTGGTGCTTAATGTTGGAGAAAATGTTTTAAATGTATATGTGCAGAAAGCCACTTAAAAGTACCTGGTTATTAACATTCATGCATTTATAAGATTAACTGGTGACTAAACCTTTGAGTTTGACAATCCAAAAGCATTTGAAAACCGATTACTTTGATCAAACTGTTTTTTAAGTAGGCACTTGAAATATGAAGTAGAAACTTTGCTATGAGATATTAGAAGATGAAGTGAAATTGGTAAAACATAGCATGAATTTTTAGTCTCTCTTCTAGATTTACATGTTCTCAGATGAATTAGGTACTAAAATAACAAAGATGGGAAATTCTGTACCAAGTATTAGGAGGTGGCACTGAATCAACTTAAATTTTTTGTCATGTGAGATTGATGTTTTTATTGCTTCAACCACTAGCAGTAGTTTATAAACGATCACAATCGCCATATCTGAAAGAATTGAAGGTTTTTGATTTGTATAGATCTCATGGTGATAATCAGAGAACAGAGAAGAAGATTGTTTGTAGAGGTTTATAGATGACTCAGCTGTTTGTTGTACACGTCTCTTTGAAAGCTCTATTATTATTGCTGCATCAAGTTTAAGTAACAAGGGCCTTTTTCTACTTTGAGTAGATTTTGCTTTTCAAAGTTTATCTTCCTTTTGATAAAAGCACATCTTGCAACTAGTCTTTTTTAAGTAATTTTCATTGTGCAATATTTCTATGCTTAATTATACACTTTTGGGCTGATTTTATAAATGAAGAAGACATTCCATTCATGTCTACTGCTGTTCGGAATGGAATCTTATTGTATTATTGCCCTTGGAGTATGTCCAAGAATAATTTGTCCCTCTGGGACTTTGCAGAGAGATTATGCTTGGTGGATAATGCTCTGAAATCTCATAACACATCCACTATCTACTGTCATGTTAGAAACCAGATGTTTACATAGCAATAAAATTTTGAACACCTATGCAAAAGCTGACCATTTTATTTAGCTAAGCCAAAATTTGGCATGTTTTGGTTGGGACAAAGACCTGCTAATTGTTCCATATCTACTCAGCAACTCAATTAAAAGCTGTGCCTATGTGCTGTCATGAGTAAAATGGATTCTAAAATCAATTGGAGAAGGGAAAGAAAGAAGATTAATGGTACAAGTAGCTGCCAAAGTATATTTCTATCAGCAAACATTATTGGGATTCATTAACTTATTGCCAATTTAGACCAGTTAGACTGTTTTTAGGACTCAAACAGAAAATGAATGAACTAGCTCACATATGTTGTCCATTAAGGCTTGTGTTCTGTTTGACTAGTTTTACAATTCTGAAACAAGTGAACTATGGTTATTAATTAGCTTAGCTACATCCAATATTTAGGCGTGTTTGGCTCCAGGTTAGGATATATGAAAGTAGGATGTCTCACATTTGGGCTTGGATCATCACATAGTTAGGACATTCCACTTTGTTCACTGACCCAAAGAAGACGATGTTGGCTAGGCTGGTTTGCTTTCCAACATTAGATCCACTTGGTTGTTAGGTGCTATACAGCTTGTAATTCTGAGAGAGAAGGAACATAAGGAAAGGGATTTAGGTAGTCTAACCTTAGTGCCAACTATATTGGTATATTATTATTTTCCACATTTATGAAGTGAAGTGAACACTAACAGATCCTTAGGGACCAATAATTTGATAATAATTTGGTTATATATTATCTAAAAACCTTTTTTTTTAGTTTAACATGCGAGCTGACCACAATCAAAATTTGAACCTCAGCACTCTTGATTCTTTATTTTTTTCCGGGTACATTCTAGACGGCCTGTCGTGCACTGGGGTAATTGTGATGCGTCATCTTTGGAGATCAACACCTTGTCTACAGTACCTTACAAAACCATGTAGTCAGTTTATTTGCTTTCTGGTACTTACAAATATGAATTGCAACTACTTTTTGACTTTCATCTCTTGTTAGGCTTTGTTAAAAAAATATTGACTTTCTGGTACTTACAATATGATTTGCAGCTACTTTTGAATTTCATCTCTTGTTAGGCTTTGTTAAAAAAATTTTGAACAAATGCACTCCATAGTATACTTTGTAATATGGTTTTCTTGCCAATTTGTTCAGGTTGTAGAGGATGAGATGTATGTACTAACTTCGTCATTGCTAAGTCTATTAGCTGAATATGACATACGACCCCCTTCAATCACTTCTTCTACAATCTCCTCTTGTGTAAAGGTAGCAGTTCTTCAGATCTCCTTCTGACATAGAGCTCTTGTGGTTGATCAATTTCGTTAGTAGTTACTCTTGCTATCTGAGGATGCATAATCGGTACAGTTTGATGGTTGTTGCTACCACCTTTCCTTTCTCAGTCTACATAGAGTGCAGGGAATCCCAAATTATTGTACTCTGAAGACTTGTAATTGTAGATGTTCTGTTCGCAGCTTTAGTATTTTATATTCTATATTTTCGGCTTTGCTGGTATAGATGAAATTTGAGCTTGCTGTACTCTCTATTTCAACATTAGCGTATACTGCATTCTGAATTCACCGGTGAAGGTGATAACCATTTTCTTATCCAGTTTGATAACAACTAGGTTGATATTTGTTTCGGTTGTAAAATTAAGGATTATCATGCAATGTTTGGGTACACCATCCTGGGCCTTTCATGTTTAAGGCATGTTGAACTTAAATTGTGCTTCTGCTGATCAAAGTAGGATCACTTGTATATTTAAGCAGATTTTCTGTTTCACCTGTTTAAAATCTCTCATTGCTTGTGCTTGTTAATACTTTACATTTTTAGTGATGTTCATTGAGTTTGATAGAGCTGTATCATTAGTTAAAGATGTTCCAGGATATCGTGCTTTGGTCAGTCATAAACCAATGTCTTTGTTTCCAGTCTGAAATCTGTCAAGTTGGTTTTGTTGATGGATCGAGTGGTATGTGTTGCTCATGTGCAAGCCCTTTGCCTGGAATGATTTAGTACTGTTTAATGCTGATTACATGTAAGAGCTGCACCAGGGCGCAAGAAATTTAACTTGCGACTTTCTTTGTCTTTTCCGTGCATTTGCATGCGAACTAACTTGGCCTTACTGACCCTATATCATAATGACTTCTTTTCTCCATTCTTTTGCATTTCTAATTTGGTACTGCTATTTGGCATGAGGCTAGTACTTGACCAATACTGGAGTTAATAACTGATTCACTTGTTGGCTGCTTAAGACTCTTTTCCTAGTTTTATGGTGACATTTGTGTCATATATGCTGAGTACAATTAGCAATCATGTAACTAGCTATCTGAGTGTAACTGATGGTTTTTGTTGTTTCAGCAATTATACCAGCATATGCAATGGAAGATTAGATCTTATGTAAGTCAGTTTCTGCCAGCTTCTTGGTTATGATCTTGGTTATATTATTATTGTCAATATGAATTCTTCTCTGCTTACACCGTTATGGTGGACTAATTGTTTCATCCAAGTTCAACTCACGTGGGTTATGTTTTCAATCTTCTGTATTAGTAGCAAACTAGAAGTTATTACATGCAAATTTGATTTGTTCTTTGCATTTATGATCAAATTTATCTCCCTCGTTGCCTTTTTAAGCTTGCTGCCCATTTTGATAAACAGTGCTCATATACATCACAATTTGTGCAAGTGCAAAAAAATGTGATGGCTGATAGCCCAGAAATATAAATGGTAGTAACGTAGTATGCATGATTACTTGATGTCAACGTCCAAACAACAAAAGAACATAGGCAATATGCACTCTATTACCTACAATTAGGAAGCATTAAACTTTGGCAATGATGTACAGGAATTTGTTATATTGTATATCACTTTTGTTAGCTTATGTCCCACTTAAAATGCTAAAAATGTTTTACAGTCAGTTTGTCACCCATAAAGCAAAATTGGTAAAAGAAATGGTGTGGAGTAAGATCTTGAAAATGATCTTTTAGTATTAAATCAATCAGTTTAGACTGACTAAAATTGTCAACATTTTTTGCCAGAGCTTATTATTTTTGTTTAAAACGGACCAAAACTTCTTGTGGGCACAAAACTTCAAATTTTACATGCATGTGTGCATGCAGGCATGGAGAACCTAAACATTAAATGCAAACACAAGGATTCTTCTATTAGACAGCATTTGAAATATGAACCTTTTGGTCTTTATTTGGTACCCGAGATGCAAGGTGAAGATTCGTAATCCATGTTATTCTTGATGTTTCGATTGTTTCATCATATTTGTGAACTATGCTTGGATTTGTAATGCTAAAAATATAGTGTGTGACCTTTGCTGATAATACAGAAGATAGATAAAATGCTTGTTTGGGACAGTCATTGAACAAGCCTAACAATAACTTTAAACACACAATATATTCAGTTATGTAGCTGTATCTAGATAAAATGTTTGCTTACATTTATGGTAAGCAAACATCAAGCTTTAGATTCTTCTGTTCTCTTTGGTAGGATACATTGTAAACCCAAGTTTGACAATGTAACACTTATACAAAGAGGCACTAGAAGATGTGAACTGTATCAATCTGGAATACAAATGAGCTCAGCTCGGATTGATTGGTAACTATGGTATTCAAAAAAATCCCAAAATTTTGTTTATTTGTAATGCTGTAGTATGTCGTCTAGGTATGCCTTGTTTGTAATAGCTGAATCCAAAGATTCAGCATATGTGTCTAATTTAACTATCTCACACTTATAATTGTTATTTGAAAGCAAGGCCCAATTATAATGTTTCACAAGGACTTCCACTGTTGACATAATCTTTAGAGTAAACTAAGACAATCTGGACTTATTATATTTAGTATATTAAACTCGAGCTAGACTCAGGTTTAAGTTGATAGCCAGATTTGTGCTACACCGGTTTCAAATTTCTGTTGACATAGGAAACAAAATTTACTTCTAGATCAACTTGGGTTTAAGTTTCTGAATAGTGCTATCTTTGTTATTACTAATGTATGATTGATTGAGTGGAGATTCTTGTGCTTTGGTAACTAAGGAAACCTCATTTACTGGCTTCTTCCTTCTGTGAGGATAGTTATTTTTTCTTTTCTTTTTTTGTTGGAAATTTTAGCCTTTGCATCTCAGATAAAAAACCCAATTGGCATTTGAATAGCTGGTATGGACGCATAGATCTTATATTGTTGGAATTTATATATCTATCATGTTTTGGGCTTACTGCTGTTGCTAAACCCCCTTGTAGCCACATCCTTCATTCATGCTTGCTGAACCACTTGCCACTGCCTTGCCGAGGTGGTCTGCAACCTCATCCGACCTGTGCTCAACCCACCAGTTGCTGCCAACTTGTCATCGTTTGTTGCCGTGCATCGTCTTCCCATTTGCTGAGCCACTTGCACAGGCACATGGCCTCCCCTGATCTTTGCCCAAGCCTCCTGTTGCTGTTTCTTCATGTTGCCATGCAATGCTGTCATGCTTGCTGAACCACTTGCTACAGGCCTGTCGAGAAGGCCCATGGCCTCACCTAATGCTTCTCTCCTTATTCTCTTCCCTATGGTCATTTTGCTTTGTTGTGTAACACAGTAACCTTGCCATCTATTTGAGTCATTGTCGGTCTGCGTAGGCCCGTGTTGCCGACACCCACCATTACCAAGATCCACTGTCTCGTGCACATGCTCAGACCCTTTGTCACCAAAGAAGATTGAGAATTGCAGCCAGAAGGGATGACAGAGGCAAAAAATTAAGGAGAGGAGTTAAGGGGAAGGGAAGGATGAGGAACAAGGAGAAGAAGAAGAGAAAAAATTAGAGGAAAATGACGTGCTACATGATGACAGAAAAAAAGTAAAAAGAAAGAAAAGAAAAGAAAAAAATGGAGGAGAACAAGAAGAGAAAAAAGATGGTAGTGAAAAAGGAAAAGAAAGAAGAAAGGTTATCTTTTTACATATATTATATTATTTATAATTATTACATTATTAAACCTATGGTCCAAGTGATATAGATTGACCCATTGGTCCTAACAAATGACCTAGTTAGCCAATGGTTGGCTGGGTTGATGATTATAATGCTTCTGAATTCTGATAACTACGGTATATAGGCATGACTGCACATCCCTATGTCCAGTGCCAATACCCGCTATGTGTCAATCATGCAGCACATTGCATCCTGCATGCAACATATAAGTAAATATTCCCTTTTTATGTAATTAGTGGATTAAGTATAATTTCCTTGCTGAATTTCCTCACGAGTACCAGTTCTATTTGTTTACTCTAGATCCATCAATTGATTTACATATGGTTTTTTGCAGGGTAATTTTGGTGATATGAACCATCTCTTAGGAAATCAACCTGATAACCTGGTGGTTGATAAGAAGCTTCAACATCCAAGTTCTTCAAGAAAACAATTGCCTCATGCTTATGTGGTATTATTTGCCTGGAGTACTCAGTTTTATTAGCATCTCCTAGATTGTGAAGCTGATTTGTGATATTCTACTTGTAGGAACCAATGATACGTGAGCTTCGCCTATCTGATCAATATCCTATGAATCTGCATAGCAAATCTGCATCTAATCAGTTGAGAGCTACCCAAGAGTATGAAAGAATGGATATAAAGGATGCAAATATTGTTAATGAGAAGCTAAGGGATTTACCATCTGATATTCATATGTTAGTACAAGATCTTTCTTTAAGGGTGCCTACTGTGCCTCTGAGTTCTTTTTCTTAATGAAGTTATTAATAGCTGGACAAATTTCTGGCAAGATTCATCAGTTATGTTTTTACCCTAGGAAATTTTTAAGGCAAAATTAAGGACCAGTAAGAAGTATGCGTAGACAGTGACCCAATTTTAGGTTCTAATTAATTACCATATACATTCATTTTTCTTGTAACGTTACTCTGACAGAAGCAAGTAGAGATGATCCACACATTAACATGTTGGCTTTGAAAGAGGAATGCAAGTTTAATATGCTTATACTCCCTTTATTGGACTATTTTGAAGGCTGAGATACCTCTTGTCATAAACCATGCAGCACTTATCCTTCTGTACCATTTCATACCTATTCTTAGCATCAATGGTTGTATTTGATCCGGCAGATTGATATATTATTGGTTTGCTTGGTTTGACTCTGTCAATCATAATAAAAACTGAATATTTTAATTTGATCTTCATGGTAAGACTCAGTCCTGAAATTTACAAGTAGAAACCTTTCACTTTGGAAGAGGCTAAAATAAGCTCATTCACATAGGAAGAACTCAAGGTTAGCTATGGTTTTCTAATGGTATTTTTGTCACACTGCATGTGAGTCCATTAGTTATTTAATGGTTTTTGTTACTGTATCTAACTCACAGCCTAGTAGGGTATATGAATTCGGATTTCTAATATTCTGACCTCTTGTGTGGTGTGCTCTGAACGTATTGTTATTGCATCGTTATGCACGTTTTAAGTTTCCTTGATATGGGGCCAACAAAAGCATGTTTCCAAGGTTCTTTGGTTGTTTACTTTATTCATTTCCTGAAAATATGAGAAGTATTGGAGGACAATGAAGGATATCCATTCTGATCTCTGATATAATGTAAGACTGTCAGCACTACATTGGTCAAGACTAAATTCTGGATGACAGTCTATGAATGTTTGATGGGAGGAATGTTGAGGAGCTTGTTAAGGTAAGTTATAGTTGGCTGCCAGCATACCCAAGTTATGAAAAGATGATATAAAATCAATTGTTGGTTAGGATACATTGAAAAGAAGACATTGTAGTGTGGCTATGGAGGGATATGTCTATTCCAATACAAGGTTCAAGGGGAGATTAACATAGATAACTTAAATAGAAGTAGTTAAAAGAGAAAAAATGTTCCTCAGATGAAAAAATGCCTCTTTTATGCCAATTGGTATCAAGAATTCATCATGTGAGATCTAAATTCCAAATGATGGTTACATGAGACTGTTGTCGTTTATCTGTCCCTTCTCTGTTGCTACTTGGAGATTCTATAGAAATGTCATTTGTTATTTCTATGAGAAGCCTATCTAATTGATTCCCCAAGGCTGCAGACTTTCTTGTACAAACTTATGAGTCATTATGCAGGGAGGTTGGTGGTACTGGTGCTCCAAATTCCTTTGAAGGTTATGCTCATGAGGAGACAATTAGATTACCAGATACTGATGCCCAATTGCATATGGTGACAAATCGTGGATCCTTTATTTCAGAAGGTAGTGAAAGGCTGAATGAATCAATGAATACTGAAGTGCAAAGCAGACTTTCTTCTCAACTGATGATAACTGTGATTTTATATTATCTGTGGTTAGCAGGTGAATTTGACTTGCCAAGTATAGAAGGGTTTCAGATATATGGTGAGGCTCAACCAGGATGTAAGTTACAAGCCTGTGGATATCCGACAAATGGTACTACTCTTTGCACCTTTCAGGTATGACTTCTGATCTATTTCTTCCTCTTCTTGAATAGGATATCAAGCCCATTTGTTGTTTTTGCATTCAGTTGTGATTAATCTTCAATAAGATTTATACTGAACTGTCTTTCCAGTGGATTCGTGAACTTGATAATGGCACTAGGCAGTATATTGAAGGTAATGTTCAATGTGACTTTTTTTGTATTAGATGAAGTGATGATAAAATTTTTGATATTGCTTCAGTTTATCTATTATTGCCTTTGTTATCTATCACCACAGGAGCTACTGTTCCAGAATATGTGGTAACTGCTGATGATATTGGCACTTTTCTTGCTGTAGACTGCACTCCCATTGATGACAGTGGCCGTCAGGTGTCTTGCCTGTACTATACTCCTGCTATAAATCACTACACTCAGCAATTCCATAACTTTCATTATTTGTTATCTCCAAAACTTAAGCATGTTAGTTTACTTTTAGCAATGTATTCTTGTTACATGGATGATGGTATAACTATCTGTTGAGTTTAATCTGTCAAATTTGCTGTCTATTTATTGTGTGTTTTTTACTTGTGAGCAGAGCATGTGCAAAGTGGTTGCTTTTCTCTGATATCCATCAACATTTTCACAACTGTAGCAGCCTGTAAAAATATCATTTGAAGATCAGACTTAGTGCCTCTGAAAAATGTAACCTAGAAAAGAAATGTTTGGATATGAATAGGTAGTTAAATGTTGACTAACTATCAGTATTAGATATATGATGTTCTGTATCCTACATGTTTTTTTTTTTCACAATTTCATTCAGCATTTCTCACATATTGTTTTATCATAAATCTGTCAATAGGAAGCATTTCTAATAGCAAGGGAGGACGATCATGCTTGATGCAGAAGGTTCCATGGACACAATATTTAACCTGAGATCCAACAAATGGAACTATATTGGTTCTCCAATCTATTCAAAGTGATCTATGGCTTTATATTACCTGGAGGCTAAAATTAATGAGTTATATGAGTTCTTTCCCATGCATTAGATAATAGTAGAACCGAGTGTCATATACCTTAGTGCTCCAATGTACATTTATTCCCTCTACCTGGACGATTAACCATTTGACTTAAATTAAATTATGCTCCTAGCTGATCAAACAAATTTACATGCATGAAAATTAGAACTTTCCATTTTGGAAGATTAGAAGCATTTGCAAGGAATTTCTAAAACAATTAATTGTTTTATAGATAGTTGATACAGATCATTCTGGAGAGTTCATATTAATTAAGTTAGGCTTTATTTGTTGGATTTTTGGTGTTCTATCCAATCATGGTTATTTTTCTAGCTTAGTTCTCATATTGCTTTAGTGACATCTATTTTGGATGATTGTGTTGCGTCTATGGTATAATGCTTCTGTATTTATATTTGCATAGCAAAGAGAGATATTGTGCATGAAAGGGCATTTTGGTTAGGGAGGCAAAGCCAAGCTTTACATGTTAAAGTTCTGCTTATCAAGCATTTTTGCTTTTCTTGAACTCAGTTCCAGATCATCTTTATATATATATATACATATATATATATATGTATATATATGTGTATATATATGTGTATATATATGTATATATATGTATATATATATATGTGTGTGTGTGAGCACGTGCTCGCTAAAGTCTGGCTCGTCTTAATCAGAATTCAATCTTTTGCTCAGCTATATACCTCATCATGATGTAGCTTGGTTTTAAAGATTAGCATTTCATTGTGACCAAATTATGTTTCTTATCTTGCTAAATATATTTGTGGTGGTTTGTGATTTTATTTTTATTCTCAGTGATCTGTATTCTTTCTTCTAATGGATTCTTATTAATTTAGTTCACTTTAATATTATTGTTATGTGTATCAAGTGTTAATTATATTGTGATTCATCTGTTTCCTTCAGGGTCATCTTGTGCGGCAGTTTGCCAATAATCATAGCAAAATAACATGTGGTGAGTAGATGTTGCACTTGAACAGTACTATCCTGTTAATGATCTTGACATTGAGAATCCAAATTCTCCTATGACTCTTGCTCTCTTCTATCATAGGATTGGATATTGCAAGATTCAGTAATTATTTATTTGGCAGAGAACTCTAGTTATAAAATATATAACTGTAACCACAGATATAACCTCAAAAAGGGTTCAGTATTTTTTATTTTCTTTATTACATTTAATATAATAGATCATATTCAAGAATCTTTGTAGCTCATCAGAGTCTGATAAGTTGACACATGTAATTTATGACATTCCATTTGTAGTAGATTATATTCAAGAATCTTCATATTCCCTTATCGTCCTTTTGGCTAAGAACAAGTGTAGTATCTATTCTTATCAGTTTAATATCCAATACATGGGCCATCGCCCTACTTTCATATTAAATTAATTTCTTGTGGGGGAGGGCCCACTACACTACAGTAGCTTGCTACTGGGGCCCTTGTGCGTTTCCCTTACATTGCACTATTGCAAGGGCTCGGTGCACCCCTCAGGAGAAAAAAAAGAATCTTCACAGCTTATCAGACTCACATAAGTTGACATATTTAATTTATGGCATTCCATTTCTATGTTTGATCATGATGTTCTTTCATAATAATGTTTTTTATGCTTCATTATTTATGACTGTTTTGCTTTGTAGCTATTAAAGCACTTTGATTATGTTAACTCATTACACAATTAAAACAATACTTTAAATCATATTCTGTCAATTTATTGAATCTACCTTTTGTTAGTTTAAGTAGGATCATGCGAGGTGTTGATGTTATATGTATACTTTCTGTTCTTTTGAATAGTTATATTCTAGTTCTTTGTGTAGTTATGCTAAATATTACAATTTTTTAATTCAATTACCAATTATTTTATGTTTATTTGTAAGGAAGCATCTTTCCGCATAAGCAGACAGGGAGATCGTTTTTGACTATGCTCCTTACCTTTTTGCTTTGAGCTTAGATTGGAATAGAGTATCTTTCAGTATATACGAAAAGGAAAAATGGAAACCTTCAAACTTAAAACCTGCAGACGTTTACATTTTGTGTGTGATCATCAAGTTGGGAACAAGTTTGCTATGTTGGTAGGCTGAGGCTGGTTCCCTTGTAACATTGAAAAAAAATCTTGATTGGCTTGGGTAATATGGAGTTAACTTAAACCTGACTATTTTGTTTGAAAACCAACTCATCTGCGAACTCAGCAAGTTTTAATGAGCTGGGCCATGAGTTCTGTAGAACTTGTTTAAATTGATAAAACTCATCTGGCTTAGATTGCAATCGTCAATCATATCATTTCAATTGAAAAAACTTTTGTGTTGGAAAGTTCAAAGATTATGTGTCAGAGATGTTTAATTTATGATGAAAGTGATGGAAGAGACAAATGAATTAATCTCATAAAAGTGCTCTGCATATTTTCAGCAAGACAGATATGAAGTTATAACTAATTGTATCAACCTTTAAATATAATTAAGAAATAACAATATCAGGAGCTAAGAGTATGCCATGGGTATGCGTCAATCAAACCGTATGCTAGAAAACTAAATGGGTTCCAATTAATCAATTATTGGCTTGTTCTAGAGATTCTACCCGAGCTAATATCCAGTTCTAACAGGGTTATTTGGTTTTTGAATGTTGCCATTTTGGGGCTATAAGAGGCTGGTATTAGGTTGTTTGTCAATTTTTTTATGGCAAAATTTGATGAAATAATTTCCTTATTGTGAAATAAGTTGTATGAATAACTTGTGAATAACTTTCTCTATGCATGTGTATCAAAGTTAGTGTGAAGTGTTTCCCATCTTTATTCATGAACTTGTGAAAGAAGAGGAAAATCCAACTGCTGCAAAATACCAACTAATTATTTGTTAACCTTGCAATTATGATTCGGATATGTTAATTCTTTCATCTTCTGCTGCCATTTATTTCCATTATTCATACTACCTTTGTATTTCTGTTGAAGTTTGGGCTGGTTTTGAACTTAAAGTGGCTTTTAATTTTCATATTGCAATGTGCTTAAGCATTTACTTTTTGATGTTAATATGGGCATCAAAATCGGATTTATTCTCCACAGACCCAGAGATGCAGCATGAGATCGATGCCTATATTTCTGCAGGTAGAGCAATATTTGATGTCAAATTATGGGTATGTGGCATTTCAACTCTGATTTATTTAAAACTATTTTCTCATGGTTTTCTTGCATTATGCATCTTCATTTAGATTCAATGTATGATTTTAAATTTCCTCAACATTCCAAATGTTATGTACATTTTGGTGTTATTTTAGTGTTAGCTGTCATTTCCAAATGTAATGTTTCTCAAGAAACATAACATACTATATCTGCATGCCATGGACGACACAAATCTTTATCCAGAAAAGGATGAACTCGTATAGACAGGTGGCACCATTTTGGACTCGCTGCATGATCCACAGTAGGAGATATTTAGAAGAAATGCATTGGCTAACTAATGAAGCGGTCCATGCTTATATATTGACCAGATTTATCACACTTGATGTCTCCCATGAGATGAGGGTTGTATACCATGAACAAGGATTCGAGTACTGAACCATGACGAACATTCTGATTGGTACTGATCAGTAAGACCTGCCAAAATAATGCCTGATTTGTGGAACATATTTATAATTTTTTACATTGGTATACCAAGGTATACCATGCTATACCAGTCTAACAATGAACCAGTATTCTTGATGGACTAGTATTAAATCCTTGATTCTGACTAAAACTGAATGTTCTGTAAACAGTAACTTGAGGATATAATTGTCACAGATTTGTTGTCTATTTCCTGACCGTAGGATCCTAGTCAGATGAGCATTACATCCTTGTAATGCAAATGCATCAAGATAATATTGGATCTTTTATCTAACATGTCACCGGTAAATGGTTACTGAATAGAATGATTCTATCGACTGGGAACAAGCGGTTCTGATCGTGAAACGTTCCACCTATCTGATTATGATCAAACATACAGACAGAGTGGTAATGGAAGAAAAATATTCACCCGAGCTAAAAGTAAGTATTTTGTAGCAGGCAGTAAGCCTGGCTGTTATTAGACCTTTCCATAAGTGCTATTTTGTGACTTTGCCATGATTGACTTCACAGATCAAAGTTCCACTTGGGTACACAACCCAGTTTGTGTTGACCTGTTCAGATGGAACTAATCTACCACTTAGAACTGATGGGACTAGTCAGCCATATAACTTGGAGAATGATGTTAGGTCAGTCAAACAAGCTGCTCTTGTTTTCAAATTTGTCTTCTCCTGTCATGCTCAGAGGACAATATTTAGTTTCGCTTGCTCTTTCATATGACTTACTGTGCAGGCTACGTGATATGATTGTGTTGACCATGAGATGCTTCCAGTCTAAGGTAGATACTAATGCCGATGAGATTCTTAGTGTAAATGCTCCTTCATGCATTACAGCTACTGGTAAATGTTGTTGAGTTAGACTTTCTTTTGTTCCACTTAGCTTGAAATTTTGTATGTAATAGTACTGCAAACTCACTAAAAAGTTTTCATGAAAAATATACTTTGAGAACAATATATCTTATCTAGCATAGGGTTTGTGCTATTATTGTTGTTGAAGTTGCACATGTTGACAATTAAGTGCTAATTTGAGTAACTATTTTAAATGACCAATCTATGTGCTGTTTCAATGTAACTAAACTGGTGCGTTTCTCACGTCTCTTACAAATCCAGAAAAGTATAATATGTTAAAAGAATATTATGAGTTAACTATTTCCAGAAAAGTAAATGTGATATTCCTACATACTACCAAGTAAACTGGCAATGCATTCCTACAATTTTTTTTTTTTTAAATCTAGGAGGTGTGTACTTTGGGCATATCCTATTTTAGGATTGATCATTCTTTTCTCCATTGTTGTTGTTGTTGTTATTTTTTTGTGGTACGTTTGTTTTTCATGCAACTGTCCTGCTGATCTTGAATCAGTTTATTGTAGGCTGTTGATGCTAAAAGAAAAGTCAAGGCCTAGATGATATGGTACAATTTTTTTTTGTTTGAACGTTTAGAGGCAAGTAAGTGTACGGTCAACTTTTCTTTTTTTTTCTCTATTTTTAAAGTGTTTTCTGTTTTTGAGTTTCAATAATGTGGGTTGTGTATAGTTTTCCGCCCTGTGTTGTCATAAATTCAAGCAAGGATTACGGTGAGAGGATGGTTTTTTCGTGGATCTGTTTTGTGTTCTTAAGCAAATTAAAGTTATTCTTTTGATTATAGTTCTGTTGCTTGAGATATTTCTCTCTAACTAAGAATCATGGATGAACATGTTTTTTTTTTTTTTGTATGTTTTGCTTTTTCCTGTGAATGAACATGAATCTTGATATCGCAATGAGGTAGTAAGTATGGGAGAGAAAGTTGGATGCAATATGTATATTGTAGTAAAAGAAAAGAGAGAGAGAGAGAGAGAGAGAGATCATCTGTTCCCCTGATTGGAATTGCAGTTGTCGATGGGTACAAACGAACGGATTACCGAATCTGATGGAACCGCAATGGAATCAGATTCCGAGGAAAGAGAGATGAAGGATTTGGTATTATCCTTCCCAGAGCAAAAGTGCTCCGCCTTTTCTCTCTTTCGTATTCCAAAGCAAGCATCCAAAAGAAGGGGTTCCGAGGCAAAGATGAGGGTTGACATGTCACACTAAGTAAGAGAAGGCCTCATCGCACGCCAGTATGTCATTCCTCCCTCCAGCCAGAACAGCTTTGCTCGACAGACAGACCCGAGTCCAAAGGCGATCATAAAGCATCTAACAAGCAAACAAAGGATCCTTCATCCTTCATGTGGCTAAATTTAAATTTTTCATTAAGGAGATTATGTTCTACTACCTTTTTTTTTTTTTTTCTTTTTTTTTTTGCATGTGAAAACACAACAAGTGGAGGTCTAAATGTTACGTCAGTACCAATTCGATATTATTTAAACGTCTCATTAGGTCGACACATTAGTCATGTATCTCACATGGTCGGCACGATGTGCAACGATGTTAATTGAGATGCTTGACGGTTGTGATGATTCTTCATGTCGGACTAACATTTGATAATTTCGTATAATTGCTCATACCAATTAACACACACACACACACATTCTCGACGGTTATTGAAGTATTGGGCCTACTATGCACAGGAGAAGACCCACCACTTTTAACTATTTGAACCACGCCCTTATCATATACAATTATCTTCTCACACCAAGCTTGCAACGGATGTGGACGAAATCTAAGGTTGGCTGTGTGATCCGAGTCGGAACAATCAAAATATGAGATAATATAATTTCAAAGTAAAAAATAGAACCATCTAGAAAATAGTGGGGGCATTCCTTTAATCCCGAGGATTAATTTCTGAATCCTCCATGTTCTTCGAATTTGATTCTTGTGGTAAAAGAAATCCGATCGACCTGCTGCAACTCTCCCACACATCCTTTCTGCCGACCTGCATTTGTTTCTTGATTCCTCGAGACCATCAAGGAAGTCAAGTCCATAGGTCTTCTTTTATTTGCAGGAGTCAAGACGGAATATTGACTCAAGTTGCAGCGGCCTGAAGTTGGACCTGAATCACCCAATTTCCAACGCCCCCTTTTTTCCTTTTCCTTAATTCCTATGGTTCCAGGCGGAAGAAGATTAGCTCACCGCAGGAAGGAATAACCGGCTGCACGACTGTCCGACCATCCGAGTGGAGGAGCAGTCGAGGAAGGGTGTTTCGCGTGTGGCTGGTGGCGGTGGGGGACGACGGACCTTTTGACTGCCGTCAACCCAGGAATGACGAGCCGGTCGGTGGAGTCCGTCACCCAGTGATGCGACCGGCACAACGCGTGAGAATGACACGAGGAGGTCGGCTTTCGTCCTCGGGGGTGTTGTGATGGGGTCCTCTCTTTTCCATGATGATGATGATGATTATTATTATTATTTTTTTTGATATCTCGATGGAAGCGGGAATGGCTATCAAAGCTTTGGCGATGTGAATGTTTTTTGAATAAGCAAAAAAAAAAGAAGCAATATTTACGTTTATTTCTTCAAACTCATGATTGGTTGACGGTTGACCGACGATGAGATCAGGTGAGGCAGGGCACCTGTTCATTTTCTTATTATCAATTAAAAATTCATGAGCATCGACAATCACATCGCCTTCATGACCTGTAGCAAATGTGTTTTAACACCTCCGGTGGTAATCCCTGTTTGGGCACTTGCCGACTTCCTCCTTCATCTTTCTCGCCAGAAAAGGTCTCAGGATATCGCCGAAGAAGACACATATCTGTCTCCGCGTTCAACGACAACCAGCCAAAGGAACCTCTCTCTCTCTCTCTCTCTCTCTCTCTCTCTCTCTCTCTGAGATGAGCTGCTCCTTGTGATTATTGTAATTGAGCTGAGGTTTTCCGTGAAGTGGAGAGAGAGAGAGAGAGAGAGAGAGAGAGAGAGAGAAGAGAGAGAGAGAGAGAGAGATCTTTGATCTGGGGTCTAAATTTGCCCATCTATAATCAATCAGTTATTATTATTGCATTCTCAACAAATTGAGCTTCTTCTTCTTCTTCTTCTTCACCGGTGCACACAGCAGTCCAAGCGAAGAGGGAGGCGGGCAGTTAGTCGGTGGATGAGTGGGGTTTCGTTTCTCTTTTTCTCTTTGATTTATTGGTGCAGTAGGTCAAGTTGGAGTTGCATCCACGCGCCACTCGATTGGAGGCTTCAATGGGCAAGCGTGGCTCTCTTGTGGGACGGTGACGCGCGACTCGGTTGGATGGGGAGATAGGGCTCTTCTTGGAAGCCCCGACTATATTTTATCTGCTAGAGGAATGGCTTACGATTATAATGGATTCATTCTCTCGTAGATTATTATTTGATAAAGATCGACGTCATAATCGACTACCTACTATCGTCCATGGTCTCACTGGATTAATTGGTGGGATCAACATACGCTTTAAGCAATCTAGACCTAAATCCATGGCCGCTAAACTACGGAGAAAGAAGACAAAAGGTCCGTTGAAGTATGACTACAGAGAGAAATCGGCGTGGTTCGAGGGGGAGGGAGGGATAAAAGGACAGATCGTCATAGGACAGAAGCAAGTGATACAGCGTTCCTTCGGGTTGGGGAAATCAAAGTGTCACGTGATGGGATCGACAGATAAGGACGCCATCTCTCTCTCTCTCTCTCTCTCTCTCTCTCTCTCTCTCTGTCTTCTCTCTCTAAACTGGCCTCGCCGCCTTCTTCTAACCAGCCTTCTTTCTACCTCTCCTTTTAGCCTCTATTTATGCTGCTGCTCTACGACCCTCTTCTTTGGAATCAGAAAGACCAGCAGAAACACCGAGAAGAGGAAGCTCCTGTCGTTTATAATGGCGATCGATCAGGAGCCCCCCTTCCAAGACCTCAATGTCAAGAACAGACGAGCCATGGTGATGTTTCTTTCTTCTAAAGCTTGTTTTTTTCTGTTTGCCTCCTCTGGTTTTGCTTGAATTGAATGATTGTGGCTGTTGGTGTTCATTTTGGTGGATATGTCAACAGGGAGATGGAGGACCGGAGGATGACAGCCGCTGGCCTCGGTGGCTGCGGCCGCTGCTGACGACGAGGTTCTTCTGCCACTGCAACCTCCACGGAGATTCCCCCAAGAGCGAGTGTAACAGGTACTGTCTCGATTGCACCAACGGCGCCCTCTGCTCGCACTGCCTCGCCTACCACTGCGACCATCGCACCATCCAGGTCCGTCTCTTCTCCCCCTCTTCCGCTCTTCTTCGCTGCCTCGCCTGCCACCGCCAGCTTTTCTAGTCCGTCTCCAGTGGTTCCATCTCCCTCCCGCCATGTATACGGCCTTCCGATGGTTGGGATCGGCTGCCCTGTTCCTTCCCGCCACAAAGGTGGCACCTTTTGGGGATTTCCACGCTTCTTCCAGCCACGGATCCGACCTCTGGTTGGATAAAAGGCGGCGGCTTCGATCCCTCCGATGAGATGACCGCTTCTGGTTGACGGTGCAGATACGTCGATCATCCTACCACGACGTGATCAGAGTGTCCGAGATCCAGAAGGTGTTGGACATTACCGGCGTGCAGACGTACATCATCAACAGCGCCCGCGTGGTGTTCCTCAACGAGCGTCCCCAGCTGAGGCCCTGCAAGGGCGTCACCAACACCTGCAGTGTCTGCGAGCGCAGACTCCTCGACTCTTTCCGCTTCTGTTCCCTCGGCTGCAAGGTCTGCTTCCTCATCGATTCCGTCGATTTCCGTTGGTTTTCGTGTCTTTCCGACTCGGTCACGGGATGTTGCGAGCAACCGTTTGTGGGAATGCTGGTTCAGATCGCCGGCACCCGCAACGGCCGCGGCGAGAAGAAGTCGACGAACAAGAACGAAATGGCGGCGGCATCGGACTCGGAGGAGTCCCACACTAGCTCCAGCCACGTGACGCAGAGCTTCAGTCCCTCTACCCCGCCGCCGGCCGTCGTGAGCTACCGGAGCTCAAAGAGCAGGAAGGGCATTCCCCGCAGGGCTCCCTTTGGAAGCGTCCTAATGGAGTTGTAGGCCATGCATCTCTCGTGTTACCACCAGCAGTTACCACCAATAATACACAGCATAAGGCTATCCATTCACGTAGTTAGTCTCGTGTGAGCAGCTCACGGTGACTAGATTCTGAAAGAGGTATGCTACGAGGATGCATGTCAGAACCTGCAACTTTTCGTGGTGAAGCGGAGTAAGAATGGACCTGCATCGCATCCTAATCGAAGAAAAGGGTAAACTGCTGAAGCTTTAGATTAGATAGTCGGCTGCGGTTGCTGCAGTACATGGTTGTGATGGTTGGTTAGGAGGGAGAAGGATGGATTGATGAAGGGGGGAAATGGGTGTGTGTCCAGGATAGGAATGTGGAATAAATTGCAGAGCTTGTCTGCTTCTTGGTGTGTGTGCAGTTGGTTCGTTGGTGGTGGCATCGTCTTTTCTTTATGCAACGACAGCAACCGAGAGAAGGTCGATCATCATCATCATCATCATGATGCTTTTGCCGGAATGTTTTTGCTCCACGACGATCGATTCTAAACTGTCGGGTGAATCACGAGAGGCCCGGCTATTATGTATCCCCCTCGTGTCGTGTGCTGCCTTCGTCCCACAATTGCCTTTTCCGTCCCATCATCTCTCTTCTCTCTCTCTCTCTCTAACCACCCCATTGGGTCTGTTATTAATATCATATGATTGATGTTTCCTAATATGTCCTCGAAATATAATGAGGGAATAAAAAAAAACACAAATAACAGAGGCACTCTTTCTTTACACGTCATTCCCACCCTCGTCACACATGGCAAAAGGTTCTACCTAATTTCTATTCCTATGTAGAGGAGGATAGTGGACACCATCGGCCGAGTGGTGTGGCCAACTTGGTTGCAGTCCATTAAAAGTATATTTTGGAAGATCTCCGTTAAGTGGTGTGGCCAACTTGGTTGCAGTCCATTATCAGCGATCAACTGGAGCTTGATCGATCCATTAAGGTGCAGGTACGGATCAGCTAAGCAGCCTCACCCAGATGTCTCGACGACTTTGGAACGCTTGATATGTCTATTGGGAAAAAAAATTATTAAAGTAAAATATTCTTTTTCCTCTTTGTATCAAAATGAGTTTCTCGTCAAAATACCAACTTGATATCCAAATGTAAACATTACAGCATAAACAATAGAACAAATAATCAATCACATAGTGAGACCGAATCTTTTAACGTGAAAAATCAAAAATCACGGGACCGTAGTCCACCTCAAATTTCCACTATCAATAGCATATCTTCATCACATATGATGAATCTTCTTATAAGAGAATTCTAGGTCTCACAAAGTGGGTATAGCAGGAAAGTACCTCAGAGAGGGTAAAATATAGATCAACACCGTTAGGATTGTAGAGCTTACTGCAAGGATTCTTCGTATAAAATTTGGACCAAAACTGATAACATTTGGCCACCGATCGTCAAGCAAAAATCTTACTTTCTCTCTCTCTTTCTCTCTCCTCTTTTCTCTACACGTCGCCGCACACGTTCATTGCACACATGCTCGCTACACCAAACCCTTCCTCTTATTTTCTGCCTTCAATTAGTGATTTGGGCTCAATAGGCTCAATTGTCCAAGCCCACATATGGGCTGGACCCAACAATTCTCCCCCTCCAGCTCATATGATGGGCTGTACCAAGCCCGCTCTTTGCCTACATGCTTCAAGCTTCTCTTTAGGCAAAGACTTTGTCAACATATCTGAACCATTCTCATTGGTATGCACTTTTTTCAACTGTAATTCTTTCAACTCAAGCACATCACGAATCTAGTGATATCTCGCATTAATATGCTTGGATCTAGAATGATATATTAAATTCTTGAAGAGGTGAATGACACTCTGACTGTCACAGTAAATAGTATATCCTTCCTGTTTCAAGCTCAATTCCTGTAGAAACTTTTTCATCCATAAACTTCCTTGCAGGCTTCAGTAATTGCTATGTATTCTGCTTCTATGGTTGATAGAGCAACATAATTCTATAACTTTGATTGCCAAGAGACTGCTCCCCCTGCAAATGTCATCAAGAACCCCGAAGTAGACTTCCTGGAATCAGTATCACCTGCCATGTCTGCATCTGTGTAACCTTCTAACACAGGTTCATCACTGTCAAAACATAAACACAACCTAGAAGTACCTCTTAGATTTCTTAATATCCATTTCACTGTTGTTCAATGTTCCTTTTCAGGATTTGAGAGAAATCGATTGACAACTCCAACTGCATGAGCTATATCTAGCCTAGTATAAACCCATAGCATATATCAAACAGCCTATTGCAGATGAGTAAGGCACTCTGGACATTTCTTCTTTTTCTTTCTCACTTATAGGACATTGTTTCGAACTAAGCTTGAAATGACCTACAAGTGGAGAATAAACTACTTTGGCTTTACTCATGTTGAATCTTTTAAGAACATTTTCAGTGTAAGTCTCCTGAGATAGCCAAATCTTCTTTTTCTTCCTATCACGAAGAATCTTCATGCCAAGTATTTGTTTCGCCGATCCCAAGTCTTTCATGGCAAAAGACTTAGTTTTCTTTTAAGCTTTCCAATTTTTCCAACATCATGGCCAACAATCAGCATATCATCAACATATAGCAGTAAAATAATAAAATCATCATCTGAAAATTTTTTCATAAACACATAATGATCAGTTGTGGTTCTATCATACCCTTGGCTCATCATAAAGGAATCAAACTTCTTATACCATTGTCTAGGTGCCTGTTTGAGTCCATATAAGCTTTTCCTAAGCTTACACACCAGATTTTCTTTTTCATTGACTTTGAAACCTTCTGGTTGCTCCATGTAAATTTCTTCTTCTAAGTCACCATGAAGAAATACTGTTTTTATATCAAGTTGCTCAAACTTCTAAATTCAAGCTGGTAGCTAAACTAAGAACAACTCAGATAGAGGACATTTTCACAACTAGAGAAAGTATTTTTTTAAAGTCAATACCTTTCTTCTGACTGAATCCTTTCACAACTAGTCATGCCTTGTATCTTTGTTATGAGCTATTATTTTCAGTCTTCAATTTATAAACCCACTTTTTCTTGAGAGCTTTCTTCTTTTTAGGCAATTTTACCAAGTCATAGGTGTGATTCTCAAGCAAGGATCTTATCTCTTCTTGCATGGCTTTAACCCACTCATTCTTATTCTCGAATAGCTTCTTGGTAAGTTTTTGGCTCTCTCCCGTCAGTAAGCATAACATACTCACGTGGAGGATATCTGGTAGATGGTTGTCGCTCTTTAGGGGATCTTCTCAATGGAATCTCAACTGGTGGTGGAGGTGCTGGTTCAGTTGGTTCAGCATCATCAATTGTAGGTGTATCATCACTAGTATTCTCACCACAATCTTCTTGTTCATCTCCCCCATGATTATCATGAATTACAGGTGAAGGAACTGGACCCAAACTCCAAGGAATATAAACATAGGTTTCTAGCTTCTTAATATTATCACCATCATCAAACAATTAGTCTTCAAAGAACATAACATCTCTGTTTCTAATAATCTTTTTATTCACTGGATCCCATAATCTGTACCCAAACTCTTCATGACCATATCCCAAGAAGATACATGCTTTTGCTTTACTATCAAGCTTGGGCCTCTCATATTTGGGAATATGAACAAATGCTTTACACCCAAAGACTCTTAAGTGATTATAAGATATATCTTTTCCTCTTCATACTCTCTCTGGAACATCACTTTTAAGAGGAACTGATGGAGAAAGATTTATCATATCAACTGTAGTTCTCATAGCCTCCCCCCAAAATGACTTTGGTAACTTGGCGTGAGAAAACATACACCTAATCATTTCTTCAATGGTTTTGTTCATCCTTTCTGTCACACCATTCTGTTGAGGAGTTTTAGGAATTGTTTTCTCAAGCCTAATACCATGAAACCTGCAATAATTCTCAAAAGGACCCATGTACTCACCACCATTATCTGATCGAATACACTTTAGTTTTTTGCCAGTTTCTCTTTCAACACTGACATGAAACTCCTTGAAAACATCGAGTACTTGGTCTTTAGATTTCAAAGCAAAAGCCCACACTTTTCTAAAATGGTCATCAATAAAAGTAACAAAATAGAGAGCACCTCTAAGAGTTCTAGTTTGTATAGTACAAACATCAGTATGAACTAAATCAATAATATGATCTTCTAGATGATGGATATGTATAAAATGCAACTCTATGTATTTTTCCAACTAAGCAATGATCACAAGATTTAAGAGATGCACTTTGCAACTCTGGTAAGAATTGCTTTCTAGCGAGAGTTTGAAGTCCCTTCTCGCTGATATGTCCAAGCCTCTTATGCCAAAGATCTATACTTTCACCTTTTTGAATTGCATTAATCTCTCCTTTGAGTAGCTTAGCTTCCATGACATAAAAAGAGTTAAGTTTCTTTCCTCTTGCCACAATCAGAGAACCTTTAGTGAGTTTCCATTTGCTTTCACCAAAATAGTATGCAAAGTCCTCATCATCAAGTCTACCAGTAGACATCAAGTTAAGACGAATATATGGAACATGCCTTACATCTTTGAGTATCAATTTGCTCCCAATACTGGTCTCCAAGCAAATATCTCCAATACCTACAATCTTAGATGTACCACTATTTTCCATTCTGACATTACCAAAATCACCAGCAATGTAAGATCTAAAGAAATCACCATAAGAAGCAACATGAAATGAAGTACCAGAGTCAATTACCCAATTACTATCCTGAGCTACAAGACTAACACAACCTTCATTACAGACAATAGTGATATCACCTTCAGTAGCAACTGTATTGGTCTCTTTCTCATTTTTCTTCATTTCATTCTGTTCTCGCTTCCAAAACCTACACTCTTTCTTCATGTGACCTAGCCTGTTACAGTGAAAACATTTGATATCTCTTTTAGACTTGGATCTTCCTCTATAACCATGTGGATTTCTGCTATATGACTTCTTCCACGTCTTTCTTGTTTTTCAGTAACAAATGCCCCAGAAGAAGATTCACCCTGTTCTTTCCTTCTAGCATCTTCATTTAGTAAACTGTCTTTAACCATATCTATAGTTAGAGTTCCCTCTGGCGTGGAGTTGCAAATAGTCACCACATATGTTTCCCAACTTTCTAGTAAAGAGCTGAGAAGTAATAATCCTTGCATCTCATCATCTATATTCATTTTCATAGCAATCAACTTATTTGGAAGACTCTGAAATAGGCTTATGTGCTCAACAATGTTACCACCATCTTTATACTTCAAATTTACAAGTCTTTTGAGGAGAGAAATTATATTTCCCATTGTCTTTTTCGCAAAGAGGTTTTCTAACCTTTGCCAAACAACATCAGCTCTGGTTTCATCAGAAATATGCTTATGCAAGTTTATATCCATCCATCTTCTAATATAGGCAATGACTTTTCTATATTGAACTTCTCATTCTTCATCGTCCATAGTAGAAGGTTTATCTTTAACCTTGATAGGCTTCTACAAATCTTTGTAATAAAGAAAATCTTCCATCAGACGCCTCCAAGTAGAATAATTTGATGAGTTCAATTTAATCATACCATCTGATTGCTCCATTTCAATCACACAAGAAAAACTAGCACCAAACAACCTATTGCTCTGATACCACTCGTTGGGAAAAAGCATGTTAAAGCGAAATATTATTTTCCCTCTTTGTGTATCAAAATGGGTTCCTCATCAAAATATCAACTTGATATCCAAATGTAAATATCAACCAGTACAACATAAACAATAGAGCAAATAATCAATCACATAATGAGACCAAATCTTTTAACGTGAAAAACCAAAAACCACGGGACCGTAGTCCACCTTAAACTTCCACTATCAATAGTAATGATAACATGTTTATAATAGGTCTTCTCTAGAATAACTAGAGAATCACAATAACATCAAGATCATAGATCTTAGCTCATGAATAGCATATCTTCATCACATAGGATTGATCTCCTCGTAAGAGAATTCTAGGTCTCACAAAATGGATATAACAGGAAAGTACCTCAGAGAGGGTAAAATATAGATAAACACCGTTAGGATTATAGAGCTTACTACAAGGATTCTTCGTATAAAATTTAGACCAAAACTGACAACCTTTGACCACCGATTGTCAAGCAAAAATCTCAAAATTCTTATTTTCGCTCTCTATTTCTCTGCACGCTGCGGCACACGTTTACTGTGCACATGCTCGCTGCACCAAACCCTTTATCTTGTTTTTTGCTTATTTGGACTTAATAGGCCCAATTGTCTAACGCCTAATTGTCCAAGTCCACATATGAGCTGGACTCAACAGTATCATCACCCCGTCTCTCCGGGCCTTGTCGGTACCTCCTACCATCATGTAGCATCGTCCTTCTCCTATATGGTTGTTTTCCTCGTCGAGAACAGCAGGATTGAGGCACTGATCATCATATCAACACAATTACCTGAGGACATGACACCATCTGATCAGAAAACCTGTGAAGGTGCCACTAATACCTGAGGACTCGTAATTATGAACCTATTTGACGATGCATTTGCAGGATAAGATCAAAATTCCTGCGGTGTGAACCGTGAATGTGCACGTGTCATCCCCCCAAGTGTAGCAGCGCGTTCTGCATAGTGGTTGTGGCCGTCACCAGTAGCTTCTCATAGTCATGGGGCCATAAGAAATTTGTCGACCACACAATTGCATGATCGATCTCAACGACTTGTTTTTATCTCAGCCTGGTATCAGAATTATCGTAGGAAGAAGATGACGCATTCTTGAAGTTTTTAAGTTACGATGATGGAACATGAGCTTTCAAATGCTCATGATATACGCGTCCAACATAGTGTTGGAGAATATGTACGTGTATCCCTCGAGCTTAAAAGGGTACGTATCATAAGCTCCCTCTCTCTCTCTCTCTCTCTGCTTTGAAGACTGACATGTATCTGGACCGGAACCCGACTCAAATGCAAACCAAACCAAACCAAAATTAAAAAGTAACCGATTCTAACTCGAGCTCATGAGATAGAAGTCGGAACTCTAGAAAAACTCGATCTACATCATTGAATAATACTCGAGTGACAACAGATAAGATACCCTACTCGATTCGGAATGAATCTGAGCGTCTAACTTGGGTATCAAATCCGACAAAAAAAAAGTGTATTCGAGCCGGGCTTAGACAAACCGAGTAGACCAATCGAGCCTTCCAAAACCCCGACCGATTGCCATCGGTACTCCACATTAACCTATATCATCAGCCAGTAAGTTTGTCCGGTGAAGCCTCGCACCGGCCTCGTTCGCAGGATCGGTGCATTCGATGGGCCCCAGGTGAATAGCCAATACTCACGTTCATGATTTGTGTATATAAATCGAATCAAGTCTTAAACAAGCCTTGCGTCAACAATAATTAGAGGCACCAACAATAAATAATTATTAGACTTCTTCTTCACCAACATGTCGGCTTGTACATGATGTCAAGTCGATGTGGATTGAATCTAGTCGCTGCAAGGCCTCAATCGACTAGTATTAGGGCATACTCGGCACCTCTCATCTACTCCCAACAATATTGTTCCTGCTGGATTCATATTTCCAAGTTTTCTGGTTGCTGATACTACTATCTATCTATCTATCTATCTTATCCGGGTTGGTGGATTTCGTGAAACACCAGCATTAATTGTTGCCGGAGATCCATAGAATTAATTAGAGGCACCGTTGGAACCACCATTCAACTTCTGAAGTTTTCAAAAATTAGCAAGGACGAAGTCGAACAACGACTTTTCAACTCCCAGTAATTGTATACAAACATATATTTCATTAAAATTTCTGATCATGAAATGACGAATAATATTGCAGCTTAAATGTCATGTTTCTGATCAGATTTGAGCTGAAGTTGGTTAGGTCGTCATCGGACTTCGCCAACGTTTATCCATCCGAACATTCAATACAAAATGTTTATCCATCAGTTTACCTACTTATTATTTACATACATTTATATATAAGTATAAAATTAAGCCTGCTACGTCGCTTTCTTGCCTTTTAAAATGTTTCTCGCTCCGTCTACGAAACCTCTCTCTCTCTCTCTCTCCCGCTCCGTTCTGTCCTTCCTGTCTCTCTACGAGCAATCTCTGGGTCTCTCTCTCTCTCTCTCTATATAGGCATCACCATCTAAACCCCTCGATCCCACCAACCAACTCATCTCCCCATCTCTCCTTCTTCTTCTTCTTCTTCTTCTTCTACTTCAAGAGAAGAAGAAACAAGAAGACGGGCAAAATGGCTGTGGAGATCTCACCAGCGGCACAGATGGACAGGATAAAGACGGTGGTGGTGTTAGTCCAGGAGAACCGCTCCTTCGATCACATTCTCGGCTGGATGAAGTCCATCAACCCGGACATCGACGGCGTCAGTAACGACCGCGAGCTTTCCAACCCCCTCTCCGTCTCCGATCCTAACTCCTCCCTCGTCTACTTCGGCAACCAATCGGTGTACGTCGACCCCGACCCGGGCCACTCCATCCAGGCTATCTACGAGCAGATCTACGGCGTCCCCTTCACCGCCGGCGTCACCCCCATCACCCCTCCCGGAATCGACTCCCCGCCCATGAACGGCTTCGTGCAGCAGGCGGAGAAGGAGAAGCCGGGCATGTCGTCCATCGTGATGAACGGGTTCAAGCCGGAGGCGGTGCCGGTCTACGAGAGCCTGGTAAGGGAGTTCGCCGTCTGTGACCGGTGGTTCGCCTCGATGCCGGCCTCGACGCAGCCGAACCGGCTCTTCGTTCACTCGGCGACGTCGCACGGGTTCACGAGCAACGACACCAAGAAACTGGTGGCCGGTCTGCCGCAGAAGACCATCTTTGACTCGCTCCATGAGGCCGGCCTCTCCTTCGGCATCTACTACCAGTATCCGCCGGCCACTCTCTTCTACAGGTGCGCCTCTCTCTCTCTCTCTCAACGACAAAAAGAAACCAGTATTAGCAATATATGGGAAATATTTTCATGATGATATATGACATGACATCGTTGGATTGCAATGAAGAGCATGATATCTTCATCAATGTTATCACCGTAAATAAAAAGGCATAAGATAAAATCTCCCTTCGAATGCAACGTTGGTTATATCGACCTCATCATCGTCTTGTTTTTCCGACTCCGTCGTCGTCATCGTCATCGTCTCCTCCTCAAAAATGTATCAATATGAGAAGTGTCAGTATCGTGGTTGCCCAACAAACTCGAGCTAATCTGGCTCTGACGGCAGCGTTGCCACAATTCCCTGCTCTCTGTCGTCAGAGATCGTGGCGAAGACAAAGTCAAACGAGCCACCCAACATCTATTATCTTCGGTTCCTAGGCCTGCTCTCCAATTGTTCACCAAAAGTCTCCCCGGTGCAGCACATTGTTTTAGGCATCGCCTTAGCGGTTTAGGTCATTTCTTTAGCATTTGTTTGAATCATTGGCGATACTTATCTCCCGATTGACTCATAAACATGATCATCTCAGCCATGCCCCACTAGCGAGCCCTTAAAACATCGACTATCGGTAACTTGTGACGTTAATTTTATTCTCTTTTTCCTTCAAATATAGAACCGGAATAATCCATCCATTTTTCCATTTTCTTTTATGCATTTTTACCACAAGCTTATCTAAATTTTGCAAGAAGAAAAAAATTGAAAAATATTGTCCTTTATGGAAAATTTAAAATAATAATAATAATAATAATTTAAATCCGATATGCTTCTTATCTCAAGTTTTAGATGACTTGCTTCATCTTTCACTAGTATACTCGGGAAGGCAGGCAGTCTTTCAACTCCAGGATGACCATTCCTGAGTCTGTTATGAATCTCCTCCTCTCTAGCATTCCTGTAAATTGCTCGTTCGATTCAGCTACGACTGTGAGCGTGCATGCATGTGACATTCATTGGACGTCGATGACGACAGGAACCTTCGGCAGTTGAAGTATGTGGGCGACTTCCACCCCTTCGATCTAAAGTTCAAGAAACACTGCAAGAAAGGGAAGCTGCCCAACTACGTCGTCATCGAGCAGCGCTACTTCGACCTGAAACTCCTGCCGGGGAACGACGATCACCCCTCCCACGACGTCTCCGAGGGGCAGAAGCTCGTGAAGGAGGTGTACGAGGCGCTGCGGTCGAGCCCTCAGTGGAATGAGATCTTGTTCGTCATCATCTACGACGAGCACGGCGGCTTCTTCGACCATGTCCCCACCCCCGTCCGAGTGCCGAGCCCCGACGACATCGTCGGACCCGAGCCGTTCTACTTCAAGTTCGACCGCCTCGGCGTTCGTGTGCCCACCCTGTTCATCTCGCCGTGGATCGAACCTGGGACGGGTAAGAGAACAAGATCGATATGCCACCCGATTAGTACGTGACTGCAGCAAGCCATGCTTGTAATATAAAACCGTCGTTCCACCACCGTGAGCATTCCATGCTTTTGTAATATTTGCTTGGTTGTCTTGCAGTGGTTCACCGCCCGTCTGGCCCACACCCGACGTCCGAGTTCGAGCATTCTTCCATCCCTGCCACCGTGAAGAAGATCTTCAATCTGAAGGATTTCTTGACCAAGCGAGACGAATGGGCCGGGACATTTGAGACGGTCCTCACCCGGACAACCCCGAGAACAGATTGCCCAGGTTCGTGTGCTACCAGCTCGCTTCCGCTTGTTGTGACATGCTTTTTTCTCTTCCCAAGTATCTCAAGTTACATATGGATTCAAGAGATCTTGCCGGAGCCTAGGAAGCTTCGACCGACGGAAGCTGCCGAGACTGCGAAATTATCGGAGTTTCAGACGGAGCTGGTGCATCTTGGAGCCGTCCTTAATGGTGATCACGCCAAGGACATCTATCCGCACAAGCTGGTGGAGAACATGACCGTGGCCGACGGGGCTCAATACGTGCAGAACGCCCTGAAGACTTTCTTGGAGGAATGCGAGAATTGCCGGAACAACGGGTTCGACGGCACTCATGTCGTGGTGGTGAATCCAGCAAGGGATGCAACAGTGCAAGACACGAGATCCTTGTTGCAGAAGATGCTGTCGTGCTTGCTGTGTAACCGGTCTTAGCAGATTGAATCTCAAAGTGTAGTGGATTTCACTGGACGGATCGTCGTATCAATGAACTCTTTGTTGATGAACACTATGGTGCACTTAAAATCAAGTTCCCAGGTGGATCCGGATCGACTAGACATAACCTTTGGTGATGATCTACTGTCAACCGCTGGTTATTCTCATCAGTGAAAGAAAGCAAAAAAAAGGAGGAATTCAATAATTTTATACTTTAAAAGTAGCAATAATTCAATGATTTCTCCATCGATACCAACGGAGCGTAATTATGTATTTGTTGTGATTTGTACTTAATTTGAAATTTGCAGGGACAAATATGTTGTTTCGAAAGCATCGATACAAGGACACCGGGGGGCAATAGCGTAATATAAAGCCCCTCGGAACTCTGAAGCTTTTCTTGATCCCCTGCGCGGCGGCGACGACCAACGCTCTTTCTTTCTTTCTTTCTTTCTTTTTCGAGAGGAGAGAGTGAGCGAGTGAGAGAGAGAGAGAGAGAGAGCCCTGCTTTTGTGGAGAGATTGATAGAAGGGAGAGAGTGTGGAGAGATTGATAGAAGGGAGAGAGGGCGTCACGTCGCCGCCCGATCACGGGAGAAGGACGCCCCAACGCCGGTGGCGGACCGCGGGGACCGATCGAACGCCCCACGCCTCAAGCTTCGACACCCCAGGTGCCGCCCCCGGCGTCGGAGGAAGGTCAGCGGTAACGACCCCTTTTCTTTTCATTTTGGGCCATAGGTGATATGTTGCATTAGATTTCGAACCCCTCTTGCATGTTTGAATTCTAGTAGTTGATGACGACTTCCGGTATTTGCTTGCTTTGGTTCCATTCGATTTTTAGAAATATGCTTAGATTCTTTTTTTTTCCCGGAGTCTCTTCAGAAGGATGATTCATGGGCGTTGTTTGAGCGTCATTTCAGATCCTTATCGGTACCTCCTGGGTTTTCTGTTTGGGTTGGGTCTCTTGCCAATGATCACGACTCTTACCAAAGAGCTGAAGCTTTTGGCTTTGAGATGATTTCTTGTGGGTTCCAAAGCCCTTTTTGTTAGAAAATAAATAGATAAACAAGTTGTAGAAGAAGTTGATTGTTATTAACATATCCCCCTTCCTTTTATACAGGTTAGAAGGGAGAATTTTCCTCAACAGGTTAGAGGATTTCCCTCAACAGAGTAGAGAGATTTCGGAAAATCTCATCTACTTATCATGCCCCCGCAAGATGGTGCTTCAATCAAGGAGGCCAATCTTGGACTGATGTAATGCAAAAAGTTTACGAGCTAGAGGCTTCGTAAATGAGTCGGCCAATTGATCAGCCGTATGAACATGAGAAACATGAAGTTGACGGCGGACAACTTGATCGCGTACAAAGTGGAAATCGATAGCAATATGTTTCATGCGGGAGTGGAATACCGGATTAGCGCACAGATAGGTAGCTCCAATGTTATCACAATATATTGTAGGGGTGGAATCGATGTTGAGTTCCTGGAGTAGATTCGTGATCCAATTGAGTTCTGCAGTAGTAGTGGTAATGACACGGTATTCAGCTTCAGTTGTAGACCGGGCGATTGTCTTTTTCTTCTTAGAACTCCAACTGATTGGATGAGCACCAAGGAAGATAATATACCCTGATGTGGATGTTCTATCATCAAGGTTACCTGCCCAATCAGCATCGGCAAAGGCATGAAGACAAAATGGAGAGTGTTTACGAAAAAAGAGTCCATGATTTAGGGTCTCTTTAAGATATCGTAGAAGTCTCTTGACCGCAGACCAGTGTAGAGTAGATGGTTGATGCATAAATTGTGATAATTTGTTGACAGCAAATGAGATGTCTGGACGCGTGAGAGCTAAGTATTGTAAAGAGCAAACAACTTGGCGGTATTGAGTGGGTTCCGTAGCAGGACTTCCATCCGATAATTTGAGAGAACCACTAGTAGAGATGGGGGTTGTAACTGCATTTGCATCCTGCATGTTTGTCTTTAATAACAAATCTTGAATGTACTTGCGTTGTGATAAAAGGAGACCGGAAGATGTGAAGGTAGCTTCAACGCCCAAAAAGTAGCTCAAGGGTCCAAGACCCTTAAGCGAGAATCGAGCTGTCAGTTGTTTGATGAACGCTTGGATGCTGATGGGATTATTGCTTGTGACAATAATATCATCCACATATACCAGAATATACATTATGTTTCCATGATGATGTCGCAGAAACAACAAAGTGTCAGATTTGGAGTTAAGAAAGCCGACAGAAGTAAAAAATGAGCTAAGTTCAGTATACCAAGCTCTCGGAGCCTGACGAAGTCCATAGATGGCTTTCCGAAGTTTGCAAACATGCTGTGGATACTGAGGATGAGTAAAACCGGGGGGTTGTTGCATAAAAACATCTTCGGATAGAGATCCCTGTAGAAAGACATTATTAACATCCAATTGTCGTAATTGCCAGCCTTTAGTGGTAGCCAGACTCAAGATAAGCCGGATTGTAGTGGGTTTAACAACATGACTAAACGTCTTAGTGAAATCAACCCCAGGTCGTTGATGAAACCCTTTGGCGACCAAGCGTGCCTTATATCGGGCAACAGAGCCATCTGGGTTCCACTTAATTCTAAAGACCCACTTACACCCGATGATGTTTTGTGAAGGATGGAAAGGAATGAGATCCCACGTTGAATTATGGAGGAGGGCATTATATTCCTCACTCATGGCAGTACGCCAATGCGAAGATTTTTGGGCTTGAGTGAAGGTGGTGGGTTCAACGTTGGGGGATGAGGAATTCATGATAGCTTGTAGGTTAAGTACCTGACGAGGTTTAAAAATACCATGCTTAGAGCGAGTGGTCATAGGATGATTAGAGACGACAGGATTGGGAGGTGATGTTGGGTGAGGATCTGTGGCACAAGTCGGGTCAAGTGGAGACACGTCAGGGGCACTTGAGCAAGAAGGAGGTAAAGAGGATGGTTGTGTTTTGGAACATATTGCCCCATCAATTGGGGAAGAGTGGAGTGGAGTAGGAACAGAGGAAACGGGCAAGTGTTGAATTGGAGTGATATAGTGCGGATCAGGAGGGGAGGAAGTAGACGAAGTCATGGGAGGCTCGTCCGATTGGTCTGAAGGTATACTCTAGTGAGAAAGTGAAGTGGTCTGTATGGCAGGATATGGAAGGGTTTGGAAAGGAAAGTTAGACTCAATAAAGACAACGTGACGTGATATGAAGATTTTGTGAGTGTGGAGATTATAGCAGCGGAAAGCATTATGTTCAAGTGAGTAACCAATAAAGACACAAGGAGTAGATCGGAATGTTAACTTATGAGAGGCATAGGGACGTAACCAAGGATAACATAAACAACCGAACACTCGGAGTTTACGAAGGTTAGGGGGTTTGTGAAATAATGTGTCAAAGGGGGACTGGTATTGTAGAACTGGTGTAGGCATTCGATTAATTAGGTAGACAGCAGTTTGAAAGGCTGCTGTCCAAAAAGTTGAAGGCATGGAAGCCTGATGTAGAAGTGTGAGTCCAGTTTCTACTATATGCCGATGTTTGCGTTCGGCAAACCCAACTAGTTGAGGAGTATGTGGGGGAGACTTGAGGTGTTGAATGCCACAAGCTGAGAGATGGGATACCAGGGCTTGATATTCACCACCACCATCAGAGTAGACTATTTTAATGGTAGACTGAAAATTGTTTTCGACCAACTTTTGGAAAGTGGAAAAAATATGAGAAACGTCAGATTTATGGGAAAGAGGATATATCCATGTGTACTTAGAGAAGTGATCTACAAAAATAACATAAAATCGGAACTTATCAAAAGATAAGATTGGAGCAGAACCCCAAACATCAGTATATATAATTTCAAAAGATTTAGAAGAGGAAATGGAAGATGAGCCAAAAGGCTGCCGATGACTCTTATTACTAAGACAAGCATCACAATGCATCATAGAATTAGTGGACTTAAAAAGAGGAAGAGAGTGACGAGATAATAATTTCTACTGAATAAAGGACGAGGGATGACCAAGCCGACGATGCCACACATCAATTGGAGCCGCAACAGAAGAATGAACAATGGGCTGGGTTATTCGAGAGGCTGACGGCCATTCGTAAATGTTGTCTTTATTCGGGCCTTGGACCAATGATGCCCCCGTGCTCAAGTCCTTAACAAGAAATGAATCAGGAAAGAATTCAATGGAAGTATTATTATGTTTGCAAAATTGAGAAACAGAAATGAGGTTGCGTTTAATATGAGGGGCGCATAAAACATCATCGAGGGTAAATGTATTAAAGTCAGAATTAAGCGTTGTGGAACCAGTATGAGTTATAGGAAGTCCTTTACCATCACCGATGATGATATCTTCATCGCTGCCATAGGGATTGTGAAGAGACAAATTCTGAAGATCAGCGGTGATGTGATGAGAGGCACCAGAGTCGACAATCCAGTTGGACTGGCTAGGTGTCGGAGAAGTTAGGAGATTTTCTTGAGGCCAATGTGACAGAGCAGGGAGGCGGGGACGAGACCGGCAAACTTTAGCGGAGTGGCCGACTTTGTCACACAGTTGGCAAACGACTTGTCTTTGATGGCTCGGTAGGGCAGGACGCCAAGACGGATGATGGCTGGAGTTGCCACTTTGCGAGAAGTGATGACTAGGAGGGTAGGAGGGGTGTTGCATGGAACTCACAGAATCAAGAGGCGCATTAGCCAAACCTTGGGTGATGTTCGGCGAGTACCGAGTGCTCTTCCGTTTAGACTTGTGACTGACTTGAGCAGTGACAGTAGATCCAGGCAGTTTGTCAATACGCTTCAAGTACATCTCGTAGTCAGTCAGCTTATCATAGAGATCTTCAAAAGAGACTGGCTAGTCGCGTGCCCGAATTACAACAGCCAATTCCTTGTAGTCAGTGTCGAGACCATTGAGGGTATGAATGACAATCTCTTCGTCACATAGGGAATGACCTATCAAGGCTAAGTCATCAATGATAACCTTGATATGTTGTAGATAATCAGAGATAGTACTTCCCTCTTGTTTGGTCACCATAAGCTTGGATAGAAGACTGAGCTTGCGAGTACGCGAATGATTTGCCAGGGTGGTTTGCAGTGTAGACCATGCATCGACAGCTCTCACACATGAAGATATCAAGGGAGCAACGGATCCAGCAACTGAAGCTTGAATAGCTTGGAGGATGAGACGATCTTGACGTAGCCACAGTTTGTGAGCTGGATTGGGTACTGGACTGGGATCGCCGGGGATGTTGAGAATGGCCGGAGGACAACTGAAAGAGCTATCAATGTAACCTAACAAGTCGTATCCAAATAAAAGATTAAAAAATTGAGCTCGCCAGGATGCATAGTTGCCACCCTTTGATAACTTAAAGGGTATCAACGTGGCAGCATTGATGGAGATAAGCCCTGTAGAAGAACAAGAAGTGGGAGTCCCTACAGGAACTGAAACATCAGAAGAAGTGAACGAAGACATTTTTTTTTTCTCTTCGCTTTTTTTTTTTTTTTTGTGGAAGAGATGCAGCGAACCTTGTGTGATACTCAAGTCACACAAGGTGGAGAATGAAGGAGGGGGCTGCTGCTATAGATTGCTGCAGCAGATTGGGCAATCTACAACAGTGCCCAAAGTTGTCGGCAGTTGCTGTGGATTGCTGCTTGCTGCAGCAGATTGTAGAGGCTGCAGTTCGCCGGAAGATGGCCGCGAAAACTGCAGCGGTACTCAAGACTGTGGTTCGCTGCTGTGGATTGCTGCTTGCTGCAGCAGATTGTAGAGGCTGCAGTTCGCCGGAAGATGGCTGCAAAAACTGCAGTGGTACTCAAGACCGCGGTTCGTCGGGAAATGACCGCGAAAATCTGCAGCGTTACTCAAGGAAACTGCAGTGAGAGAAATCTGCAGCAATTAGATGTATAGAGAAAAGCGGCAGCGAAAGCTGCTGCGGTAGAGGAAGGAAGATGCAGCGGTTACGGCTGCTGTTGGCTGGGAAGCGACCGCGACAGCGAAGGAGGAAGACGCGGCAGCCGTCGTTATGCAAGGAAGACTGAGCGAGGAGGACACCGCTGTTCGTCGTTCGTCGCTATTGAGGAGGAGGACACCGCCGTTAAGGAGGCGCCGTTGTGTAGAGGGAAGCGACAGCGAAAGCTGCTGCGGTAGAGGAAGATGCAGCAGTTGCGACTGCTGCTGGCCGGGAAGCGAGGAAGACACCGCTATTGAGGAGGCAGTGAGAGAATGTTTTCCTCCTTGCGTGACGGCGACAGAGAGTGTTTGCTGTAGGCAGCAAATAGGAGAGAGAGCAAGGCCGGCGAAGAAAAGCAAGACCGGCGATGAAGGAAGAGAAGAAGTGGATGAGCAGAGTCAAGACGGTGCTCGTTAGCACTGGCTCTAAATCCGTGTCTTGTGCTTCTTCAATGACTCCGCTTGAGGCAACGTGTTACTGTGGCCGCTTGGCTAACACATGGCGATACTGTTGTCGCCAAGGAGGAACTGGCTCTGATACCATGTTAGAAAATAAATAGATAAACAAGTTGTAGAAGAAGTTGATTGTTATTAACATATTCCCTTCCTTTAATACAGGTTAGAAGGGAGAATTTTCCTCAACAGGTTAGAGGATTTCCCTCAACAGAGCAGAGAGATTTCCTCAAACAGTTAGGGAAATCTCATCTACTTATCACTCTTCACGCTGCTCCCCCTCCTATTAATTGTCTCACAAAATTATGCTCCTCCTCCTCCTCCTCCTCTTGGACCTTTCATCTGGTAGATTAACCGATCGTGGTGATTAACCGATCGTGGTGATGTCGTCTGTTTTAGGTGTGGGAGGAGAAGGGAAAGGTTGGCCATCGGTGCTGCTCTCCGTATGATGGTCGATCATCTCAAAACAAAAGCAGCCAGTAGCTTCTTTTTGGATAAGGTCAAGGATGGGGTAGCGGAGGATGTATGATGCAATGGTTTCACACACGGTTCTCATCTGATTCGCTTCTACGCGGTAAGCAGGCCTTTTGGATCCAATTAAAATTTGCTTCTCCGATGAGGTCCCGTTGTCGAGTGCCAACATTTAACCGTTCTTGTTTTGACCAAGCTGGTCGCCAGAGATCCCAAAAAGTGACTCGTTGCCTTCGAATTTCCTTTTTCATGGCAATCATCAGAGCTCCAGCTTATAATGACTTCAAATCCTTTACGGTTTGTATGGAGAGCCAACTTACGGTAATTAGAAGACGCCATCGTTTAATCGGATTACAAATTCGCTATAAATTCACTCACTAAATTCACTCACTAACGACATCACGGGGTGTTGAGTCCAGCTGGCTTGGACGAGATGATTCGGGTATTGAGCTCAAATCTAATTTATTAAATAAAAAAAGAAAACGATGGAGACACTGCGACGTGACAAAGAAACATAGAGAGAAAATGAGTAGCTAAACTTTGTTGGTTTTGACTCAAATTTTATGTGAAGAATTTTTACAACAAGCTCTATAATCTTATCGGTATCGATCTACAGTTTATCCTCTTTAAGATGTTTTTCTGTTATACTTATTTTGTGAGACTTAAAATTTTCTTTTCATGAAATCCCTTTTTAGTGATGATGATATGTTAATGTTGAGCCAAGATCTATGTTCTTGATGTTATTGTGATCCTCTGGTTATTTTGGAGAAGACTTACTATAAATTTGTTATCATTTTTGGTGATAATAGAAGTTTGAAGTGGACTACGGTCCCGTGATTTTTCTCGCATTGGGTTTTCTACTGTTTATGCTACTCTGATTAATATTTGCTTTTGATAACAAGTTGGTATTTTGATGAGGAACCTATCTTGATACACAAAGAGGAAAAATAATTATTTCGCTATAATAGTTTTTCCCAATAAGTGATATTAGAGCCAGGTTATTTGGTGCTAGTTTTTTTTTCTTGTGTGATTGAAATGTAAGAGTCAGATGGTATGATTAAATTGAACTCATCAAATTATTCCACTTGGAGGTGTATGATGAAAGATTTGCTTTATTGCAAAGATTTATATAAGCTCATCAAAGTTAAAGATAAACCTTCTACTATAGAAGATGAGGAATGAGAGGTTCAACATAGGAAAGCTATTGCGTATATTAGAAGATGGATGAATATAAATTTGCATGAGTATATTTCTAATGGAACCAGAGCTGATATTGTTTGGCAAAGGTTAGAAAATCTTTTTGTGAAAAAGACAGTGAGAAATAGACTTATAAATTTGAAGTTAAAGATGTTGGTAATATTGTTGAGCACATAAGCCTATTTCAGAGTTTTGCAAACAAACTGATTGTTATGAAAATGAATATATATGATAAGATGTAAGGATTATTATTTCTCAGCTTTTTACCAGAAAGTTGGGAAACGTATGTGGCGACAATTTGTAACTCCACGCTAGAATGAACTCTTAACTATAGATATAGTTAAAGACAGTTTTCTAAATGAAGATGCCAAAAGAAAAGAACATGGAGAATCTTCTTCTGGTGCATTTGTTACTGAAAAATAAAAAAGACATGAAAGAAGTCATAGTAGAAATTCATCTAAGTCTAGAAGAGATATCAAATGTTTATACTGTAACAGACTAGGTCACATGAAGAAAGAGTGTAGGTTTTAAAAGCGAGAACAAAATGAAAAAAAAAAAGAGAAAGAGACCAATACAATTGTTGTTAAATGTGATATCATTATTGTTTGTGATGACAGTTGTGTCAATCTTGTAGCTCAGGACAGTAACTAGGTAATTGACTCTAGTTCTTCGTTTCATGTTACTTCTAATGTTGATTTCTTTATATCTTACATTGCTAGTAATTTTAGTAATGTCAAAATGGGAAACAATGTTACATCTAAGATTGTGGGTATTGGAGATATTTGTTTAGAGACTAGTATTTATAGCAAACTAATACTAAAAAATATTAGACATGTTCTAGATATTCATCTTAATTGGATATCTACAGGCAGACTTGATGATGAGGGATTTACACACTTTTTTGGTGAAAGCAAATGAAAACTCACTAAAGGTTCTCTAATTGTGGCGAGAGGAAAGAAGGTTAACTCTTTTTATGTCATGGAAGCTAAGCTACATAAAGGAGAGATTAATGCAATTTAGAATGGTGAAAGTATAGATCTTTGGCATAAGAGGCTTGGTCATATCAGTGAGAAGGGACTTCAAACTCTTGCTAGAAAGTAGTTTTTACCAGAGTTGTAAGATATATCTCTTAAATCTTGTGATCATTGTTTAGTTGGAAAAACACATAGAGTTGCCTTTCATACATATTCATCATCTAGAAGATCAAATGTTATTGATTTGATTCATACTGATATCTGAACTATGCAAACTAAAACTCTTTGAGGTGCTCTTTATTTTGTTACTTTCATTACTGACCATTCTAGAAAAGTTTGGGCTTATGCTTGAGCTTTTGCTTTGAAATCTAAAAACTAGGTACTCGATGTTTTCAAAAAGTTTCATATTAGTGTTGAAAGAGAAATTGACAGAAAGTTAAAGTATATTCGAGCAGATAATTGTGGTGAGTATATGGGTCCTTTTGAGAATTATTGCATGTTCCATGATATCAGGCTTGAGAAAACAGTTCCTAAAACTCCTTAGCAAAACAGTGTGGCAGAAAGGATGAACATAACTATTAAAGAAAGGATTAGGTGTATACTTTCCTATGCCAAGTGATCTAAGTCATTTTGGAGAGAGGCTATGAGAACTACAGTTGATTTGATAAATCTTTTCCCATTAGTTTCTCTGAAAGGTGATGTTCCAGAGAGAGTATGAAAAAGAAAAGATATATCTTATAATCACTAGAGAGTCTTTGGGTGTAAAGCGGAAAACTTTCATGATTTCAAAAGACTTGTTTCGATTAAAATCGATTTCAACGAAAATGGTTTCGATTCAATCCGTTTCGGAGAGAATTTGAACTTGAAAGGTTTCGTAAAAGTGCAAGAGAAGATTAAGGAGATTTATAGTAATGTAAATTGCACAAATGAAAAAGCGTCGGTTTCGTAAAGTCTTCGTACGATTAAAGCCGATCTCGGAAGGTGTTTACTTGAAAGCGTATGTAGGCGTAGTAAAAGCACAGTAAGGAGGAGAGGCAGTTTGCTATAAAAGTAAATTGCTCAAAGTAAATGCAAACCGAGTTTTAGAATGGTTCGGTCAATGTGACCTACATCCACTTTTGGATTCCTCCTCCGACGAGGTTACCAGTGTCCACTAAAGGCCTTCCTTCAATAGGTGAAGACCGAACACCTCTTTACAGCACTTTCTCCTTTTTCCGGGTTTAGGAGATAACCCTTATAAGTCTCACTCCTCTTTCATGGATGGTTACAAGGCTAAGAGATAAAGGAGGAGAGCTCTAATTTTTACAACATTTTTATGACTCAAGACTTTCAAGATTAAGCCGATACTTTTGTGCCCTTTCACGCAGAAAAGGGTGGGGTTTTTATAGGCCCCAATGACTTCAAAATTGAAGTCAAAAAGTGTCACATCCTCGGAATCCGGGGTACTGGCGTTATCATCGCCGTTATTGGGCGGTACTACCACCGTTGATCTGACTCTAGGCGGTACCATCGTTGAACAGGGGAGGTACCACTGCCTAGAAGTTCAGGGGCACTGCCTTCCAAGCAGTGCCACCGTCGGCCATGTTTTTAGGGGCTAAATTGGGTGCTCAATTCGGCCCAATTCAGCCCTATTAATGGCCCAGTTGGCCCCTAATTAAGTTAGTGGGATTACCTCCCAATCCTAACTTAATTTATGCTTTAACTACGATAACTAAGACATGATTACAGTGTTGCTTGTTTCGATGCATCAATTGCTCTTCCAACGAGCTTCCGGTGTACTTCCGGCGAACATCCGACGAACTCTCGACAATGTTCCGGCGGACTCCTAGCCAGCTCCTGGACTTTACGACGATCTTCTTAGCAAGTTCCGATGAGATTCTTTGGCAAGCTCCTGGACTTCTTGGTTGGTTCCGGCAGAACTTCCGACGAACGTCCGGATTTCCGTCGAACTCTCGAACTCCCAATGAGATCTCGATCTTGACTCCGGCATAAACCCTACTTTATGTCTCACTACTATCGTAATTAATCCTGCACACTTTTCTCAATATATAGATTAGATCAAACAATTTACAATTGACTTCATCATTAAAATCCGAGATTCAACAATCTCCCCCTTTTTTTGTTAGGATCAAAAGCACTAAGGGGGGGGGGGGTGAATTAGTGCAGCAGAAAACCTTCTGCAATTAAAATCAAAAACTGCGTTCGTTCGATTAAAGTGATTTTGGTAAGAAAGCTGATTCATAAATCACTTCAACTTTTGACTAGGAGAGATGCAGCAAAGATATAAACGCAGTTTGCAGTTATGATAGAAATCAGAATATAAGCGCAAATTGAAATACGACGTTCGTACGATAAAAGCGATTTCGGTATTAAAGTTGATTCGTGTCTTAAACCCCGATTCGGAAAGCACTGAACTTTGAAACACATTCGTAAAAACACAGAAGGCAGTAAGCTATTAAGGAGGTTTGTAGTAAAGATAAGATGCTCAAAGTAAATGCAAACCGAGATTTAGAGTGGTTCGGTTAATCTTGACCTACTCCACTTTTGGCTTCCTCCACCGACGAGGTCACCGACGTCAACTAGAGGCCTTCCTTCAATAGGCGAAGGCCAACCACCCTTTTACAGTGTCACTCCTTTTGACGGGCTTAGGAGACAACCCTTACAGAATTTTCTCTCCTCTCTTTACAACTCAGAACTTGGAAGAAAAGAGGGAGAAGAACTTTTGACCTTTACAACAATTTTGAGCTCTAAGAATCACAAAAAAAGATCAAGATTTCGGTGTAAGTTCATGCCCTTTCAGTGCTAAATGGGTGGAGTATTTATAGGCCCCAACCCAGTTCAAATTTGGAGCTCAAAACTGTCAATTCCCGGAATTTCGGGATCAGGCGGTTGCACCTCCTGACTGAGGCGGCTGCACCGCCTAGCAGAGCTCGAAGACTGAGCCTCTGGGCGGTGCCACCTCTGTCAGGGGCGGTTGCACCTCCTGCCAGAGCTCGAAGACCGAGCTCAGGCGGTGCCACCGCCTGACTGCGGCGGTTGCACCTCCTGCCAGAGCTCGAAGACCGAGCTCAGGCGGTGCTACCTCTTGTTAGGGGAGGTTGCACTGCCCAGTCTCGCTCGGAGACTGAGCCTAGGCGGTGCCACCTCCTGGCTGGGGTGATTGCACCGCCCAGTCTCGCTCGGAGACTTAGCCCAGGCGGTGCCACCTCCTGGCTTGGGCGGTTGCACCTCCCAGCAGAAATCAGGGTCCGAATGGGTTGATCCATTCGGCCCAATTTGGGTTTTTCAGGGGCCCAATTGCCCCAAGATTAAGTTAATGGGATCACCTCCCATTTTCAACTTAATCATTGTGCTAACTACGATATTTCCTAAGACAATTACTGCAACTTGCTCCGGTGCGTCAATCGCTTCTTCCAGCGAGCTTCCGGCGAACTTCCGTCGATCATCCGATGAACCCTCGGTGATGCTCCTGCGGACTTCCGACAAACTCCTGGACTTGTGACGATCCACTTGGTGAGTTCTGACGAGCTTCTTTGGTAAGCTTATGGACTTCTCGGATTTGTTTCCGTAGAACCTCCGACGACTGTCCGAACTTCCGTCGAACTCTCGAACTCCCAACGTGATCATTGTCTTGACTCCGGCGCAACTCCTGCTGTATGTCTTATTTTCATCGTAGTTAATCCTGCATATGTAAACAAAACTTTGATCGAGACAATTAATCCTAAGCAATTAACCAAGTTGTCCGGCATGTCATTGGTCCCTCGACGTTTCGTCCGATTCTTCGGCGCATCGTCCTTTCCTGCGGCCTATTGCCCAATCGGCCAGTTGGCTCCGCAACTCCGATATCCTTGGCACAATACCCGCTCTTCTTGGCCCGATGCTCGAGTCCACGGCCCGAAGCCTTCTATCGATACGTCGACCGATCCACCGGCCCGACGTCCAATCTTCTGACATGTTCCTCCGGCACAACATGATTTTCCTGCTTTAATTGTCTCATCCTGATTGAAGCATCCTGCGTTACTCAAAACGCAGATTAAATCATAAACATATATCAAGTAGTTTCATCATCAAAATATGAGATTCAACAATCTCCCCCTTTTTGATGATGACAACTACTTGATGACGGAGTTAAACTTAACTCCCGGAGTTTAAACAAACTCCCCCTATCAATATGCCATATTGATAGAACCTTGAATTCAAACTGAATTCAAGTCATTGCAATATTCATCATGAATACTTGCAACACGTCATCATGAACTTATGCATAAACTTATGCATAACATCATACTTCTCCCCCTTTGTCATCAACAAAAAGGAGAAGTACCACAATCAAGCGTTTGTGATATTGGTTCAACTCATTGCATGAAAAACATAATATCAAGTTTTATCATCAAGCAAGTTTGCTATTATCAAATATCAACATGTAAAATTGTGATGTAAGCTTTTGATATCATAACGCAAACATTTCAAGTGTTTATCAATTGTATCATTTCATCACATGATAAGATATCAACGCGTAAAATTACGATACAAGTTCTTGACATCTTAACACATGATGCAAACATGGCATAATGCAAATTTGGCAATCATAGCATCAGTGTTCATAGCATCAATTCATATATTTCTCCCCCTTTGTCGTCAACAAAAAAGAGAACGATATAAGCAAATTTTAAATATAAGTGCGATGCCATAAGCAGGTTCATGTCATTTTTCAACAAAGAGTGATAAGATACCAAATATTCAAATATTTCAAGGAAAACATGACATGGAGATAGCTTTGAAAACTTCTTCCATTTTATTTGTTATTTTCTTTTTGCATGAAAGAGGAAAGCTATTTCTGAGCTTACTCGAATGAAGTTAAAATCGATAAGATATTAAAGCACGCTTCATTTTTACAAGTATCAAGATATGTATGTGAATCAAATCCTTGTACGTAAAAATGACTTCCTTTTTCAAGAAGGAATTTATAAGCAGGAATCATTTCATCAAATCCATTTCTTAAAACAAAATATTGTTCACATAATAAGTGTATGAGAGATGTATTTGCTAGTTGATTCCATATGTCAAAAATCAATGATATGAATTAAACTTGATATGACATATGCTTATTAAGTCTGGAAGAGGATAATTCGAAAATCCAATTGTTAGGATACCAATAGTTAAGAGAATCCGAAAATGAAATTAACACTTTCATGCATTCGGACAAGGCTGTGCTATTGATTTTTAAATACAATCATGAGGACAAAACATGCTTATTGTCATGGAAATTTTTGTATCCAAAGCACATAAAATCATCATGGCAATTGAGTGATTTGATCATTCAATTAAGAAAGTTCAAAAATTAATTTTAGCACGTTCAATCATTCGGACATATTTTTGTCATAGTTTTTCAAATACAATCATGAAGATAAGACATGCTCATCATCATGGTAGTACGATAGCAAGTTTACAATATACAAGCTAGCAAAAAATTTTCAACATTTTAAGACACGCAAGCTAGCAATTTTCTCTTTGAGATATGCACATTAGCAACTCTTTCTCCCCCTATGTCATTGGCAAAAGGAAGGGAAGACCCTTTACATTAATTTCTAAATCATGACAAAGGTATGTTTCAATCTTATTTGTGCATCATTATATTTTCAAATTCGAACATGTACAATTTCAAAAACCTTATATTTCATTCATGCATGATACTGAATAAATCAATCAATATTATGAGCATATTATACATGATACTTAAATTTTTAACTATTTATCAACATTTTGATCATGATACCAAACATTCATCATTTAGAGTATTCATGACATTAAATCAACATTTATAATATATCATTTTAGTAACAACTCATAGCATTTTAAATCATTATATGCAATACATCACATCATAATTAAAAAGCTCAAGTATTGCATGCATCATTGCAAATCATAAATGCTTCATATCATGATGGTATCAATTTTGTCAAATTATATCCTACCATGCATGATCATAACTTTTCATTTGTATACATCAAAATAAATTAATGAATATTTCATGTATTCATATCATCACATAAGGAATATCAAGAAGAATTGGTAATGAGATTTACGAATCATGTAGACAAATTATGAATATTAAGAGACATATTATGATTCTTTTTAGATAACTCAAATAGCAAAAAGAAAGAATCATAGTAAGTTATTTTGATTTATAAAAAGAATTCTCAAGTTATAATTCCAAGAAATCACGATTCATTTCAATAAATTTCAATAAGAACACAAAGTAGGTGATCTTGATTCATAAATGATTTCAAGTTATAAATCATGGGAAATTAAGATCATGATTTCGATAAAACCCATTAAATTCAAATCATCAAAATCTCAACAATACTTTCAAGAGATTCAAAATATCATAGATAATTTTATTAATCTCTTAGTGAAAAAGTCAATAAGGTAGAGAAAAATAAATTTTCAAGAAAAATACTTTTCTCTTTTTAGTTGTTTTAATTCATATGATTTTATTTCATCTATGCCAAACATGTAGCATGTTTTAAAATCGAAAGTGCAAGTTTTATTATGACAAAGATAAATAAGGCACTTTCATTACCATGAAAATCGAAAATTGCAAGATTCATCATCCATAATTATAAAACCAATAAACACGATTTTTAAAATCTCATGCATAGAATAAAATTATGGTATCAAAACATCATTATATCATCAAGCATGATTTCATATTTTCAATCAAAATCATTTTTTTTGTTTATCATAAAATATGTATTTTTCATGATTATTTTCAGAACTACTAGCATGATCATAAATTTTGCATTTTCATCATATTTTTTTTTTAAACATGTAATTTTCAAGAAAATTAATTCTATACTAAAAAAGAAAATGCATTATGAAGAGCATCATGTAATTTCAAAATAAATTAAGGGGGTTTTGATTACCTCATCGTTGAATGTCGTTAAGGCGTAGTTTGCCACCTCGCCTTTCTTGATTTTCTCCTCGTCTTCGGAGGAGCTCGATTCATCCCACTTTATGTTCTTCTTCTTTGGCCTCTTCCTTCATTCAAGTTTATTGTTTATTTTAGATTTTTATTTAATAAACTTATTAAGATTTAGTGTTCGAAGTTCAAGTTCATCATTGTCCTCATCACTTGAGTCATCGCTCAAGTGGTATTCATTTGTCTGGAGTTCCAAATCCTTCCTGTTCTTTGGAAGGTGATTTTGTTCATCATATTCATCATGTACATTGTGCATCATTTCATATGTCATCAACGAACCAATTAGTTCTTCAAGTGGTAAGTTGTTTAGGTTTTTAGCTTCTTGTATTGTAGTTACTTTTGAATCCCACTTCTTAGAAAGAGAACGCAAAATCTTGTTTACGAGTTCAAAATCCGAAAAATATTTTCCAAGAGCTCTTAAACTATTGACGACATCCGTGAAATGGGTGTACATGTCGCCTATAGTCTCGCTTGGTTGCATTCGAAAAAGCTCAAAATCATGCAATAAAATGTTAACTTTCAAGTCTTTGACTCTACTAGTTCCCTCGTGCATGATTTCAAGTGTTCGCCAAATGTCAAAAGTCATTTCGCACGTAGAAAATCCGATTGTACTCATATTTGTCCAAAGCGCAAAATAAGGCATTCATAGCCTTTGCGTTTAAAGAAAAATACTTCTTTTCCAAATCCGACCATTCGTTCATCGGTTTAGAGGGAAGTTGAAAACCGTTTTCAATGATATTCCACAAATCCAAATTCATAGAAATCAAGAAAACTCTCATTCGAGTTTTCCAATAAGTGTAGTCCAATCCGTTAAACAACGGTGGACGAACAACCGATAAGCCATCTTGGTTTCCGGTGTATGCCATCTCTCTTGGGTTTTAATCCGTTTGAGAGTTAACTCTGGCTCTGATACCAATTGTTAGGATCAAGAGCACTAAGAGGGGGGGGGTGAATTAGTGCAGCGGAAAACCTTCTGCGATTAAAATCGAAAGCTGCATTCGTTCGATAAAAGTGATTTTGGTAAGAAAGCCGATTCATAAATCACTTCAACTTTTGACTAGGAGAGATGCAGCAAAGATATAAACGCAGTTTGCAGTTATGATGGAAATCAGAATATAAGCGCAAACTGAAATACGACGTTCGTACGATAAAAGCGATTTCGGTATAAAAGCTGATTCGTGTCTTAAACCCCGATTCGGAAAGCACTGAACTTTGAAACACATTCGTAAAAACACAGAAGGCAGTAAGCTATTGAGGAGGTTTGCAGTAAAAATAAGATGCTCAAAGTAAATGCAAACCAAGATTTAGAGTGGTTCGGTCAATCTTGACCTACTCCACTTTTGGCTTCCTCCACCGACGAGGTCACCGACGTCAACTAGAGGCCTTCCTTCAATAGGCGAAGGCCAACCACCCTTTTACAGTGTCACTCCTTTTGACGGGCTTAGGAGACAACCCTTACAGAATTTTCTCTCCTCTCTTTACAACTCAGAACTTGGAAGAAAAGAGGGAGAAGAACTTTTGACCTTTACAACAATTTTGAGCTCTAAGAATCACAAAAAAAGATCAAGATTTCGGTGTAAGTTTATGCCCTTTCAGTGCTAAATGGGTGGAGTATTTATAGGCCCCAACCCAGTTCAAATTTGGAGCTCAAAACTGTCAATTCCCGGAATTTCGGGATCAGGCGGTTGCACCTCCTGACTGAGGCGGCTGCACCGCCTAGCAGAGCTCGAAGACTGAGCCTCTAGGCGGTGCCACCTCTGTCAGGGGCGGTTGCACCTCCTGCCAGAGCTCGAAGACCGAGCTCAGGCGGTGCCACCGCCTGACTGCGGCGGTTGCACCTCCTGCCAGAGCTCGAAGACCGAGCTCAGGCGGTGCTACCTCTTGTTAGGGGAGGTTGCACCGCCCAGTCTCGCTCGGAGACTGAGCCCAGGCGGTGCCACCTCCTGGCTGGGGCGATTGCACCGCCCAGTCTCGCTCGGAGACTTAGCCCAGGCGGTGCCACCTCCTGGCTTGGGCGGTTGCACCTCCCAGCAGAAATCAGGGTCCGAATGGGTTGATCCATTCGGCCCAATTTGGGTTTTTCAGGGGCCCAATTGCCCCAAGATTAAGTTAATGGGATCACCTCCCATTTCCAACTTAATCATTGTGCTAACTACGATATTTCCTAAGACAATTACTGCAACTTGCTCCGGTGTGTCAATCGCTTCTTCCGGCGAGCTTTCGGCGAACTTCCGTCGATCATCCGATGAACCCTCGGTGATGCTCCTGCGGACTTTCGGCAAACTCCTAGACTTGCGACGATCCACTTGGCGAGTTCCGACGAGCTTCTTTGGCAAGCTTATGGACTTCTCGGATTTGTTTCCACAAAACCTCCGACGACTGTCCAAACTTCCGTCGAACTCTCGAACTCCCAACGTGATCATTGTCTTGACTCCGTCGCAACTCCTGCTGCATGTCTTATTTTCATCGTAGTTAATCCTGCACATGTAAACGAAACTTCGATCGAGACAATTAATCCTAAGCAATTAACCAAGTTGTCCGGAATGTCATTGGTCCCTCGACGCTTCGTCCGATTCTTCGGCGCATCGTCCTTTCCTGCGGCCTATTGCCCAATCGACCAGTTGGCTCCGCAACTCCGATATCCTTGGCACAATACCCGCTCTTCTTGGCCTGATGCCCGAGTCCACGGCCCGAAGCCTTCTGTCGATACGTTGACCGATCCACCGGCCCGACGTCCAATCTTCTAACATGTTCCTCCGGCACAACATGATTTTCCTGCTTTAATTGTCTCATCCTGATTGAAGCATCCTGCGTTACTCAAAATGCAGATTAAATCATAAACATATATCAAGTAGTTTCATCATCAAAATATGAGATTCGACATTTTTATGATGACAATTAATTGATGACGGAGTTAACCTTAACTCCCCCTATCTATATGTTATACTTGAGAAAAGACATTCTTGAATTCAAGGCCTTTGAATTCAAGAAACTGTTGAATATCATATTTTGATGATGAAACCAATTGATAAGTGTTTATGATTTGATCTACGTTTTTAGTGACGTAGGATGCTTCGATTAGGATGAGACAATTAAAGCAGGAAGAATCATTTTGGGCTAGTGGAACATGTTAGAAGATTGGACATCGAGCCAGAGGATCGGTCGACGTATCGATAGAAGGCTTCGGGCAAGAAGATCATCGTGAAGTCCAGGAGCTTGCCAGGAGTCCGCTAGAACATTGTCGAGAGATCGTCGGAAGTTCGCCGGAAGCTCGCCGAAAGAAACTAGACTTACGAACTTGTTTAGCTTAGGAAATGTCTTAGAATTCGTAGTTAGCACATAATTGGGATTGGAATTGGGCCAACCCAATTAAGGGCCAGTTGGGCCCATATAAGAACTGTATTGGGCCCAATGAAAAGGTCCAAATAGTGACCCAAGAGGTGGCACCGTCGTGGCACAGTCTTTGAGACTGTGTCAAGCGGTGGTACTTCTGGTCTGGGCGGTGGTACCGCCCATACACAACCTTCGAGAGGCTGCAAGCGGTGGTACCACCCAACACAGCCTCCCAGGAGATGGTACCGCCAGTGCAGTGTCAGTGTCAGACTGACACTAGCGGTGGTACCACCCAGCACAGGCGGTGGTACCGCCCGAACCCAGGAAACCCGGGATAAGATGTTTTTAGGCTTCAAGTTTAAATCAACTTGAGGCCTATAAATACCCCTCTCATCCCTGGTTAATATATACAAGCACAGAGAGTTTAAAAGTGAAGAAACACTATTGCAATCACTTGAGAAATCCCCTCTAGTCTAAGTTTAGAATTCTGTTTAAGAGGAGTGAGTACTTGTAAAGGTTGTCTCCTAAACTTGTGAAAAGGAGAAGAGGGGTGCAAAAAGGTGGTTGGTCTTTGCCTATTGAAGGAAGATCAATAGTGGATGCCGGTGGCCTCGACGGAGCGGATGTAGGTCACGACGACCGAACCACTATAAAAATCTGGTTTATATTTTCGTCTTGAGCAATTTACTTTAACTACAAACCACTTTACTTACTTACTTGTTTTACATCCACTACGCTCTTTCGTACACTTTCAAGCTATCTTTCCGAAATCGGTTTTATCGTACGAAAATAATTTTTCTAGAACCGATGTTTTTACCGTAGCACTAATCCCCCCCCTCTTAGTGCCAATTTTTTCCTAACAGAAACAAATTGATAAGATAAGTTAATTATACTTATTAATATGCATATCATGATTCCTATCATGATCTATCATTTTCAAAATACGATGTCAAGTATTTATCAAAATATTGTCAAGGCATGACATCCATTTTCAAGTATGATATTTCAAATATGAAAGATGACAAAGATAACAATTCATCATTCTATGACAAGATATCAATTACAAAATAGCAAGTTAAGCTCTAGATATTTTATCATAATAAAAGAAATTTATCAAGCAAACATTTCAAGTATATATGATAAAATACATTGCATATATTTGTTATCAATTTACCACATTTTGGTATTATTTCTCCCCCTTTGTCATCAACAAAAAGGAGAACAATTCAATAATGCAAGTGTGGTAAAAAAGAATTAAGCAAGTTTCACACTCAAAAGTTCTCATCATTAGATGTTATTAACATTAAAACGATAGATTCCAACAACTTCTCCCTCTTTGTCATCACATTTTGCATGAAGAAGAGGAAAGAAGGTAAAGAGGGAATTCATTAAGAACTAAATTTATGAAATGATTTGAATCAAGTCAAAAATAAGTTTTCGTTAAAACATGCTTTCATTCTGACAAAGAGAAGGGATTCATGAAAAGGATCGAGATATCCATATGGAATCAAATCCCTACGAAAATTATCACACACATGCTTTAATTTATCAATGACTTCCATGAATCAAACATCAAGATATGTATAAACACTTCATGCATTTATAAAAATGTTTCGTCATAGCCTTTCATCACTACTTGTATGAGGTAATATCATTAGTGCTTGTAGCACTCAAAAATTAAGAATCTGATATTACATCATGTATGATTAAAACTTCTCAATATTTAATAGAGATCATAATCATCATAGAAATTTTCAACATCCAAACACAATTTCAACATCAAAGTAAACAGCATTTTAAGTTTACAACATCAAGGTAAACAATTTTCAGCTTCATAAGAGGAAAAGATTTAAGTGAGTGATCCAAAGAATCAAGAAAGTCTGAAAATAAAATTTGACAAATTCATGCATTCGGACAAATTAACATTCCTAATTCTCTTCTAATAAAATCAAATTATTCTTCACTTAAGGGCTTTGTAAAAATACCAGCTAATTGATGTTTCATATCAATAAACTCTAAGATTACATCATGATTATTAACATGATCTCGTATAAAGTGATGCATAATATCAATATGTTTAGTTCTAGAGTATTGAATAAGATTTTTTGTTAAACATATTACACTTGTGTTATCACATTTTATGCGAATGTTTTTAAGATGAATCTTATAATCTTCTAAAGTGTTTTTTATCCACACAACTTGTGCACAACATGCACTAGCTGCAATGTACTCAGCTTCGGTTTTAGATAGTGCAATCGAATTTTGTTTCTTGGAAGACCAAGAAACAAGTGCGTGTCCTAAAAATTGACATGTTCCGGATGTGCTTTTTCTATCTAATCTACATCTTGCAAAATTTGCATCAGCATAAGTAATTAGCTCAAAGTTCTCGAATTTTGGATATCATAATCCTAGATTTATGGTTCCTTTAAGATATCTAAGTATTCTCTTAACTGCTTTAAGATGAGATATTTTAGGATTAGATTGAAACCTAGCACAAAGTCCTACACTAAACATAATATTCGATCTAGTTGCAGTGAGGTATAGTAAACTTTCTATCATACCCCTATAAGCTTTTTGATCAAAGCTTTCTCCACTTTCATTAATGTCTAACTTAGTGGAGGTGTTCATATGAGTGTTGATAGCCTTTGAGCTATCAATATTAAACCTTTTTAGCAAATCTAAAGCATATTTTGTTTGACTAAGAAAAATAACATTACTTAGTTGTTTGATTTGTAAGCCTAAAAAGAAAGTTAATTCTCTCATTAAACTCATTTCAAATTCACGACTCATACTTTTAGCAAATGACTCACATAGAGATTCATTCGTGGAATTGAAAATAATATCATCAACATAAATTTAAACAATAAGAAAATTATTTTTAAAATTTTTGATAAACAATATAGTATCGACCTTGCCTTTTGAAAAATTATTTTCAATAAGAAATGAGCTAACTCTCTTATACCAAGCCCTTGGGCCTTGTTTCAGTCCATAGAGAGCTTTAGTCAATTTAAACATATAATTAGGGAGATTATCATTCTCAAATCCGGGAGGTTATTCAACATAAACTTCTTCGGAAATAAAGCCATTAAGAAAAGCACTTTTAACATCTATTTGAAACAACTTAAAATTAGGATTATGAGTATAGGCAAGGAGCATCATTATGGCTTCTAATCGTGCCACAAGAGCGAAGGTCTCTTCATAATTGATCCCTTCTTCTTGGTTGAAACCTTTGGCCACTAATCTAGCATTGTTTCTAACCACGATACCAAATTCATCTTGCTTGTTTCTAAAAACTCATTTAGTACTAATAACTAAATGGTCGTTTGACCTAGTAACAAGCTTTCACACCTCATTTCTCTTAAATTGATTTAACTCATCTTGCATTGCGATGACCCATGAATCATTTTTCAATGTTTTGTCAATGCATTTAGGTTCAATTTGGGAGAGAAAAGCGACATTTACACAAAAATTCTTAAGAGAGGAACAAGTTTGAACTCCTTTAGATATGTCTCATATGATTAGCTCCTTAAGATGAGCATCTACATACTTCCAATCCTTGGGTAATATTATTTCGGAAGTAGATACATCTAAGTTGCTAGATGGAGAAATGGTTTCATTTAAATTCAAAGCATCAAAATTAACATCATCATCAAAATCATTTTTCTTAACTTCGAAAATTTCAATAAAAACAACATGAATAGATTCTTCTATAATCAAAGTTCTTTTATTAAAGATACGAAATGCTTAAGAAATAGAAGAATAATCAAGAAAAATTCCTTCATCGGATTTAGTATCAAATTTTCCTAAAGCATCTTTTTCATTCAAGATAAAACACTTACACCCAAAAACTTTAAAATATGAAACATTGAGTTTTTTATTGTTCCACAACTCATAAGGAGTTTTGGTGAGTAAAGGTCTTACTAAATTCTATTCATGACATAGCATGCCGTGTTTATGACTTCGGCCCAAAAATATTTGGGTAGGTTATGTTAATTCAACATGGTTCTTGTCATTTCTTGTAAGTTTCTATTCTTTCTTTCTACTACATTTTGTTAAGGATTTCTTGGAGTAGAGAAGTTGTGGTTGTATCCATTAGATTCACAAATTTCTTAGAAATCATGGTTTTGAAATTCACCACTGTGATCACTTCGAATTGACGAAATCATAAAACCATTTTCATTTTGAACAAGTTTACAAAACTTAGAGAAATACCTAAAGCATTCACTTTTGTGTGCTAAAAAATAAGTCCATATATGTCTACTATAATCATCCACGATGACAAATGCGTATTTGCTACCTCCTAGGCTTGATGTAGCAATTGGTCCGAACAAGTTCATATGGATCAATTGCAAAGGTCTAGAGGTGTTTATTTGGTTCTTAGGTTTGAAGCTACCTTTTATTTGTTTTCTTAGTTAACATGCATCACACACATTATCTTTGACGAACTTAATACGAGGAATTCCTCTTACAAGTTCTTTAGATAAAATTTGAGTGATTAGTTTCATGCTAGCATGACCTAATCTCCTATACCAAAGTCAAGCATCATCATTCAAAACCGAAAAATACATTTCATTGCAAAGATCATTAATGTCAATAGTGTATATGTTATTTTGTTTTAGTATAATCATAGATGTGTTTTTGTGTGATTTTTTTAATAATGTAAACATTAGATTCAAATTTAATGATGTATCCTTTATCACATAATTGACTAATGCTCAAAAGGTTATACTTTAAGCTATCGACTAACAACACATCTTTAATAGAAAAGATGAATTTGTTACCTATGGTTCCTTTGCCAATGATTTTATCCTTGTTGTTATTTCCGAATGTGATATATCCTTCGTCTATGCTAGTGAGCTTAGAGAATTGAGATGGATCTCTAGTCATATGCCTTGAGCATCCACTATTAAGATACCATCTCTTGCTCCTAGCTTGTGTTGGTAAACGTTTCTATAAAAAAGGATGATTTTTGGGTATCCATTTGACCTTGGGTGCCTCAAAAATCGATCTACATAGCTTATCATATTGCATTAAGTCATTTGAGGTTCTTTTAAGAACTCAAATCAATTTGTGTGGACTACATTTCTTAAATGGATAATGATAAGCTACATACCCAAATTTGTAACAAAAGTTACATTTCTTTCGGGGTGAAACATGAAAAGTAGGGCCTTTAACAAAGGTGGTTGGATTTTGGTGAGAGCTACTCACAAATCCGATTCCGCCTTTTCCATGAACGTGACCATTGTTAGCAAGGATCATGTTCAAGCATTTGCTACCAACCTCAAACTTTTCTAAGGTTTTCTTAAGTAGCAAGTTTTCTTTTTGAAGTAATTCTAATTCATCACATTTCGTACATGAAGCTAGACTATCATTGTGCTCAAGTTTTAATCTATCAAAATCGCTAATAAGAGAAGCATGTTCCTTTTTTAAAGAGTTATATTTTTTACTCAATGTTCTACATTCATTAAATAATTCATGAAATGCATTTAAAAGCTAATCGAAAGATAAATTTACGTCTAATAAACTTGTTACCTCATCTCCAATAGTCATTAGTGCATAGTGAGCAACTTTCTCGGTGATGGTAAGCCCCTCTTCTTCGAATGCACTTTAGCCGTCCCATGTTGCTTTAAGAGCCTTCTTCTTTGGTTGCCTCTTCTTGACTATGGGACATTCGCTCTTGTAATGTCCCGGCTTCTTACATCCGTAGCATATTACTTGATCTTTCTTGGGTTCAAATTTATTTTTAGTATCATTTTTAAATTTATTCCTTTTAATGAATTTTTTGAATTTTCTTGTTAAGAGTGTCAAGTCTTCATCAAGGTCCTCATCACTTGAGTTTTCTTTCAAGTGGTCTTCTTGAGTTTTTAGTATCATATCCTTCCTGTTCTTTGGAAGGGTGTCCTCAAGCTCTTCATGAGCTTTACAAGTCATCTCATAGGTCATTAGTGACCCAATTAGTTCTTCGAGAGAAAAATTATTTAGGTCTTTGGCCTCTTGAATGGCCGTGACTTTAGGGTCCTAACTCTTTGGAAGGGATCTTAAAATTTTATTAACAAGCTTAAAATCTGAGAAACTTTTACCAAGTCCTTTTAGACCATTGACGACATTCGTAAATCGGGTGTACATGTCTCCAATGGTGTCACTCGGTTTCATTCAAAACAATTCATAAGTATGCACTAAAAGATTGATTTTTGACTCCTTCACTCTACTATTGCCTTCATGAGTCACTTCGAGTGTGTGCCAAATATCAAATGTCGTTTCACAAATGGACATACGATTAAACTCGTTTTTATCTAAGACACAAAATAAGGTATTCATAGCCTTTGCGTTTAAAGCGAAAGTCTTCTTCTCCAATTCATTCCAATCGTTTATTGGAAGAGAAGACTTTTGAAATCCATTTTCTATAATATTCCATAATTTAAAATCTATTGAAATTAGGAAGATTCTCATTCTAGTTTTCCAATATGTGTAATCCGTCCCATTGAACATGGGCGGATGTGTAATTGAATGACCCTCTAGGTTGCCGGTAAATGTCATCTCTCTTGGGTTTAAAATCAAATGAGAGTGAACCTTGCTATGATACCAATTGTTAGGATCAAGAGTGACACTAAGAGGGGGGGTGAATTAGTGCAGTGGAAAACTTTTATGATTTCAAAAGACTTGTTTCGATTAAAATCGATTCTGACGAAAATGGTTTTGATTCAATCTGTTTCGGAGAGAATTTGAACTTGAAAGCTTTCGTAAAAGTGCAAGAGAAAATTAAGGAGATTTGCAGTAATATAAATTACACAAATGAAAAACGTCGGTTTCGTAAAGTCTTTATACGATTAAAGCCGATCTCGGAAGGTATTTACTTGAAAGCATATGTAGGCGTAGTAAAAGCACGGTAAGGAGGAGAGGCAGTTTGTTATAAAAGTAGATTGCTCAAAGTAAATGCAAACCGAGTTTTAGAGTGGTTCGGTCAATGTGACCTACATCCACTTTCGGATTCCTCCTCCGACGAGGTTATCGGCGTCCACTAAAGGCCTTCCTTCAATAGGTGAAGACCAAACACCTCTTTACAGCGCTTTCTTCTTTTCCCAGGTTTAGGAGATAACCCTTATAAGTCTCACTCCACTTTTTTGGATGGTTACAAGGCTAAGAGATGAAGGAGGAGAACTCTAACTTTTATAACACTTTTATGACTCAAGACTTCAAGATTAAGCCAATACTTTCGTGCCCTTTCATGCAGAAAAAGGTGAGGTTTTCATAGGCCCCAATGGCTTCAAAATTGGAGCCAAAAAATATCACATTCCCGGAATCCGGGCTACTGGCGGTACCACCATCGTTATTGGGTGGTACTATCGTCGCTGATCTGACTCTGGGCGGTACCACCGCTGAACAGCGGTGGTACCACTACCTAGTCTGGGCGATACCCCCGCCCATATCTAGGGGCACTGCCTTCCAAGCGGTGCCACTGCTGACCATATTTTCAGGGGCTTAATTGGGTGCTCAATTCAGCCCAATTCAGCCCTATTAAGGGCTCAATTGGCCCCTAATTAAGTTAGTGGGATTACCTCCCAATCCTAACTTAATTTATGCTCTAACTATGTTAACTAAGACATGATTACAGTATTGCTTGTTCTGGTGCGTCAATTGCTCTTCCGATGAGCTTCCGACGTACTTCCAGCGAACATCCAAAGAACTCTCAACAATGTTCCGACGGACTCCTAGCAAGCTCCTGGACTTTACGATGATCTTCTTGGCGAGTTATGATAAGCTTCTTTGGCAAGCTCCTGGACTTCTCGGTTGGTTCCGGTAGAACTTCTGACGAATGTCCGGACTTCTGTCGAACTCTCGAACTCCCAATGAGATCTCGATCTTGACTCCGGCACAAACCCTGCTTTATGTCTCACTGCTATCGTAGTTAATCCTACACACTTTTCTCAACATATAGATTAGATCAAATAATTTACAATTGACTTCATCATCAAAATCCGAGATTTAACATTTGATTCCTTTATAATGAGCCAAGGGTATAATCGAACCACATCTGATCATTGTATGTTTACAAAGAAATTTTCAGATGATGATTTCATTATTTTCTTACTATATGTTGATGATATGTTGATTGTTGGCCATAATGCTGGTAAAATTGAAAAGCTTAAAAGAGAGATAAGTAAGTCATTTACCATGAAAGACTTGGGATCGGTAAAACAAATATTTGACATGAAGATTCTTCATGATAGGAGAAAAGGGAATATTTGGCTATCTTAAGAGACCTACATTGAAAAGGTTCTTGAAAGATTCAACATGAGTAAAGCCAAAGCAGTTTGTTCTCTATTTGCAAGTCATTTCAAGCTTAGTTTGAAACAATATCCTACAAGTGAGAAAGAAAAAGAAGAAATGTCCAAAGTGTCTTACTCATCTACAGTAGGTAGTTTGATGTATGCTATGGTTCGTACTAGGCCAGATATAGCTCATGCAGTTGGAGTTGTCAATCGGTTTCTCTCTAATCCTGGTAAAGAACATTGGGCAACAGTGAAATGGATATTAAGATATCTAAGAGGTATTTCCAAGTTGCGTTTATGTTTTGGCAGTGATGAACCTGTGCTAGAGGGGTACACAGATACAGACATGACAGGTGATACTAATTCTAGGAAGTCCACTTCGGAATTCTTGATGACAAGTGTAGGGGAGCAATCTCCTAATAGTCTAAGTTACATAATTATGTTGATCTATCAATCACAAAAGCATAATATATAGTAATTATTGAAACCTATAATGAAGTTTTATGGATGAAAATATTTCTACAGGAATTAAGCTTGAAACGGGAAGGATATATTGTTTACTGTGATAGTCAAAGAGTCATTCATCTCTCAAAAAATTCAACATATTATTCTAGATCTAAGTATATTGATGGTAGATATTACTTGATTCATGATGTGCTTGAGATGAAAGAATTACACTTGAAAAATATGCATACCAATGAGAATGAATCAGATATGTTTATAAAATCTTTGCCTAAGGAGAAGCTTGAAGCATGTAGGCGAAAAGCGGGCTTAGTACAATTCACCATATGAGTTGGAGGGGGAGAATTATTCGGTCCAGCCCATATGTGGGCTTGGACTAGATGATTTGAGCATTGAGCCCAAATCTGATTTATTAAAGAAAAATAGAAAATGGTGGAGACATGCACAGTGAGGCAGCGAACAAGCGTGCATGCAGCGAGCGAACAGTGGCGGCGCGACAAAGAAATAGAGAGAGTAAAGGAGAAAAAAGTGAAGGTTTTTTTTGGGGATTTTGCTAGATGATTGAGCGGTTAAACTTTGTTGGTTTTGGCTTAAATTTTATGTGAAAAATCTTTGCAATAAGCTCTACAATCTTAATAGTACCGATCTGTAATTTATCCTCTCTATAGTATTTTCCTGCTATACTCATTTTGTGACACTTAAAATTTTCTTTTCATGAAATTCATGTTTGGTGATGATAATATGCTAATGCTGAGCTAAGATCTATGTTCTTGATGTTATTGTGATCCTTTAATTATCCAGGAGAAGATTTACTGTAAACTTGTTATTATTTTTTGTGATAATGAAATTTTGAAGTGGATTATAGTACGTGATTTTTCTCGCATTGGATTTTTCACATAAAAATTTCGATGTCTCACTTTATGATTGATTTATTATTCTACTGATAACAAGTTTGTGTTTTGATGAGAAACACCGTAATAGTTTTTCTCAAATAAGGAGTTCATCTAATGTTTTTTTCTTTTTCTTTCCATTTTGTCGGAGAAGGGTTAGTTGACGATAGAAACCATTCGTCGATGACGAAAGCAGGTTTCCATGGAGTCGCAACGAGTCTCTATTAACATGTGGTTACATGTTTAGCTGCTACCATAGCACCCTTTACACTGTGTATTACAGTGTCTCTGCCTCCTATGTCAGAAATGATCGAGGGGGTGGAGGGGTGTTCATGAGAGACAGTCTGGCATCATTTTCGTGATTCAAAATTATTATTGATAAAAGAAAATATATTATTAGTTAGGCGATTATTAGATCAGGGTATCATTTGGGCCATTTGGGATAGTATTTTTAAATATGTTTTTTGATGTTTTTGTTTTTGTGTCGGAAACATTAAAACAGATCAATTTTTGATCCGGGTGATGTTTTTCCTAAATTATTATTCGTACCTTTTTGAATCTTTTCATGTTATATTAATTAGTTTTTATTGTGTTTTGATTTTATTTTATATTATTCACTTATTGAAAACACTATAAAGTTATTAAAATATACTGTACCTAACATAGTATTGTTTTTTTTAAAAGAAAATTATCGTTGCTCTTACACAACGATGATATATTAATTTGATAATGTAATCAGTTTGATTGAAGATTGGGAGATTTGATTCATTTATAATATTTTTAAATAAAATTTTGTAGGATTTTTGTTGTAGTGTCAAATGTTAGTGTGAACAATCTTTAGCCGTGGCCTCGGGACCGACGCGGTTTGGTTCGGGTCCGGATGACGGGATCTCCCTTGGATGTTCCTCGAGACTGCTGAGGTGGTCGATTACGGTGGTCCGATCAGGACGGGGTCGCCGTTTCCTCCGAGCGAGAACTCCTCGCCTGCGCGTCCAGTGGGGACCTTCAGCTTCGCACCTACACAAAGGTCGGGTCGGGGCGCTCGACCCGACCCCTCCAACGATCAAGTCAGTGGATGGTAAAGGGGGTTTCTTTAGCTAAGTTGTCTCCTCCCCTTATTTCCCGTTTAGAATGCGAGGGTATTTATAGGGAAGCTTACTGTTTCCTGATGTGCCCGCTTGTAGGGGGCAGGCTCGTACTCCTGGTAACGTCTGACACTGGTGTTGACGTGGCATGAAGGATCGAGTCTGAGCAGGATGTTTAATGTGCCTCGGTCAACGTTTCGATCCGTTTGATCAGACGGTGTCAGGTCAACCGAGGCGTCATCTGGGACAGCTGACGTCAACCCGAGTCTTATCGTCATTATTACCCTCATCATCAAAAATATTATAACAGGTCATAGGGGTGTGGGCGGTGCACCATGTGAATCGATCCGAGGTGATGGTAGAGAATTGTTTCGATGGGGCTAACCAGGGATATTTAATGTATTAGGAAAAACAAATTGAAAAGAGACTATTAGTTTTAAATTTAATTATTTGATGACAGTAAACGGCTCTATAGGTGAGGAGTGGCGTGCTTCGCATGCGATCTCCGATGATCTGGCAGAAGAAGAAACGTCGAGTGACGGTGTCCGATGGATATGATCGTCGACGAGTGAGGAAGTCTTTGGGAGGATTACTTTAGTACGCGTGTACCTAATGCACCCACTACTAGTGTTGTAGATAAGTTCGTTTATTTCTTTAGATGGCCGCCTCGGTCCCAGTATTTATGTACCCGAACCCCCTCCAGCCTCTTTACTTCCATCTAACCAAACCACCGAAAAAATTCCACCATGCAGGCCGGCGAAGGAATTACGACCCGATCTCCGGCAGCAGAAGGAGGGGCTCCGGCGGGTCTGACGGCGGAGGAGTATGCGGGCCTGCGCTCCGCGATCGAAACCCACCATCGGTACGACGTCGGCCCGGGACAATGCTCCTCCATCCTCGCCCAGCGGATCCGGGCCCCGGCCGCCACCGTCTGGTCGGTGGTCCGGCGGTTCGACCGTCCCCAGATCTACAAGCACTTCATCCGGAACTGCGCCCTCAAGGACGGGAGTGACGGCGGTGGCGAGCTCCGACCGGGGTGCCTCCGCGAGGTCAGCGTCATAACCGGCCTCCCGGCGAGCACCAGCACCGAGCGCCTCGACCTCATCGACGACGGCCGGCGTGTGCTCGGCTTCACCATCGTCGGCGGAGAGCACCGCCTCCGGAACTACCGGTCCGTTACCACCGTCGACGAGCTCCCCGCGGGGGAGGGCGGGGAGCCCCGGACGGTGGTTCTCGAGTCGTACGTGGTGGACGTGCCGGAGGGGAACACCGTGGATGACACAAAGCTGTTCGCCGACACCGTCGTCCGCCTCAACCTCCAGAAGCTCGCCTCGGTGACGGAGGCAGCGACGCGATCTGAGAAGAAGTGAAACGCACAAGGATCCAGGGAAAGTTACCAAACCGCCCTCTGGTTGCCACCTCACACGGGATGACGGGAAGGGAGGCCGACGGGGGAATGAAGGGTGAAAGCGGTAAGCCGTCCTCCGAGACGGGGTTGTTTTGGTAGTTTTGCCTGCCCTCCGTTGCTGTCGGTTTGGTCTTCCGTGCGATAGCCCACCTTCTTGTGACCTCCAACCGAGATAAAAGAAAGCAATCATGTCGCGGTGGGCCCCGGTGTGGTTTTGGTTTTGTTCTGGGGAAGTTAGTGGTGTGGAGGAGTTCGTTCGCTGCTCGTGAATCGTGTGTATGTACACACTCGGTCATGCTTATCGGTCTCATCTTTTTTGTCTCATGCAACTCGTGGGTGGGGTGTCTTTGAAAATTGCAGCGCTGGTTTCTTTTGTTCTTTTCAGTAGAATCTCGAGAGGCGAGTGATCGAAGGCATCGTGCCGAGGCACCATTGCCACACCATGGGACTCGGTGGACCCCAATAAAAACAATAAAGAAAGGGGGTGCGAGGCTTCGGGATGACCAACAGCGGTTACCTACGCGCTAGCGAGCCCATGGACGCCGAATGAGGACGGCGTTCGCTTATGCTAACCTCGCCTCCGGCAGTGTCACGTGGTTGGTTGGTTGGCTGGCTGGCTTGCTGTGCACCACCAAAACGCTCGACGCAATCCTCGCAATGCGAAAGCAGGCCACTTTGGTAGGGCAACAGGTAAGGATGCGTTCCGTTAGCGTGCGGTTATCAGGTATGGCCGGGCACGTTGAATCTCTCTCCGCATCAGATGGCCCAAACCGCTTCGTGGCCCAATTTCACCTCTCTCCGGCCGCAGCCGTCGTCGTCTCTCTGAGTATCTCTCAAATCTTGGAGGCCTTCCCGCGCGGAGGGGTGTAGGACTGATGCTGAAACTAGCTTTTGCTCGAGAGAAGTCGCGTTCTGCTTGCCATCTTCTGGTCCTTTTTTGGAAAACCTGCCGCTCTCTTCCCCCAAGTGGATTCCGGCAAAGATTGCGCCTTTCGCGCTGTTTATTAACCCGGCCATGCCCTTGCTTTGCCGGAACGTGCCAAAGCCGGGAACTCGACGGAGCCTCTCAACTTTCCGCAGCTTCTCCAACCCAGCACTCTAGATTAGAATGCACTTCTTTGCTGTTCCCTTGGATCCGGTCATGTTTCTGTGGATTCGTTGGTGAAACGTTTTTCGGGGATGAGAAGATCTCGGATGTCGACGACATCTCCTCATTCTTGACGAAGACGATGGTGATGTCCTTGTGCTTGGTCGGCGGTGAAAAAGGGAGGGGCCGGTAGAGGAATGGATAGATGGTGGCACTGGGCCGGTCCATGGTCTAGAAACGACGCATAGTGGGGCCTAATAAAGATCCGATGGATGATGCGAGAAAATATGGAAGGTTTATATTTGGGCTCAAACACCAACAACAGAATGATCGTGTGTGTCGGAAGGGGGTATTGAGAGTACCGATCAAGACTGCCACTACGATGGAATAGAGATGGGATTTTGCCGAAACTTGGTCTCGAGGGGTTGTTGGTGTCGACATCCGCGACTTCTCCGTGGCTCGACGACAAAACTTGCAATCTCGGGCGAACGGTGACACGGGCTCGGTGCCACCGATGCCAACTCGGAAGTACGTGAAGGAAGGGCCCACCTTTCGCGTGTAAAGCCGTTCGGGTTTGGGTGGAGGCACGTGCGCCAGCTCACGGAATTTCTCGATGCCCGCGTCGGTCGCCCATTAAATCAGGGCATGCCGTCACGTGCCTTTCTTTCCGCCGCGAGAACCAACCGCTCCGCTTTGACATGTCTTATCATCCAGCGGTCGCTTTGCCCGCACCCTTCTCCACTGCTGATCGATGAAATAGTCGATAGTTTTGTGTGCCTTATATTTGTTTTGTAAGCCTCCGTGCTGTACGAGTTTCACGTTCTCCATATTCTTGTTTTGTTTGTGAGATACG